>NC_058091.1:182964924-183267954 GCF_020171115.1 Neogale vison | reverse complement strand
ATGAATAAAAAAAGAACATGAATAGACAAGTCATTAAAAGAAATACCATGGACCAATAAATGTATAAAAAGAAGTCAAACCTAGTAATTGAATCCATTAAAATTAAAACAAGATTAACAAAGGTTAACAAAGACTCACGACTGATACTAGCCAGTATTGATAACTATCTGGGCAGGTGTAGGTTAATACAACTGTATTTGATAAAGCAATTAATAACATATCAAGTGACAAAATATTTATTGGCTATCTACTAGAATTATGAAAGTTCAGAATCTTTGGTCCAGCAATACCACATGAACTAATTTGGAGTACATACACACCAGGAAAAGGAGTGGGGGGATGAGAAGGGATGTGAGGAAGAGGAATAAGAAGAGGAAAAGGAAAGGAAGGAGGAAGATGAAGAGTCAGGGGAAGAGGAAGAAGAGGCGGATAGGGAGGAGGAGGAAGAAGGGACGAATCCCTCAAAAACTAAAAATTAAACTCTGGAAGAATATACACAAACTGTCAGTAGCAGTTACTTCTGAAGGGCTAGGTTGGTTATAGGGGAATTTTAACTTACTGTTAAATATTTGTGTAGCATTTAATTTTTCAATAAAAACACTATATTACTTTTAAAATAATCAAATATGTCAAAGTATAATGAAAATGCAAGCAAGCTTAGAAAGAGCATTTCTTCCAAGTTTGTTTCTCTGCCACTTTTTTCCTGCCAAGTACATATCTAGAGACTCCACGGATAGGATTTTTGATTTCGATCCCAATTGTGACCATTCCATCCCCTCTGTTCATGCACTGCAAAAATAGGGGAGAAGGGAATGGTCTCCATCAAAGCTTTACCCATTAACACCCAACACCAACATAATCTATCTCCCACACGGTACTCAGATTGTTGATTTTAAGAGTCATTAGGCAAGAAACTTTGGAAAGCTGGTGCTGATTTACATAAACAATGATCTGAAAGGAATGAAAATTATTGTGCTTTGCCAAGTCAGCAATCTAAGAATTCTGTTGGGAAAGCAACGGAAAGTTGTTTATATCAAGATAGTTTGTGATGTTTCCAATAAAACTAAAAATCAAAGAACTAACTTGGACAAGCCTGCTCCTTATTAATACTTCGGAATTGTCTTACCAGCTAAGGGCCTCCTAGAAGTTGTTAACCTTGCTCAGAAGAGTGAAGAGAAGGGTTTTCACCTTTTGAACTAAAAATTTTTAATCTTTCCTAACACCAGCTCAGCACCATAAAAATTCAATTTAGTATTGACTTCTACATAATAAACAATATATTAAGTGGATGTTACATATCCATTTATATGCTTCTCTATGTTTAAATTTTCAGTGTAGGCAATAATAAAAATGAAGAAAGGAACTTGGAAAAATATAGTTTAGTAACCAACTCTCAACAGAGAGTCAAACTTCCTCGAGGCATTTTTTTCTTCCTATTATATTATTAGTTCTATTAGCATCAGAGATGACTAACAGAAATTAAAGTCAACACCAACTCTGTAACTGGAAATGGTTTGGGGATGTATCTATAGAATGGACCCATGCACACCTTGGATGCCCCTGAGTGTCCTCCATGAAGAAAAGAAGCAGTTTGCTTCTTCAAATCTTTCTCATCTTTTTTTTTTTAAGATTTTATTTATTTATTTGACAGACAGAAATCCCAAGTAGGCAGAGAGGCAGGCAGAGAGAGAGGGGGAAGCAGGCTCCCTGCAGAGCAGAGAGCCTGATGCGGGACTCGATCCCAGGACCCTGAGATCATGACCTGAGCTGAAGGCAGCGGCCACCAGCAGCCACCCAGGCGCCCCCCTTTCTCATCTTCTAAATGGTATCTCTTACAGTTGCTAGAGAATTGTATATCAGAGTCGCTTTCATTTAGACCTCATTCATGCATTTAGGAAATACCTTTTTCTTTGGTACTCTGCTTCTAGACTGAGCTTCAAGTGAGGTATATGATCATCTTAAGACAGATCCAAAATTCAAAACGAGGACTTCCCTATGAGCAAAACTGCCACAGGTGAACTGAAAAAGAAAAAAATCCTGGTACCAGCTTTTTAAGGGTTAAAATTAAGAGGCGGTCATGGTTGAGTATCAATAGAGAACGTACAAAAGAGAAATGATGTTAATTCATAAGATGTCTCAATCTCATTCAAGTTAGGACAAAAAGGAATCTAGTAAGGTAGTAGACATTGTCAGGGCTCACTAATATTCCATTCTTCCTCCAGGAGAGAGAAGACTACAGCTCCTGGCACATTCGTGACCGAGCAGGGCCTAATAACTAATTATGGTCAATGTTAGGGCGAAGTGCTGGGTGCTTCTTCCAGGCTGAAATATTTAATGAGACCTGAGACCTCCAGAGCTCTTCACCTGTTGTGTTGATCATATAAATACATTATAAAATAGAAACGTCAAGGGATGACGGTGCATTCGTCATCCTGGGTCCCTGAATGTGAAGAGCAGAAATCTCCTGCTGGGCTCTTTGGGTGTATTCTTTTTTAAGAATGCCTTTTAATAATGTTTTAAGCCATTGAAATTTCAGGGATTTGTTACAGCTACGTAATCTAACCTGTCTTGACTAATACCTATATTTAATCAATCAACATGATAACAGGTGGATGGTCTTTTTGATCTCGTCATTACTGCCACCAAAGATGATTTAGGGCTTAGTGTTATCATTTCAAATATATAATAACATATTTGTTATTTGTTAAATATTTACAACATACTTGACTGCACACATATGTGAACATAATAATAAATAAGTGGCTAAAAAAACCCTCTTGATTATTTATATAGACTAATAGTGGGGGTTTTTTTCAGTTTGCCTTTCATTTTTTTTAAAGATTTTATTTATTTATTTGAGAGAGAGACAGTGAGAGAGAGCATGAGCAAGGAGAAGGTCGGAGGGAGAAGCAGACTCCCCGTGGAGCTGGGATCCTGATGCGGGACTCGATTCCCGAACTCCGAGATCAGGACCTGAGCTGAAGGCAGTCGTCCAATCAACTGAGCTACCAAGGCATCCCTTGCCTTTCATTTTTAAACATGTTGGTTTATTTTTTAATGAGTACTACTTGAAGGAGAGAGATCATGGGAATAAAAATTGTCTTTCTCTAGTTAGTAGCATAAACATAGGTAAGAAGAGGCCTTTTTCTGTTAGTGGGAAGGAGATACTCTTAAATCAAGAGGACATGTGTATAAGCCACAAGAGGTATCATATAACATCAGGATACATGCTTAGCCTGAGACAGTTCTATTCAAATGACACAAATAGCTAATGTACTGGATATTTTCTATTTGCTTAATGCAGTTCCCTTCTCTCTTTCCCACCTTGCTCTTACCCAACAGGGTTTCATGCAATTCGGCTTCTGGTTGGGTTCAGCCAATGGGCGTGTTCGGGCAGAAAATAAAGAGGAAAGAACAAGGCTGGGGTGTTATTCCCCAATGCTCTTCTTTGAAAGTCACCTGCATATGGCTGTGTTCCTCAAAAGAAAGTCATTGGTTGTCTCAACGCAGCATGCCCTATACTCTCATCCTTCTGGCTGTCAAAAACCTCTCCATCTCCCATTCCTTCCAGCCTAAGCATGACAACACCTTCACTGTTCCTAGCTATGGGTTTTGCTACCCATGTGGGTCCCCTATATCCCACTCACAAATTTAGAATTAGTCCCCCTTCAAATTTCCTGTGTATTTGTAATTTATTTCTTTTTGGAAACTTAAGTGATTCAGCTACTCTGTTGCTTACTCTACCAAAAAATTAATGAGGACAAATAATTATGCCTGAAATAAACAGAGGCCATGCAGATGTAGTTAGCAATGAATTGCAGTGAGATTTTTCCCTGCATCACACAAAATTACATGAATACTTAAACTACATATATATATATACATATATATGTGTGTTGTGTGTGTGTATATGTATGTGCATGGAAATAAACATATGTACATATATGTAGACACACACAAATACACAGATATATATATATATATATATATATATATATATATATATATTTAGTTGCTCACATAGAGTTGCCAAGCCAACTTTTCTGCATGTAGCAGAAAGCTGTGCAAAGAGTATGCAGTGTGAATTCACTGTCCTGAAGGGAAGGAAGTAGGGCACACAGATCAAGCCTCTCTGAACATAACGTTCTGCTGACAGGACCATCTTCCCAGCAGCTGGAAGAATAACTGAGCTAATTCAGAAAGACTGTAGGACTAGAAGCTGAAGCCATTTACAATGTGCACATCAGGACTGGTCAGCAGTTAGAAGGTCCAGAATCAGTGGAGCTGGCAAGATAGAGTTGGCAGCAACTGCTCCTGCCAGATGCAGCCTTAAGAGATGGTGACAGGGCACTTCTAAGAGGGGTCTAGCAAACAGAGAACTTCTTGATCAGAATTTTTTTTTTTATTTTTAAAGACTTTACTTATTTATTTGACACAGACAGAGGGAGATCACAAGAAGGCAGAGAGGCAGGCAGAGATAGAGGGGGAAGCAGGCTCTCTGCCGAGCAGAGTCAGATGTGGGGCTCGATTCCAGGACCCTGTGATCATGACCTGAGCTGAAGACAGAGGCTTAACACACTGAGCCACCCAGGCACCCAAAAATCATAATATTTATATAATCTTATTATTTCTTATCATCTTACAACTTTCAACTCTATTAATTGACCTGAAAATTTGTGTATAGAAGATAAAAATATAATTTTATTTCTTCTTAAATATTTTGTCCCTTTATTTGAGAGAAAGAGAGAGTAGAAGCAGGGGGAGGGGCAGAGGGAGAGGAACTAGCAGACTCCCTGCTAAGCAGGGAGCCTGACCTGGGGCTCAATCCCAGTATCCTGGGATCGTGACCTGAGCCAAAGGCAGACACTTAACTGACTGAACAACCCAGGTGCTCCTAAAAATATAATTTTAGAAGAACAAATCCCTATACACAAAGAACTACCAATTTCTAGCTCACACTTGGGACAATGGCCAATATCTACCATGACTCTTAGGCTGTTCTGAAGATAACATATGCTTCCCAAGACACAGGAAGCAGTGAACTATGGGGCTAGAAAATTCACACAAAGAGCAGAAATATGGATTTTCCTTATTTGTATCACATTATACTAGAAATTAATATCCAACACCTTCTAAGAAATCAAGGAGTGAACTAAAATTCCACAACTTGTCACAGTTTGATTTCTATGAATTTTTCAAAAAAAACTTGGCAACTGATATAAAGACCCTTGGGGAGGCTGAACATAGATTGCTCATGTCAGTTTTGTGGCAATTTGTTGTACACACAATTCTCCAGAAGTTGGACTATAAATAGACCAGTTAGTACCTTCACTCTTAGTCTTTAAATTTAATTACTTTTCATAAAAAGGTATTATTTATAAATTAATATTATAAAGCTCTTGTGAAATTATCTTTATTTATTTATTTATTTTTCAGTAGAGCTCTGATATCAATTAGCAAGTATTATTAAATAGTGTGCATGTACAGAAATCAAACATAACTATATGTTAGAACCATATATAAATATGGTTACTACACATTACCTCAAAGAGTCAATGGTAAAATTACATGTTTTTATATTTGTCTTATTGTGTTGAGGTTCTGAGGATGGGAAAGGTGAAATAATAAGTGATAGAAGGGAATAATTATTAGAATATATAAAATTAATTGATATGTTACAAAATTCTACAGCAGATCAAACTTAATGAAAGAAATGTTTAAGCATCGGTTGTTACTGTATATTGGGTGGGGAAATAAAGTATTAAACATTTTTGCCATTGAATCACAACACTTCATTTTAAAAAGAGAATAACATCATGTATTATTTATAAAAGAACCCAATTTGTTATTTCACTGGGGCTATCTCTTCATGTTTATACATTAAAATGCTTTTCTGAAGAATCTCCTTGAATCTCTATATAAAACAACAATCAACTAGATGGGAAAACAAAACAACTTTTGCATCAGAACCAGCTGACAAGACAGCCCCACAGATCTACAGATAGAAGCAGGTAACAATAAACTAGCAACATCCAGAAGATCTACATGGCATCAGTGCCTGGACAGGAGAAGACAGAGGGAAGCCAGGGTATGTCTGATGGGTCTTCAAATGAAAGAGCAAAACATTGCACAGGGATTCCTAGAAAGTAAGACCAGCTGATTTGACAACAGCATCAGAAACTGTAAAGTATTTTGTCCGATCTAATCCTGGATGATCGCAAGGGGCCCTTGGTAAAGTTGAAAAAGATAGACGCAGTCTGGGCCACATGGGGTGTTAAAATGAAACAACCAGATTATGCTGAGTGAAATAAGTCAAGCAGAGAGAGTCAATTATCATATGGTTTCACTCATTTGTGGAGCATAACCAATAGCATGGAGGACAAGGGGCGTTAGAGAGTAGTAGGGAATTTGGGTAAATTGGAAGGGGAGGTGAACCATGAGAGACTATGGACTCTGAAAAACAGTCTGAGGGGTTTGAAGTGGCGGGGGTGTGGGAGGTTGGGGTACCAGGTGGTGGGTATTATAGAGGGCACAGCTTGCATGGAGCACTGGGTGTGGTGAAAAAATAATGAATACTGTTTTTCTGAAAATAAATAAATTGGGAAAAAAAAAAAAAAAAAATGAAACAACCAGAATTCCCTTTCAAATGAGAACCCCACATTTGGGAGAAACTTCTTCCAGTGAAATAAAAATTCAGTGAGAATTTGAACAATAGAGACAAATGAAAGACACAGTCCAGATAAGTAGAGAAGGGAGAGAGCCAGGAAATCTCAAAAAGTAAGTTACTATGTATTTTAACACTTAAAAAAACAAAACAAAACAAAAACAGAATTGGGAGCATCAAGAAATTAAGAAAGCGATCTTGAGCCACATCTTTGAAAAGTTTAAGAAAACTGGTTTCACACAAATATGAGCAAAAGGAAAATACCTAAGTCAACCCCAATGCAAAGTTACAGAAGTAAAAAAAAAAAGAGAAAAACAGAATAGCATCCCTCTAGACAATTAAAACATGCCCTCCCAAAATGCCCACAGAACAGATCCAATAATGACCTCCTAGATGAAATTAAGCTAAAAATTAAGAAAATTATGCAAGTTTTAAAAGAACAACACAATTCAGAAATTTAAAAACTCAAAAAGAGGTTGAAAGATTTAAGGAAAGAATTAAAAATAAAGGAAAAATGGGGCACCAGGGTGGCTCAGTCATTGGGCGTCTGCCTGTAGCT
This sequence comes from Neogale vison, assembly GCF_020171115.1. Taxonomy (NCBI): domain Eukaryota; kingdom Metazoa; phylum Chordata; class Mammalia; order Carnivora; family Mustelidae; genus Neogale; species Neogale vison. Next base: position 183,260,731 of record NC_058091.1, on the reverse strand, counting down.
TGGGTCAGGAGTTCTGGGATCGAGCCCTGCATCAGGCTCCCTGCTCAGCGGAAAGCCTGCTTCTCCCTCTCGCACTCTCCCTGCTTGTGTTCCCTCTCTCACTGTCTCTCTCTATCAAATAAATAAATAGGTCTTTAAAAAAGAAAAAAAAAAAGGAAAAAAATCATTTTAGAAATGAAGACTAGGCGCACCTGGGTGGCTCAGTTGGTTAAACCTCAGATTCTTGATTTCAGCTCAGGTCATGGTCTCAGGGTCAGGAGATTAAGCCTTGTCTGGCTCCATGCTGGGCATAGAGTCTGCTTAAAATTATCTCTCTCCTTCTCCTTCTGTCCCTCCCCACTATCCCACCCCACCCACCCTGCCTCCATTCCTACTCACACTCTCTCCTTCTCTCAAAAAAAAAAAAAAAAAAAGAAAGAAAGAAAAAAAGAAAATTAAAATAAAGACTGAACCAGAAGAAATACAAGAACAAATAAACACAACGCATAATATCTTAAGGATATGGGTTAAAGGAGAAAAGAAATAAAGGGAGTTAGAAAGTAACAAATACTGAAGATAAGCAAAAAAGAGCCAGCATGTAAATAACAGGATTCCTTGAATAGTAAAACCAAACAAGAGAACATAACAAATATGAAAGTATATATTTCCAGAAAACTTCCCTAAATTAAAAATAAAAAGATTGAGGAGCCTGGATGGCTCAGTCAGTTAAGTGTCTGACTCTTGATTTTGGTTCAGATCATGATCTCAGGATTATGGGATCAGGCTCTGCATCAGGCTCCATGCTTAAGATTCTCTCTCTCTCTCTGCTCCTCCCCCCTCCCTCTCTAAAAAAATAAATAAATAAAGATAAAAAGATTGATACTATAACTCAGAATGACCAACTTCAAGACACATTCTTATAAAATTATAATAATATAATAATAATTATTATTAATTATTAATTTATAATAATTATAAAATTATTAGACTTGAGAGGAAAAAAATTACTTGAGGATCTAGGCAAAAAGAGAAAATAACTTTTAAAGGGAAAAATTAGATTACAATCAAATTCTCACCAAATCTTTACACCAGAAGAGGAAAAAAAAAAGTAGTACATGTTATTCAAGGAAAGAAGGTACACACTAGGTATTTTATCTAATAAAACTGACTTTCAAGTATGAAAGTCACACACATGATGCTATCAACATGAAAGTATTCATAGAATATTATTTCCAACACCCTGTCCTACAGAAGAATTTTGTATAATCTAAAAATCTAAAAAGACATCTACATTAGCTTTGGGTGGGAATACTTGCTTGTAGAATTATGACTAAAAACTAAGGAGGAGAAATTAAAGTATGCCATGGCTATGTGATTTGGCAAAAATCAAACAAAACCACTTTTTTTAAAATGAAGGAGAATGGGGAGAACATCTATTTAAACACTGCTTTCAAAATCATATTCATGGTGTAGTATTAGTATCATCATTCTGACATTAGACTGTATAGCATATGTTCCAATTTTGTCATCATCTGTGCCTTCGAGAATCATTCCTTAGGAACTCAGTGTGGAAGACAGGAGACTCAGAGGTATGCTAGAAGTTGTCAAGCAAAAGCCCTAATGTCTTGAATTTGAACTGGAAGTATCAAAATGAATTCAGACCCTTGAAAAGTCCTAGAAACCATGATGAATTCATAAGAATGAGCATCTCTTATCCCAGATTATGACCCTGAAATACCACTTCTTACAGAAAGAAATTGGAGGTACTTGGAGAAAGAGTTGATTCTAGCTCCAGACAGGAAATGTAGTAGACAGATGGCTTTGGAATAACTTGTCATAGTGGGATACATTGAAAAATGACTCCCCCAAATATCTAGGATTTTGTATTAAGTTTTTTATTTTAATTCTAATATAGTTAACATAGAGTGTTATATTAGTTTTAGGTGTACAATATAGTGATTCAAGAATTCTATACATGACTCATGACTCAATAGGATAAGTGTACTTCACAGAACTAGACCAAATAACCCTAAAATTTATATGGAACCACAAAAGACCTGAATAGCCAAAACAATCTTGAAAAAGAAAAACAAAGCTGGAAGTATCGCAATTCCAGATTTCAAGTTAGACTATAAAGCTGTAGTAATCAAAACAGTAGGGCACTGGCATAAAAATAGACACACAGACCAACAGAACAGGATAGAAAGCCCAGAAACAAACCCATGATTATATGGTCAATTAATCTTCAACAAAAGATGCAAGAATATGCAATGAGGAAAAAGTCCCTTCAACAAATGGGGTTGGGAAAATGGGACAGCTGCATGCAAAAGAATGAAACTGGACCACTTTCTTGTACCATATACAAAATAAACTCAAAATGGATTAAAGATCTAAATGTGAGACCTGAAACCATAAAAATCCTAGAAGAAAACACAAGCAGTGGGATGCCTGGGTGGCTCAGGTGGTTGGACAACTGCCTTCGGCTCAGGTCATGATCCCAGAGGCCCAGGATCGAGTCCCGCATCGGGCTCCCAGCTCCTCAGGGAGTCTGCTTCTCTCTCTGCCCTTCTCCTCACTCATGCTCTCTCTCACTGTCAATCTCTCAAATAAATAAAGTCTTTAAAAAAAAAAAAAGAAAGAAAGAAAGAAAGAAAGAAAAAACACATGGTTTCACTCATTTGTGGAGCATAACCAATAGCATGGAGGACAAGGGGCGTTAGAGAGGAGTAGGGAATTTGGGTAAATTGGAAGGGGAGGTGAACCATGAGAGACTATGGACTCTGAAAAACAGTCTGAGGGGTTTGAAGTGGCGGGGGGGTGGGAGGTTGGGGTACCAGGTGGTGGGTATTATAGAGGGCACAGCTTGCATGGAGCACTGGGTGTGGTGAAAAAATAATGAATACTGTTTTTCTGAAAATAAATAAATTGGGAAAAAAAAGGAGAAAAAAATAAAAAGTAAAAAAAAAAAACAAAAACACAAGCAGTAATTCCTCTGGCTGAAGCAACATTTTTCTAGATACATGTCCTGTGAGGCAAGGAAAATAAAAGCAAAAAAAAATTATTGGGACTACAACAAAATAAAAAGGTTTTATACAGGGGTGCCTGGGTGGCTCATTTGTTTAAGCATCTGACTCTTGATTTCAGCTCAGGTCTTGATCTCAAGGTCCTGGGATCCAATGCCATGTCAGGCCCCACACACTATAGGGAGTCTGCTTGAGGATTCTCTCTCCTTCTCTCTCCCCCCACTCATTCTTTCTCACTCACATAAATAAATAAATATTCTTTAAAAAGCTTTTATACAATGAAGGAAAATAATCAACAAAACTAAAGACAACCTATTAAATGGGAGAGGATATTTGCAAATGACATACCCGATAAAGAGTTAATATCCAGAATATATAAAGGACTCATACAACTCAACACACACACACACACACACACACACACACAATCCAATTAAAAAATGGGCAAAAGACATGAACAGACATTTCTCCAAAGAAGACATCCAGATGGCCAAGAGACCCTGTGAAAAGATGCTCGACGTCACTCATCATCAGACAAGTGCAAATCAAAACCACAGTGCAATATCACCTTACACCTGTCAGAATGGCTAAAGTCAAACAGCACTAGAACCAACAAGTGCTAACAAGAATGTGGAGGAAAAGGAATCCTTGTGCACCACTGGTGGGAATGCAAACTGGTACAACCATGTTGAAAACAATATAGAGGTTCCTCAAAAAGTTAAAAACAAAATATCTAGTCTTAATCCCTGGAACCTGTGGTTGTTACCTCATATGACAAAAGAGACTTTGCAAGAAGGATTAAGTTAAAATTTTTGAGAAGGGGAGATTATCCTGGATTATATATGAGGACCTTAAATATAACTTAAAATGTCCTTGTAAGAGGGAAGTTAGACGCAGAAGAGAGAAGGCAATGTGCAAACTGAAGCAAGATGACATACTACTGGCTTTGAAGCAGGCAGAAGGGGACATAAGCCGTGGAATACAAGGAATTCCTCTAGAAGCTGGAAAAGGCAAGAAAATATGGTTCTCCAAAAGAGCCACTGGAGAGAGAATCACCCTGCTGACATTTTGATTTTGATCCAGTAAAAAAAAAAAATTAGACTTCTGACCTTGGAACTATAAAAAAAATAATTATGTGTTGTTTTAAACCACCAAATTTGTAGTAATTTTTATAGCAGCCATAGAAAATTAATGCCCATTCCAAATAACAAGGTTGTGATCTAAGACTGGGGTCATATCAAAGGACACTAAAGGCAATTTGCAGAGGCTCTCACTGGCCACAGTTAGGAAAATTTGAACTTCATGAGGAGAAAAATTACAGTGGATTGAAACCCATCAAATATACTTAAACCCATTAGTTCGTGATAATATTTAAAATGAATCTGAAAAAAAAAAAGAACCTGATACCTTTGGAAGATGGTAGGGAGCAAAACCTTTATCTGAAAAAAATGTTAAATAAATGGAAAGAATCAAGTATTAAGGATTTCTTTGCTGTACAAAGTACATCACTGGATAATCAAGTAGTACATGAAGGAAAGCATCTCTTTATATTAGTATTTCAGCTACTAAATGGAAAATAAATCGTTTGGCAACCTTCAGTGTATTAATGGATCTAGGCACAAGTACCAGTGGTTATTACCATCAGAAAAAAGAGACAACCAAATATCATATGCCTCTTGATGACAGAATACAGCCCCATGAAAAGTCCCATCAAGGGGACTGAACTGGATTTCTGACTAGTTCCAGATTTCTAAGCTTTGGATCCAGCTGTCAATTTACAAGAAACATAGAAGATAGAAACATGTGTTCAAAGGCACCATGAGCATGCAATCATTTAGGATCTGGACTGTGGGAAATTCTACAGGTCAGACAAATCAGCTCTTTCCACAGATGAAGTGGTAAGAAAAAGCAAAAACTGAAGATGGGATTTGTGGATTAAAAAATTTGAATGATATATCCAGTTTCTTAAAAAGCTGGCATGACTAAATTACAGAGTCTAGCAATGCATACTAGTGATAAACTGGTTTTTTTAATTTTATTTTGTAAAAGGTTTATTTGTTTGAGGTAGAGATAGAGAACACGAGCAGGGGTGACAGGGCAGACATAGAGGCAGAAGCAGTCTCCCCAGTGAGCAGCTGAGCAGGGAGGCTGAAGCAGGTCTCGATCCCAAGACCCTGAGATCATACCTTAGCCAAAGGCAGATGCTTAACCAACTGCGTCACCCAGGCACCTCAAAAAAAATTTTTTTTTTTTTTTAATGCAACAAGGTGGTAATAGTGAAGGAGGTGGTTGTGACTGGGTCCAGGCATATGGGAGGCACATGTTGTATTTCTTGAACCTGGGTGGTGGTCACAAAGGTGTCCACAAAATTCACTAACTGTATTTGTTTTATGTGGTTTTCTCTGTTTTACTACAAAATAATTTTAAAAGGAAAAAATACAAAGAGCAAGAAAGAGCTAATAAAACAAGCATCAGTTTTATTATTTATAAAGCTGCCTTAGAGAAATGGTTGATTCTGGGTCCAGGGAAGGAAATATACAAGATGAACCCAGAATATCTTGTCATACTAAACAGCAAGATCATTTGAGCCACTCTTCCCTAATACCTCATCACTTTTGAGTAGCAAGTAATATGTTTGAAAATAAAAATAAGCAATAAGCCAAAGGAAATCTTTCCAACATATATAATGTGTAAAAGATTAATAGCAATAAAATTTTAAGAGTTTTTAAAAATCAATAAAACATAACCAGCCCAACAGAAAAAGAAGAAATGATGAAAGAAGGAATTCAGTGAAGAATTATATAGATAGCCGATAAGGCCGCCTGGGTGGCTCAGTTGTTAAGCATCTGCCTTTGGCTCAGGTTGTGATCCAGGGTCCTGGGATTGAGCCCCACATCAGACTCCCTGCTTAGGGAGGCCTGCTTCTCCCTATCCCTCTGCTTGTGTTCCCTCTCTTGCTGTGTCTTCCTCTGTCAAATAAATAAATAAAATCTTAAAAAAAAAAAAGAAACTATATTTATAAAAAAAAATTTATATAGCTAGCTAGCCAATAATTACCAAATAAATAGAAAGATGTTTTGCCTTGCTAAGGATCAGAAGACTCCAAACTAAACACAAATTAGAACAGAAATATGATTGAAATTTTAATCTATAAATTTAAAAGACTGATGGTATCAAGTGTTGGCTGGAGTATAAACAAATGGGTACTGTTATATCCAGTAGTGGAGATGCAGATTAGCATAGTCTTTTGGGAGGGTCATAAGACAGTATCTTCTAAAAATTTTTTTTAAGATTTTATTTATTTATTTGACAGAGATCACAAGTAGGCAGAGAGGCAGGCAGAGAGAGAGGAGGAAGCAGGGTCCCCACTGAGCAGAGAGCCCGATGCGGGGCTCGATCCCAGGACCCTGGGATCATGACCTGAGCCAAAGGCAGAGGCTTAACCCACTGAGCCACCCAGGTGCCCCAGTATCCTCTAAAATTTTAAAGATGCCTTCTCTTTGACCGCTTCAAGACATCCATTCTTCAGAAACAGGCATAAGATACCTGTATAATCATCACTGAAGCATTGTTTGAAAAAGTGAATAGCAAACAACCTTTATATCCCTCGATAGAAAAATGGCTAACGATAATACAGCTACTTTGAGTATAATACCATAGATAACAAGCATGAGATGGATCTATTTACCTATGTGGGTTCCCAAAATGTGTTTTTATGTGGGGAAAAAGCAAAAATCAGAAAACATGGACAATATAAGACCCCCAGAAGAACCTACATATTTTCACAGGCACATATATATGTACACAGAAAAACATCTGGAAGGCTACACAGAAAACCCTCAATTCAGGACAGGAAGTGGGAGATGGTAGTGAAGAAGGCCTTCTGCAAAAGAAGAAGGAAGAGGGAGAGTAGCAGATGTAGAGAGAACAAGGTGGAGCCTGGCCTAGTTCTAGCTTGGATGCCCAACACGTCCTTTGTTGCCCTGTGCTCTACATGACCATTCCCAGCAGCCAGCGTCCTCACTGGAGGGACCGCTCTGTGTCCTCTCACCCCTGATAGTATATCCTGCATTTAGTGTCACTAGGGCTTCAGCCCCAGGAAAGCTGGGACCAGTGGTGTGTTGGTGTTCACCACTATCAAAGCTCACACCTGGATTGCCGTCTTGTGAGAGACAGAGCAGCAGCCCTGTCAAGCCTCGCCTGCACTGCTGACCCACAGAAATCGGGGCACAATAGATGTGTGTTTGATTCAAGCCATTAAGCTTCGGGTAATCTTGTTTTGCAGCAAGGAAGACAAATACACCGCATCATCCATTAAATGCTATTCAAAAATCGAAAGAAAAAAAGGTCTTCTTTTGCTTTTTTCCTATACTTTTATGTTGACTGTAGATTCATAGATTTCTTGTACACTTAAAAGATGAATAAAAATTACCAATTAAATGTTAACCAATAAACTTCAGTTTCTTTTCCTATACTTATTTGGACTTATCACTGTATTGCACTTATCACAGAGGTTTCTTCTAATCGGCTTACCCCTGAATTGGATTACATCTGGATTAAAACTAGAGATTGGTTTTCCTGAAACATCTGCAGTTTTGCAGGGCCCAGGCTCCTTACTGATCACAAACCAACAACCAGCCTATTCCCAGTTCCTGGCACTCATTTCTTTCAGTGTGGAAACAATGAGTAAGGAACGTTTGTGTGCACACATCATACACACAATACATAATTCATAAGATGAGAAAAGCTATTAAGATCATCTGGTTTGATACTCCTATTTTATACCAGAAAAGATTAAAGCCCAGAGAGACAAAATGACTTTCCCCAAACTACATATCCCAACATATTATCATTACTTGTTTAAATGTGTATCTCCTTCCATGGAGGGATTGTTATTCATTCATCTTGAAATTTCAGCGTGTAGCACAATACTAAATAGGCGGTGAGAATTCAATAAAGGTTTGAAGATAAATCAACAGAAGTCTAGTAAGGATAAGCATTAACTCCATTTGCTCATCGAACAAATGCTCATTGAAGAAGTTCTGTGGGCCAACCACTATTCTAGGCTTTGGTAAAACTCTACTAAACAAAAATGTACGGGTGCCTGGGTGGCTCAGTGGGTTAAAGCTTCTGCCTTCAGCTCAGGTCATGATCCCAGGGTCCTGGGATCGAGTCCCGCATTGGGCTCTCTGCTCAGCAGGGAGCCTGCTTCCCCTGCTCTCTCTCTGCCTGCCTCTCTGCCTACTTGTGATCTCTATGTCAAATAAATAAATAAAATCTTAAAAAAAAAAAAGTACAGTTTATCTGGGGGTAAGGAAGACCAGATAAATCAGAAAGTGGTACGTGTTATGTCGGGAATTTTGAAAGGGTGATGGAGTGATGGTCAGTGAACAAACAGCCATAGTAGATTGCACGGTGAGGCATGGGGAAGTAAGATTGCATCATTTAGTAAGGTTTTTTTCTCACCCCATCATAATGTTTAGGAGAAAAACTATACTAATCTAATTACATAAGATATATAGGGTTTTTCTTTCCTTTTTTAAAATATTTTTTTAAAGATTTTATTTATTTTATTTGACAGAGAAAGGACAAGCAGGCTCCCCACTGAGCAGAGAGCCGAGCCTGATGAGAGGCTTGAACCCAGGACCCCAGGATCATGACCTAAGCCGAAGGCAGACTTATAACTGACTGAGGTAACCATATATAAACCCGTATATATGGTTTTTCTAAATGTATGGGCCTTTTAAAAGAAATGCATTTTATTTCTCCTGACTTACATGTCCCTTCTACTCTAGAGATTTTTCAAGTTTCTTATTGATCTTCTTAGGCATGGCTCCTCAGAGAAATTTTTAATTTAGTTATTTCTCTGGCCTCTGTGAAATAATTAATGATATTTAAACAAACTTTTAATTAAGACCTAGAATTTATAACTTAAAGAATTTAAGATGTGTGCTTTTGTAACTAGAATAATCACTTTCTTATTTATGTCTTGTAAATTTTAATGTGTAGGTCAGGCTTTTATTCCCTCTTGAAATAAATGGAACAAAACTGAGCTTGTTCTTTTTCAGTTCTTAAAATTTTTATTTTTATTTTTATTTTTATTTTTTTTTAGTTCTTAAAATTTTTAATTGAAGTACAGTTGACAAATAATATTATATTAGTTTCAAGTATACAATATAATGATTTGACAATTATATACATTATGAAATGTTCATCAAAATAAGTATAGTTACCATGGGTCACCAAAGTTATTACAATATTATTGACTACATTCTCTATGCTGTACTTTTTAACCCTATGACTTATTCATTTCATAACAGGAAATTCATACCTCTAAAGCCCCCTCACCTATTTTTGCCAACTCCCCACCCTCCCACCCCACCCCACCCCATCACCAGCCTCCTGGCAACCAGAACATCAGACAGAAAAGGCTCCAGGACAAAGTAAAAATAAATAATGAAATAAAGTTGCTTCCCGCTGACATCCTACCAATGACGTGGTTACGTGGCAACATTTCTGAGCCAGCCCAGAATAGCTACACTTCTGGGGCTACACTTCGGGGCTCTTCAGAAAAGAGAACCAACAGATAGTGAGGACGGACTCTGCACCCACACTCAGTGTGCGCCCTTGTCCTTACAACCTAACAGTGATGAAGTTAGGATTCATGCATTCTGGATCTGTGGATGAAGAAACAGAGACTCAGAGCATTTATGACCCAAGGACAGAGCACAAATGACCCAAGGACACAGCCAATAATAATGACGGTATAACATGTGCTGAGTAGGAGGAGCCAGTTTCGTGCTACGAATTTTACACACATGTCTCATTTAATCTTAAGAATAGCCTGGCAGGTAGGTCCTAGGACAGGACGTCAACCTCAACCTTGGGTCCCTCCTGCTTCGTCCTGCTTCCCTGTCCTACGCAGCCTGGTACTCTAAAAAGCCAGAGAGAAACTCGGTGCAAGAACTCTCCTCTCACTGCTGCAGTGTAGGTGAGGAAGAGGTCTCCAAGGCACCGTCACAGCTAAAAAAGTGTGTGTTCTAAATTTAATACCCAGTCTTCTTTGCATGTCAGGAGCAGGTAGTTGCAACAAAATTACAGAATAGAGTAGATTTTACTCACTCTCCATTTGTAGCCCAAAATTACTTGATTCATACCAATAGTTGCTGGGTTGTTTTAAAAATACTCATTTTCTCTATTTAAAGCTGTCAGACACAAACTCTTGGGTTGCAGCCTGATGTAAAATTAACTACCAAGCATATTTCTCCTGCCAAGAATAAAAACTTAGAACCATAAAATGTGGATGGTTTACTGTGCTATAGTTAACTTTATAGTTAGCGTTAGTTTCTTTCCTAAAGAAGAGCACAATATGAGGTTTGGGACCTATCACTGAGCGCCGGGCAATCGCAGAGAAACATATTTCCAGAAGACATTGAAATGGGACAAGCTGGAAAGGAAAGATAAATACAGCGCACAAGTACACAAATTACATAAGGCAGGAGGACAATGGAGCAGACAAGAAGATGATCATCCCGGTGATCCTGGGGCAGTATAGAATGTGGTGTTTGTAAACCTTCGTTATGACGGTACTGAATCTACAAAGAGATCCTCCGCAATCACCTCAGCCCTGTATTTTTAGCTGCAAGGCAGGGTTACATTCTGCTCTGTGGCAGTAAAGAAATGGAATTTGCTTTCTATTTTCTGAGCTCTGCTTTAATTAAGAAATCCGACTACGGGAGACTTAAGTTAATTTTTAGAAATCAATTGTATAACCAAATCTGTGTCTCCTCCACCCTTTGGCTGAGGTTGTTTTCAGTAAAATGTATCCTGTAGCCAACATCTTTCATTCCTTTGCTGTGTCGGGACTTGTCTTCTGGGTCCTTAGCACATAAGATACCAAGGTTCGGCTTGTGCTGCAAAGGGACTGGTTTTCAAGGTAGGCAATCAGAAAATGAGAGAATTACAAAGGACCAAGAAGAACCAAGAAACGTTGACAGATTGCCTAGCCACTTTTAACTTCTTGGAGTTTGCTTATGTTATTATCCTGTTTATTTCCCCCTTGTGATGATTAGATATTAGACCATTAAAACATAAAGTTCCAGGATGCCTGGGTGGCTCAGTTGGCTGGACGACTGCCTTCGGCTCAGGTCATGATCCTGGAGTCCCGGGATCGAGTCCCGCATCAGGCTCCCAGCTCCATGAGGAGTCTGCTTCTCCCTCTGACCTTCTCCTCGCTCATGCTCTCTCTCACTGTCTCTCTCTCAAATAAATAAATAAAATCTTTAAAAACAAAACAAAACATAAAGTTCCTACATTCTCTCTTTGGGTACAGAAAACAAAGGGTGCTGGAAGGGATGCATGTGAATCCTCAGCCAGAATCATGGAAAGAGGACATACACATACACACACACACACACACACACACACACACACACGGAATGTCTGTACCAGCCTCATTAAATGAGAAGGGATTTTAGGCTTGGTTAAAAAAGAAAATCTTCAAGGAAGAAGCCCAGAGCCCTCAGAACAGATCTGGGCCAGGCTGGAATGAGTGAAGGGAATATCACAGCACAGCAGTTACAAGTGCATATGATCTAAAGGATTGTCAATCCTTGTAATGCTTTCCCACTGGGAGACAGTGTAGCTGGGTATGCATTTAGGGAGAGCACCATGACACAGTATGCGTTCCTACCCAGCAGGACCACATTACACAGAAATGTTTTTATTTGACTTTGTCTTGAAGGAGGTATGGCCAGACCACCTCTCCCTACACAGAGCATTTGGTGAAGAATGTCCCAGCATTTATTCTTCTCTGGTACTGTGGGCCAATCAAACCAACCCAAAAAGTCCCCTTAAACTAAAGAGCTAAAGTGATTCTCCATGATTCTGTGTATTGAACAGTCTCAAAATCAAAGAAAATGCCAGAAAAAAGAGAGTAGGAGGAGAAATGACAACTGAGTGAGTCATCATATAGAGAGGTTCCCTTTCTAGGGAAGTTCCAAGCTGTTTTTCTAATTGCCCTCTCCAGATCAAGCCCTCAAAAGGAAAGGAAAAAAAAAAAAAGATTTGTGTATTTTGCACATATTTGGAGACTCATGCTTAGAACATCTTTTGAAAGCTTCAACAAAAGGGCCACAGAAACCTGGATAAACATTGGCAATTTTGAAGTAATGACTGCTCCTTCCACACCAGTCTCAGAAGCAACAGAGCAGAGTACTGCAAGGATAAGTCAGCAATCCATAAAAACAATTCCACTTATGAAAGTGAGCGATGCTCGTGTATTACAAGAAATGAGGAAATATTCTCTATTTCTGGAGCATTTATGGTTCATGCGTTAGTATTCATACTAACTTGGATTATTCCCTCTTTAATTTTAAGTAACACAGTCTTCTCTAAATTTAGATCTTTTTTTTCCTTTGTCACATTTTTCTTATGTCACATTTGCTCTTGGGTCAACATGAATTCAGCTTCATGGAAACACACATGCTGGTGATTATGTTTTCCTTAAGATGTGTTTCTTCTCTGTTGTGGATTAATTCTTATGATCTTTGTCACAAAGCCAAGCAAATCAGATTTATGCTCATGGAAATACAACAAGAATTTTGGAAATGTTTGTAATTGATCCCACATGTTCTATTTGCTTAGGTTCATAAAGCTGCAAGGGAATTTCAAGAGATCATTTGGGGACTTTAGAGATGGAATGTTATATGATCTGATATCATTTGCTAATTTTCCAGAAGGACAGATTGCCTGAGCCAAGGAGGGGTTTCTCTCTTATCGAAGAGTTCTCACTGTTAAGATTGAGCCCACTTTTGTGTAAAAGAAAACACTGTTTGCGGATAGTGGGGACTCTGATGTCTCCCCTGTGAAGGTATGAGAAATCAGGTGGCAGACAGCACTGAACACCTTCAAAAATTCTAATATCAAGAGAAACTGATGACACCAGAATTCCAACCAATTAAGAGCATATAAACATCTCTGAAGCATGTAAAAGTAGTCAGTGTCGTTTCCTAAATGTACTGGTGCAATATAAATTAAAATATATGGAGTGTGCTTTCTGCATGGTTGGTCTACAAGGACTGATTTGCTCAGTTACTCTATAATCAGGAAATGGTCTTATTACTTAGTCCTCCCAGATACTGTTTACCTTGAGGAAACTGAAGAAAAGGAAAAAAAAAAAAAGTTCAGTCTTTTAGGTCAGCCCCCCGCTGTTCAGGTGTCCACAGTTTAATTGTTCTAAACAGGTAGTTTTTCACCAAATCTGAACAGAAACAGGAATCTCATTACCTTATTCTACCAAAATGCTTGCTTCCTACATACAGTTGTACTTCTCAGGTTACTACCAAACCCACCCTAGTGAGAATAGACTTACCATGGCAGCAGGTAGACTCTGTTCACTGCTAAGGAATCAACAAGGCGGGGTAGGTGGGACAGAGACAGCTATAGGAAATGAAGAGGATTATTGGGACTGCTACAAGAGCATCTGCCACACAGCAGCGGTTCTCAAACTGCAGCCTGTATCAGAATCACCTGGAGGGCTCATTAAATAGATTGCCCGACCCACCCCAGAGTCTCTAATTCAGCAGGTCCGGTGGAATATAATAATGTCTGAAAGTTTGCATTTCTAAAAATTTCCCCGTGATGCTGATACTGCTGGTCTAGAGACCACGTTTTAAGAAACACTGGCCTACAATATTTGCTCCCACAAAAAATGCCCTAGCTTCCTGAGACACGGGCATATATGCAATATAAAGACAGAAAAATCTTGGGGGGAAAAATTGCTTTCCTTTCTCCTAGAAAAGGAGATTATCTGCAACCATTCGTTTCCCTAATGAAGGAGCTAATTGCTCTGATCCAAAAAGACCCCAAATGGTTAGAGCCCAGACTGGAGTGTTATCTCCCTAAGTATTTACGTTTCAAGGAGGAAGGAGCCCCAGAACTTGCAGACATCTCTTGGTGGTAAAAGCCAAGACAGACAGGGCATTCTGGCTCCTGGAGAGATTTTATTTATAAACCAAAGGGTTGGAGTGAGGATTTGGGCCGTTATGTTTCCAAGGAGACAGGAGGGGAGGGGAACAGCTGCCTCCTTCCCTCATTAGAAGCAGAGAAAAATAATTTTCCTTGTCTCTCACCTATGAAGTGTCCAGCTACTCAAGTAGGATTATTTGGCCTTTCATCACATTGCCTCAGAGATGAGTTCTGGGGCATAAGGAGCTGACACACTTTTAAAATCTCTCTCCTACCTAGACTATTTTGTGTACACATTCAGGATAAAATTAATAAAAACTAATATTAAAAACCCAACAGCATCCCAATGCTAAATGAGTTCAACTGTGATTGGGATGCCTAGCATGTGTTGGTAAGAGTCAGGAGTACACCCAATTGATTCTATAAAAGGAATACTAAGAAATTTTATTCAAATGATTTCTATCTGGTAGAAAAACTAACCCCCATGTTACAGTTTATTGCAAGTCAGGCCATTAACCAGTTGCCAGTCTAAGTTAACAAGCTGATTCAAACGTTTTCTTACTAATTTTCCTATAAATGCCCAGTTTCTCAAAATGTACATGCAATCAACTTTCCATCTTACTGGTTCCTTCATTAATTGATGAGGTGAATGAGATTGTTGAGAGCTATTTATATTTGTATGAGTTATGCTTTTAACTTTTTGAAAATTATATTTATGGGAAGGTCTAATGACCATCCCCCAACAAAGCCTATAGCAACTAGGCCTGACCCTGGTCTGTGCTGCTGTTGCATCTCCACTATCTCTTCATGGAAGTGCTGTCCATTTTCTTGACAACAGAGACTCCTCTCACTTGGGTAGCACCATCAACCCTCTCCCAACAGCAGTGTGTGCTCTACTTTGCTTGAAATGGGGGAAAAATTGAACTCTGCCATCTGCTCTTTGGTAAAAAGTCCTCCTAGAGCTTCTAGGTAGTATAATTCCAGGTCCCCTGGACAGTTACATAAAATTCCATTTAAATGGTCCCCTCTGGCATTGTGCAATGTGGGTGGCTCTGGATAGACCCCAGTGGGAATTGTCTTGGGGATATTTGTGTTTTATCCATACTCTATGAGCCTGTGTTTGTATAACTACCCACTCACCCAGAGGAGAAAGAACCAGTTCTAGGTCTACATCTGAATGTATTGGACTAAAGAAGAAAGAAGCAATTACAGGCTTCTTATAGGTATATAGTTAGCCTCGGGCTTTTCCACTTTCTTGCTTTTGTGCAGAAAACCATCTCCTTTTCTTTTCTTTTTTTTTTTTAAAGATTTTATTTATTTATTTGACAGAATGAGAGAGATCACAAGTAGGCTGAGAGACAGGGGTGAAGCAGGCTCCCTGCTGAGCAGAGAGAGCTGGATGCAGGGCTCAATCCCAGGACCCTCAGATCATGACCTGAGCAGAAGGCAAAGGCTTAACCCACTGAGCCACCCAGGTGCCCCTGCCATCTCCTTTTCTGTATGAGAAAATACATTTAATCATCTTTGACTCCTAAGCTCTGAAGAAACATGAAGGTCCACAAAGGCAGTGTGAACTCAGCCATCTCTACCGGTTCCTTTCCAGAACACTTCTGCCTCAGAAACACATTCTGGTTCTTCCCCCCAAGTGTATACATGGCTTGTGTGCATGGTTTGTAATGGAACAGCCCCTGCCAGGAATGATTTTGCTGAATTGTTGTCGGGTGTGATGCCAATGACCTAGATTGAAGCCTAGATAATCAACTCTCAGAAATGTATTACTACACTACAGAAGAACTCTGTTGAGAACATCATTCATTTTATCACACAGTGTCATCTCCAAAAAGCCTTCGGGAAATACCTGTCTGTCTCCAGCTTCTGTGATACTTCTGAACCTCCAGAACCAAAAATATGTTGTATCTTAGATATCACTGATTCCATATACCTCTTTCCTGAATAGCTCCTAGAATGTCAGAAACAAACTTGAGAAACTTGGTGGGTCTTGGTGGTTGGCATTTTCTAAAGTCAATGTTATTTCTTTCTCCATTTTATTTTATTTTATTATTCTTTTTTTAGATGGGGGGAGGGACATATGGAAAGGGAGAGAGAGAATCTTAAGCAAGCTCTGTGCCTACCACAAAGCCCATCATGGAGCTTGATTTCACAACCCTGAGATCATGATCTGAGCTGAAATCAAGACTTGGACACTTGACTGACTGAGATGCCCAGGTGCCCTTCTTTCTCCATTTTAATATCCACGACTTTGTGTTCCTTTTGTCTATTTTTCTTTAAAACTATATTATCTTGCTTCTCCTCCCCCCCACACACACATACATACTCATGAGCACACACACAGGGGCAAGTATCTGTAAACTTAAGATCTTTCTGGAACAAGGCCAACAGTAGAAGAACTTGTGAATTCTCTAAAAATAGTACTTAGTACACTAGCCATCTGTTAACTTAAGCCCTTATAATTACTCACACATTATTCATCTATGATCCCCCCACCTTGCATTTCCCAATCTTTCTCTCCTACTTTTATTATGAGCAATAATCAGCTTATCCAATATTCTATAAATTTTCAAGAAATGCAGTCCTTGATATTAAAGAATTCTTTCAGTGTTGTCAAGAAACTGGAATGCGTTGGTTAAGGGGAGTCATTTGAGGAGAAGTGGTTTTTTGAATTAGTGGGCAGTAATTTGTATATTCATATCTCTGTGCAGCAGAAGTAAAATTTATTACTGCAGAATATGTTTCTGATTGTGTTTTAAACTTTCACTGACCACCAGCAGCATATGAAGTACCAGAAACAACAGCATTAGACCTAATTACAGCCCAGCGGGCATGCTGCCTAAAATGGTCATTTTCTTGCTTCTGTCTATTATAATTCTATTTATTCGGCTTACCCTGTCAATTTAGGTTTTATTTGTCATCTCTTATTCATCATTATCTTTAAAACCTATACATATATCACTAAAAATTCCCAAGCAACTCTTGTCAGGCAAAGAAAAGAAAAAATCTAACCTGTAGAAAGTATCTGGGTCCCAATTTTGTTTTAAATTCTGCCATTTATTTCTTTAATAATGTATCAAGAAAATTTCAATAATAGTTAGCCTTTTTAGGGATTTTGTTATAAATTCTAGATTTTTTTTTTGCCTTAATTCTTGTTATTTCTGGGAATTCAAGAAATGTGGAAATCATTCCTTCAGGAACATACCTTATTAATACATTATAATTTCTTGTGTCTCGTGATTACTCTTATAAGAGCAAGGACATGGTGAAGGTTACCCTTTGCTCCAAAAGAGGCTATGGTACGGAGCTTTACTTTTCGTGAGCGCTACCTAAATGTTTGTTTTCAGTGGAAGAACACCCATCTTCCAGGGCCCATTTCTATCATTCAGTGTCTCTGCTGGCCCTGGGATGCTCACACTGTGCTGTTCTCAGCCATGTCCTCTCTCAGTTTCTGTACCCTCTGGCTCACATCCAGACCACAGAAGTGGGAAGCATCATTAGCATCAAACATGGGAAAAGATGGGGAAGCAGCAATTCCTCTTCCTTTATTTAAACTGCACGAAGTCAAACAAAGAAATCAGAGGCTCAAGTGGAGAGTAGTAAAAGTTCCTGCATCAGAACAATAAAGTAAAATGTGAACTGTTACTCATCCTCCCTGCCCCCGACCCCCAAGTTCTAGGACTGGATCAAGAATTCATGCTTTTTTGTTGGCTACTTCTAAAAATTCCAGATAAGTTACAGCCATTTCGACATGCTTCCTTTCTTGCAAATCCGAGAAGGAAGGGACTGAAATCTAGCCCCCCACCCCTCCCACAGAGACATCTGAGTCATCCAGTGCATCAGGATAATTTCTATTATGGCAAAATTTCCACTCTCCCCTCCTTGTCTCATCTTCACCATAGCTAGAAACTCACTGAAAAGCTTCAGTTATGCCTAGCATATATAGACCACATGCATTTACCTAGCCTACTGTTCAACCCCCTGCTAAAATGACATGGATGCATGCAAAAAACCTTATGCCTTGTATTAGTTTCCTGAAGCTGAGTGCTATAACAAATTATCCCAGATTTGGTGACTTAAAATGAAAGAAACTAATTCCCTCACAATTCTAAGGGCTAGAATTCTAAAACAAATATCACTGGGCAGAATCAAGATGTCAGGGGGCCTCTGGAGGCTCTAGAGGAAAATTGTTCCTTGTCTCCTCCAGTTTCTGGCGTCCACTAGCATTCCCTGGTTTAGGACTTCATCACTCTAATCTCTGCCTCTGTGGCCACATGTCCCTAAGGATACTTGTGATTGCATCTAGAAACCACCTGGATGTCCAGGATAATCTCCCATTTCAAGAGCTCTAACTCAATCACACCTGCAAAGTCTTTGCCTCAGAAGGAAATAATCACGGTTTCCAGAGATCAGGACACAGATGTCCTTTGAGGGCGCCATTATTAAGCGTAAAAAGATACCAGGCAGTAGTAATCCAGCAGAATCCAAGAAAGCACCACTTTTTAGAAGATTAAAGTAGATGGAGCAGTGGCTGTAACAGAGCAGGGGAGGAGGAGAACACTAACAAAAAGTGAGCTGCTCATCTACTTAGCATCCCCGAAAGAAGGGCAGAAATTATTCTCTGGAGACATACGGTCAGGAAGGCCTCACAGTCAAGGCTATCAGAAAATGGAGGAGAGGAGTGTGGCACAGGAGGAAAACTAGGAACAAACTTAAAGTCTGCATGGTGAACTGAGGGGTTTGCAAACCCCTTCCTCTGACTTACTCCCCAAATGCCATCATTTAGCCCAAAATCAAGAAAGTGAGGGATTCTTTCCTGGAAGAAAATGAACAATTTGAGGGGAAAATGCACCTCCAAAAAATACCATTGGGGGCATTCGAATGAAAAGACCCGCTCCCGCCCCTAGGTCCTATAACAGGAATTCTCAGATTTTTTGTCCCAGCCTCTCCCTATACTTATAGAAATAATTGAAGGTGCTGAAGAGTTCTTGTTTTGCAAATGTTTGCCATTTTAGAAATGAAACTAGGAATTTTTTAAAATGCTCATTAATTCATTTTAAAATAACAATACAAACCTCCTACATAACATAAATAACATATTTTTATGGAAAATTACCAATTATACAAAATGAAAAAAAAAAGATTTAGTGGAAGAGTGGTATTTTTGGCAACCTCTCTAATGACTGCCCTAATAAAATACATCTGAGTTCTCATATTTGCTCCTGCATTTAAATCCTTACAACATGTTTCGTTTTAAGTTTATGAAGAAAATGCAGCCTCACGCAAATATATAGCTGGAAAATGGAAGAGTATTTTAATAGCCTTTTCAGATAATTATGGATTGAGACTATACCACAACTTGAAAAGCAGTCATTTCTTAAAGTTAATTGCAAGGCAGAATCTGAAACCATGTCAATGAACTTTTTGTACTCCGTGCCACTGAAGCCCATTGGTCAATCTTGCACTTTGAAAGTATCTCCTAGCCATGCATGATTTTGTAACATCATGCTTTTATCATTTCAAAAATCTTTATTCAGTGAATTATACAGATCTTCCAAATGTTGACACATTTCATTATACAAAAGAAATCACATTTATTAATATTACCATTGATCTCAAAAGAAGATTCTGTAACTATCGGTAAGCTGTCAAGCTCCCAGTGGACAATACAAGTTTTCCAAATTTCTGATTTTTCTTGAAAGCCTGAACTTTATCATTGGTAATAAATATTGTCAGTTGTTTTCCTTAAAGTGACAGGCTCACTTAATTCATTTTCAAAAATATGTCTGCCAAATACCCAAGTCTGAATAACCATAGTTTGCCTGTCAGTCAAGTAGAAATGGTTTCCATGAAAAAGAAAATGGTGATTTCAATTCTCACCTGAAACAACTGCATTAATGCTTTTCCTTGGAACAGCCACTGAATTACAGTCTGCAGCAGAAGCGCTGTTAGGCATACTTGCCATTTTCTCACACAAAATATGAAAAGATTGTACTTCATTTAAAAGATTTACTGTTTCATTAAGGTCAACCTTAAGTGAAACTAGCATATTTTTAAAACAGCATGTGGTTGTAAAGAATATTGTCATAACTTGGTGTCATTTCCTTTGTTCATGGCAAAGCCTTCAGCAGTTTTATCCATCAGTGTTTGACACCATTAGCAAAAAGGCAGATAAAACCTGCTATTAATATGAATATGAAAATAATTTGACCTTGCAAACTGCCTGCAAGTTTCTCTGAGACCTCGGTGTCCTTGAACTATACTTTGAAAACCATTGCCCTATAATGAAATAAACAAACCCTGTCTTCATGTTCTGAGAATTCACTGTGCATTCTAGTTGCTTATGTAAAAAATATGAAGAGTTTGTTAAGAATCACTTTTATGATGGTGTTCTCTAAAACCACTCAGACTCAGAGGTTCACTAGAAAAACTCACAGGACTAGAAAAGCTGTTATACCCCTCATTCTATTTTATTCCAATAAAAGGATAGAGATTAAAATCAGCAAGAGGAAAATGTACATAGGGTAAAGTCAAAGAAAAGCCAGATACAAGCTTCCAGGTTTCCCCTTTTAGTGGAGTCATATAGGAATGCACTTAATCCTCCCAGCAATGATATATGATACATGTAAAATGTTGCCAACCAGGGAAGCTCACCTGAGCCCTGGTGTCCAGGGTTTTCATTGGATGTGAGTCATGTAGGCAAACAGTACCTGGTATGACTGACCGCAGCTACTCAGACTTCAGCCTCCCTCCTCCAGAATAAAACCAGAAATTCATCATAAATCACATTGTTAGCAAAAACTATTGGATTACAGTGGTATAGTGTGGCCCAAGGCCTCAAACGTAAAAAATCAATCTTATCAGGTATACAAATTCAATCTTATTCTTCAAGGGCTTAGAATTTACCTTCCAGCCAACCAAGAACCAGTCTTGAAAATAGGCCTTTCTTTGAAATTTGCTGGATTTAATGCAGGCCTACTAAGTTAACACTTTCCTGTTCAACCTGCCTCCAACATGAAAGGAAAAGACAAAGACAAAGAGCTGAAAGGAACATAGAAGAGACAGAAACAAAGCAAATGTAGAGAAAATTTCACATAAGTTATAAATAATATCTTTAGTAAGACAAAAAAAGATATTGCTACACAATGAATGATAAGAGGGTAAGAAAGAGCTCTTGGAAATTTGCCATCATAAAACATCCAAAATAAAGATATCAATCAAATGGTTGAGAGTTAAAATGGAAGACATTGCTGAGAAAGTAGAGCAAAAAACTAAAGAGTCAGAAAATACAAAAAGAATGGTAAAAAGAAAAAAAAAAAAAAACCATAGAATTGATCTAGGGAGCCAATGAATGACAGGAGTACTAAAATGAGAGAACAGGCAGGAATAGTTCAAAGAAGTAATACAAGACATTTTCCCAGAACTCAAAAATAAGAGTCTCCAGTTTGAAAGAGTCAACCAAGTGACCAAATCAATGAAAGAATACGCTTCATTTCAGAATTTCATAATGTCAGAAATAATGAGAAGATCCTAAAAGTTTCCAGAGAGAGAAAGCCTGTCAATACAAAAGAAGGAAAATGAGAATGCACCATATCTCACAAGAGCAACACAAAATGCTAAAACACAGTAGCGTCATGCTTCAAAATCTAAGGGAAAATATTTTTCTACTTAAAATTCTGTTCCGAGCCAAAATATCAATCAAGTGTGAAGATAGAGACAGTTTTGACACAAAAGGGCTTTTTAAGTGAACGTCTTATGCACTCTTTTGAAGGATATGCTTCAGCACACAAGAGAGTCAGTCAACAAAGAGAAATTCATGCATTACAGGCTCCAAAACAATGTGGCTCAAAGGAGAGTAAGAGCATCAAAGAAAGGTTCAGTATGATTGTATGCAACACTCTCTCTTCCATTACAAGTAAGATGACCTCACAACCTCTGGTTGGACAGTACCAGTTTACACAAATTGATCATAAAACCTCCTTTAACTCTCAAAAATATCCAGGTTTCACAATAAATTATGTGGTCCTTTAATTATAAGCCATTGTTTCAAACAGCTTAGCTAAACTATTCTATGATAAGAAATGACCCTGAAATCTGAGTGGTTGACAAGATGAATGGGGTTATTTCCCACTCAAGTTCACCACAGGTGTCTCCTCTCTTTGTCTTCATTACAAGGTCAAGGTTGAAATAAAAGACCCCAGTTGGGATATGCCAACTTTGTAGCAAAAGGAAAAGAATGATGGCAGAACCACATTATGGCTCTTAAAGCCTCTGCTCAGGTGGCACATATCACTTCCATTCACATCTTATTCATAGGCCAAAGCAAGTTACCTGGCCAAATCTGATCACTGAGCTTAGGATTAAAAACCACCCATAGTGTGCATCCCAGTAAAGACAGAATCTGTCAGGGTTGGTGAGCGTAAATTATTATTGAAAATAATTTACTTTGCTGTGGGCATTTAGAGTTATTTAGTTTTAAAACCCTGCATATGTTTCACTTTAATCAGAATTAAAATTCACTTTAAAGTAGCAATTCAGGAAAAGCCTTGATTCTTGCCTAGGGAGAAGTCACTTGGATGGCCATACCTTAAATCTTGGCATTATTCTTCAATATAGATCTAATGTTGTTTCATGGAAATTATTAGTACCAGGGCTCTCCAAGTGAACAGTGTAGGTCACTAGGTAAGACTCTACTCACTTGTGACTTACCACATCACAGACCTTTCATCACAGCCATGCAGTGACAAATGGACCTAAATCTGCTCATTCATTCATTCCTTCATTCAACATACAGGTACTAAACATTGGAAATCCAAGCTCAAGTAAGATTATATGCCTGCCTATAAGAAGCCCTAAATCTTGTTGAAGAAAAAGATGTGAAAATACTGGTAAGACATAACTATCATGTTTTTTGTTTTTTTTTTTACAAAATAACTTTGTGAGAATTGTGGGGTTGACCTTGTTCACTGGTCTGTATCTATCTCCTTCTTGCTATGGCCTAGTTGAGGTGCTGTTAATTTTTAAACTATATGGCATTTCTATTAAGTGGTCACATATCTAAATATTCTATAGTGACACATTTTTTCTTAGGTTTCATCTTAAGTAACCATCTCATGCTTTCTATCCAGAGCATCTTTCTCTGACTGTCATTGCCAATAGCATAAAGGAACACAGAAGCACTATTGTAGGAGATGTCATTTCCTAAAGAAAATCTGATTCTGGAGTGCCTGGGTGGCTCAGTCGGTCAATCCTCTGCTTTTAGCTCAGGTCATGATCCTGGGGTTCCTCAGGGATCAAGCCCTGCATCGGGCTCCCTGCTTAGCAGGGAGTTTGCTTTTCCCTCTGCCCTTCACCCCACTCATGCTCTCTCTCGCTCTCTCTCAAATAAATAAATAAAAATCTAAAAAAAAAATCTGATTCCAATTAGGTCCATTTACAGAAGAATCCTGATTCTTTAAGGGATTCTTTAAGGGAACCTAAATCTCCCAATTAAAAAACCTCAGATTACCAGCTAATGTGTGAACTTCCAGGGGTAAGCAAAAAATAAAACAAAACAAAACCAATAACAACAAAGCAGGATGAAAGTGTAGAGCATCTTAAATGAAGGTAGAAGGCAGAAGGTGAACCAGGTAAGAACCAGAGTAGGAAAATGTCAGGCTCACATTGATGGTACTTCCTGAAAGACCCCTCCCCACTGATCCACGTTCTTGAGTAATGATTGAGTTCCTTCTATAGGTTGCACATTCCTCACTGCAGTATACCTCTTCCATCCTTCCCTTAACTTCTCATTTTATGAGATCAGCCAAGCCTGGTGTTCCTAAAAGTCAAGGCAGTTCTCAGGTGTCACCTCCATAATCTGAGGGAGAATATATTTCCTTCCATTTCCCCAAAGCTAACATCACCTAGAAGGAGAGAAAGATGAGAAAATGTAAGCAAAAACCTCTGAGAGCTATACTTTATTACCCACTGAGAATAGTTCTAAGTGAAAAAGGAGTCAAGATGGCGGAGAAGTAGCAGGCTGAGACTACCTCAGCTAGCAGGAGATCAGGTAGAGAGCTTATCTAAAGAGTGCAAACACCTGCAAATCCATTGGCAGATCGAAGAGAAGAAGAGCAGCAATTCTAGAAACAGAAAAACAACCACTTTCTGAAAGGTAGGACTGGCGGAGAAGTGAATCCAAAGCCACGGGAAGATAGACCCCAGGGGGAGGGGCCGGCTCCCGGCAAGCGGCGGAGCAACGGAGCACAAAATCGGGACTTTTAAAAGTCTGTTCCACTGAGGGACATCGCTCCAGAGGCTAAACCGGGGCGAAGCCCACGCGGGGTCAGCGTGGTCTCAGGTCCCGCAGGGTCACAGAAGGATCAGGGGTGTCTGAGTGTAGCAGAGCTTGCGGGTATTGGAACGGGAAAGCCGGCTACAGAGACAGAGCCGACAGTAAGCTCGCAGCTCAGGGTTACCTTGAACCGGCTGCAGGCTCGGTGAGCTCGGAGCGTGGCCAGAGGTCAGGCAGACGGGAGTTATTGGGTGCTGTTCTCTGAGGAGTGGGGCCCCGGGCTCTCGGCTCCTCCGGGCTGGAGACCAGGAGGCCACCATTTGTATTCCCGTCCTCCAGAACTCTACAGAAAGCGCTCAGGAAACAAAAGCTCCTGAAAGCAAACCCTAGCGGATTACTCAGCCCAGCTCCTGCGCCCCCCCCCCCCTTTAAGGGCTGTGCAATTCCGCCTGGGGCAAAGACACTTGAGAATCAATACACCAGGCCCCTCCCCCCAGAAGATCAACAAGAAATCCAGCCAAGACCAAGTTCACCTACCAAGGAGTGCAGTTTCAATACCAAGGAGAGCAGCAGAATTCCAGAGGAGGAGAAAGCAAAGCACAGAACTCATGGCTTTCTCCCTGTGATTTTTTAGTCTTGCAGTTAAAGTAATTTTTTTCTTTTTCATTTTTTTTCTCTTCTTTTGCTAAATTTTTTTTAACTTTTACCCATTTCATTTTTAACGTTTTTTAACTAGTTTATCTAATATATATATTTTTTCTTTTTCATACTTTTCTTTATTCGTTTTCTTTTTTTCTTTTCTTTTTTTTTAAGATTTTATTTATTTATTTGACAGAGAGAAATCATAAGTAGACGGAGAGGCAGGCAGAGAGGCTGAGCAGAGGGCCCGATGCGGGACTCGATCCCATGACCCTAAGATCATGACCTGAGCCGAAGTCAGCGGCTTAACCCACTGAGCCACCCAGGCGCCCTCGTTTTCTTTTTTTAATTCCTTTTTTTTTTCCCTTTCTTTTTTTTGAACCTCTTTTTATCCCCTTTCTCCCCCCTCACGATTTGGGATCTCTTCTGATTTGGTTAAAGCATATTTTCCTGGGACTGTTGCCACCCTTTTAGTATTTTACTTGCTCCTTCATATACTCTTATCTGGACAAAATGACAAGGCGGAAAAATTCACCACAAAAAAAAAAGAACAAGAGGCAGTACCGAAGGCTAGGGACCTAATCAATACAGACATTGGTAATATGTCAGATCTAGAATTCAGAATGACAATTCTAAAGGTTCTAGCCGGGCTCGATAAAGGCATGGACAATATTAGAGAAACCCTCTCGGGAGATATAAAAGCCCTTTCTGGAGAAATAAAAGAACTAAAAATCTAACCAAGTTGAAATCAAAAAGGCTATTAATGAGGTGCAATAAAAAATGGAGGCTCTCACTGCTAGGATAAATGAGGCAGAAGAAAGAATTAGCGATATAGAAGACCAAATGATAGAGAATGAAGAAGCTGAGCAAAAGAGGGACAAACAGCTACTGGACCACGAGGGGAGAATTCGAGAGATAAGTGACACCATAAGATGAAACAACATTAGAATAATTGGGATTCCAAAAGAAGAAGAAAGAGAGAGGGGAACAGAAGGTATACTGGAGAGAATTATTGGGGAGAATTTCCCCAATATGGCAAAGGAAACGAGCATCAAAATCCAGGAGGTTCAGAGAACGCCCCTCAAAATCAATAAGAATAGGCCCACACCACATCACCTAATAGTAAAATTTACAAGTCTTAGTGACAAAGAGAAAATCCTGAAAGCAGCCTGGGAAAAGAAGTCTGTAACATACAATGGTAAAAATATTAGATTGGCAGCAGACTTATCCACAGAGACCTGGCAGGCCAGAAAGAGCTGGCATGATATTTTCAGAGCACTAAATGAGAAAAACATGCAGCCAAGAATACTATATCCAGCTAGGCTATCATTGAAAATAGAAGGAGAGATTAAAAGCTTCCAGGACAAACAAAAACTGAGAAGAATTTGCAAACACCAAACCAGCTCTACAGGAAATATTGAAAGGGGTCCTCTAAGCAAAGAGAGAGCCTACAAGTGGTAGATCAGAAAGGAACAGAAACAGTATACAGTAACAGTCACCTTACAGGCAATAAAATGGCACTAAATTCATATCTCTCAATAGTTACCCTGAATGTTAATGGGCTAAATGCCCCAATCAAAATACACAGGGTATCAGAATGGATAAAAAACAAAACCCATCTATATGTTGCCTACAAGAAACTCATTTGAAGCCCGAAGACACCTCCAGATTTAAAGTGAGGGGGTGGAAAACAATTTACCATGCTAATGGACATCAGAAGAAAGCAGGAGTGGCAATTCTTATATCAGATCAATTAGATTTTAAGCCAAAGACTATAATAAGAGATGAGGAAGGACACTATATCATACTCAAAGGGTCTGTCCAACAAGAAGATCTAACAATTTTAAATATCTATGCCCCCAACATGGGAGCAGCCAACTATATAAACCAATTAATAACAAAATCAAAGAAACACATCAACAATAATACAATAATAGTAGGGGACTTTAACACTCCCTCTCTGAAATGGACAGATCATCCAAGCAAAAGATCAACAAGGAAATAAAGGCCTTAAACGACACACTGGACCAGATGGACATCACAGATATATTCAGAACATTTCATCCCAAAGCAACAGAATATACATTCTTCTCTAGTGCACATGGAACATTCTCCAGAATAGATCACATCCTCGGTCCTAAATCAGGACTCAACTGGTATCAAAAGATTGGGATCATTCCCTGCATATTGTCAGACCACAATGCTCTGAAGCTATAACTCAACCACAAGAGGAAGTTTGGAAAGAACCCAAATACATGGAGACTAAACAGCATCCTTCTAAAGAATGAATGGGTCAACCGGGAAATTAAAAAGGAATTGAAAAAAATCATGGAAACAAATGATAATGAAAACACAACGGTGGTTCAAGATCTGTGGGACACAACAAAGGCAGTACTGAGAGGAAAATATATAGTGGTACAAGCCTTTCTCAAGAAATAAGAAAGGTCTCAGGTACACAACCTAACCCTACACCTAAAGGAGCTGGAGAAAGAACAAGAAAGAAACCCTAAGCCCAGCAGGAAAAGAGAAATCATAAAGATCAGAGCAGAAATCAATGAAGTAGAAACCAAAAAAACAATAGAACAAATCAACGAAACTAGGAGCTGGTTCTTTGAAAGAATTAATAAAATTGATAAGCCCCTGGCCAGACTTATCAAAAAGAAAAGAGAAAGGACCCAAATAAATAAAATCATGAATGAAAGAGGAGAGATCACAACTAACACCAAAGAAATACAAACTATTATAAGAACATACTATGAGCAACTCTACGCCAACAAATTTGACAATTTGGAAGATATGGATGCATTCCTAGAAACATATAAACTACCACAACAGAACCAGGAAGAAATAGAAAGCCTGAACAGACCCATAACCAGTAAGGAGATTGAAACAGTCATTAAAAATCTCCAAACAAACAAAAGCCCAGGGCCAGATGGCTTCCCGGGGGAATTCTACCAAACATTTAAAGAAGAACTAATTCCTATTCTCCTGAAACTGTTCCAAAAAATAGAAATGGAAGGAAAACTTCCAAACTCATTTTATGAGGCCAACATCACCTTGATCCCCAAACCAGACAAGGATCCCATCAAAAAAGAGAGCTATAGACCAATATCCTTGATGAACACAGATGCAAAAATTCTCACCAAAATACTAGCCAATAGGATTCAACAGTACATTAAAAGGATTATTCTCCACGACCAAGTGAGATTTATTCCAGGGCTGCAAGGTTGGTTCAACATCCACAAATCAGCCAATGTGATACAACACATCAATAAAAGAAAGAACAAGAACCATATGATATTCTCAATAGATGCTGAAAAAGCATTTGACAAAGTACAGCATCCCTTCCTGATCAAAACTCTTCAAAGTGTAGGTATAGAGGGCACATACCTCAATATCATCAAAGCCATCTATGAAAAACCCACCGCAAATATCATTCTCAATGGAGAAAAACTGAAAGCTTTTCCGCTAAGGTCAGGAACACGGCAGGGATGTCCATTATCACTACTGCTATTCAACATAGTACTAGAAGTCCTAGCCTCAGCCATCAGACAACAAAAGGAAATTAAAGGCATCCAAATCGGCAAAGAAGAAGTCAAATTATCACTCTTCGCAGATGATATGATACTACATGTGGAAAACCCAAAAGACTCCACTCCAAAACTGCTAGAACTTGTACAGGAATTCAGTAAAGTGTCAGGATATAAAATCAATGCAGAGAAATCAGTTGCATTTCTCTACACCAACAACAAGACAGAAGAAAGAGAAATTAAGGAGTCAATCCCATTTACAATTGCACCCCAAACCATAAGATACCTAGGAATAAACCTAACCAAAGAGGCTAAGAATCTATACTCAGAAAACTATGAAGTACTCATGAAAGAAATTGAGGAAGACACAAAGAAATGGAAAAATGTTCCATGCTCCTGGATTGGAAGAATAAATATTGTGAAAATGTCTATGCTACCTAAAGCAATCTACACATTTAATGCAATTCCTATCAAAGTACCATCCATCTTTTTCAAAGAAATGGAACAAATAATCCTAAAATTTATATGGAACCAGAAAAGACCTCGAATAGCCAAAGGAATATTGAAAAAGAAAGCCAAAGTTGGTGGCATCACAATTCCAGACTTCAAGCTCTATTACAAAGCTGTCATCATCAAGACAGCATGGTACTGGCACAAAAACAGACACATAGATCAATGGAACAGAATAGAGAGCCCAGAAATAGACCCTCAACTCTATGGTCAACTAATCTTCGACAAAGCAGGAAAGAATGTCCAATGGAAAAAAGACAACCTCTTCAATAAATCGTGTTGGGAAAATTGGACAGCCACGTGCAGAAAAATGAAATTGGACCATTTCCTTACACCACACACAAAAATAGACTCAAAATGGATGAAGGACCTCAATGTGAGAAAGGAATCCATCAAAATCCTTGAGGAGAACACAGGCAGCAACATCTTTGACCTCAGCCGCAGCAACATCTTCCTAGGAACATCGCCAAAGGCAAGGGAAGCAAGGACAAAAATGAACTATTGGGATTTCATCAAGATCAAAAGCTTTTGCACAGCAAAGGAAACAGTTAACAAAATCAAAAGACAACTGACGGAATGGGAGAAGATATTTGCAAACGACATATCAGATAAAGGACTAGTGTCCAAAATCTATAAAGAACTTAGCAAACTCGGGGCACCTGGGTGGCTTAGTGGGTTAGAGCCTCTGCCTTCGGCTCAGGTCATGGTCCTGGGGTCCTGGGATCGAGCCCCACATTGGGCTCTCCGCTCAGCAGGAAGCCTGCTTCCCTTCCTCTCTCTCTGCCTGCCTCTCTGCCTACTTGTGATCTCTGTCTGTCAAATGGATGAATAAAATAAAAAAAAAAAAAAGAACTTAGCAAACTCAATACCCAAAGAACAAACAATCCAATCAAGAAATGGGCAGAGGACATGAACAGACATTTCTGAAAGAAGACATCCAGATGGCCAACAGACACATGAAAAAGTGCTCCATATCACTCGGCATCAGGGAAATACAAATCAAAACCACAATGAGATATCACCTCACACCAGTCAGAATGGCTAAAATCAACAAGTCAGGAAATGACAGATGCTGGCAAGGATGCGGAGAAAGGGGAACCCTCCTACACTGTTGGTGGGAATGCAAGCTGGTGCAACCACTCTGGAAAACAGCATGGAGGTTTCTCAAAATGTTGAAAATAGAACTGCCCTATGACCCAGCAATTGCATGGGTATTTACCCTAAAGATACAAACGTAGTGATCCAAAGGGGCACGTGCACCTGAATGTTTATAGCAGCAATGTCCAACAATAGCCAAACTATGGAAAGAACCTAGATGGCCATCAACAGATGAATGGATAAAGAAGATGTGGTATATATACACAATGGAATACTATGCAGCCATCAAAAGAAATGAAATCTTGCCATTTGCGACAGCATGGATGGAACTAGAGCGTATCATGCTCAGCAAAATAAGTCAAGGGGAAAAAGACAACTATCATATGATCCCCCTGATATGAGGAAATGGTGATGCAACATGGGGGCTTAAGTTGGTAGGAGAAGAATAAATGAAACAAGATGGGATTGGGAGGGAGACAAACTATAAGTGACTCTTAATCTCACAAAACAAACTGAGGGTTGCTGGGGGGAGGGGGGTTAGGAGAAGGGGGGTGGAGTTATGGACATTGGGGAGGGTATGTGCTTTGGTGAGTACTGTGAAGTGTGTAAACCTGGCGATTCACAGACCTGTACCCCTGGGGATAAAAATATATGTTTATAAAAAATTTAAAAAATTTTAAAAAAAACTTTAAAGAAAAAAAAAAAAGAATAGTTCTAAGTGCTTGTAATACAACATCTCATTTTATCTTCTCATGAGACCAGTGAGAACACTTAAACCCAACTCACCAATGAAAAAAATTATGTCCCAGATTTTTAATACTTTGCCCAAAGTCACATTACTAGTAGCTGGTGGAGCTAGGAATTGAACCCGACTTCATGATCCAGTGCCCTTAATTATATACTATACTGTTTCCATAGCTACAAATATGGAAGAGAATGTAGTAATAGAAACCTCAAAGAAGCAAATATCTTGACTATGCACCAATTCAATAGTCAATCTGCAGATAGATCCAAGGAAATAGTTAGAAACTCTTGTGCTATTTTATGTGAAACATCCACCTTTCATTGTTAACAACCCCAACTGGAAAAACAAATGGCTTGAACATAGTAAGAGCTTCACAATACTACCTGGGTGAATTTACTCAACAATCTCAATAAGAGCCCATAGAAAATATCTTAAAAGCTAAATGTTTACATGGCTATTCATAGAGCTAGTATAGCAGCTTGATTTATAATCAACAATTAGTTCCTTCTCTACAAAAAAATCTTATCAGACAGTAGATCTCATATGCATACTTAACTCCAAGTGAATAACAGCATGAATTTTAAGAATAATAAAAGAGAATAGTGTTGCTTTTTCGTTGATAAATACAGCATTTAGTTTTTTAAAATATCATGTCTGTTCAAGTTGTAATTTGAGCAACATGCTGGCAAAAAATTAAAACAAAAATTGTTTTAATTGATTAGTAAATATATTTTATAGAATCGAGTTTTTATTTATAGTTTTGATCTATTATCAGTAAGGAAGAAGACATATAACAATATACTTATAACATCTGAAGGTTTTTTTCAGCAAAGATATTCAAGAGATTTGTATTTCCAATGTTATATATACGCCAAATATCTAAACCAATTTGTATTTATTTTTTAAAAGAAAAAAAAGGGAAAAAAGGTCAATTTCTAATTTCACAGAACATTAGTGTGTACTTTGAAAGTATTGATTTTGCCTCTGATAGAGTTATTTCATTCCATTAGAAAATTATGGCTTACAGGTTATTAGAAATATAGCAGAATATTACATGTGCATGATGGCAATTTATTACTGGGTTTTCTCAGTTTAATTCCCTGAAGATTTCCACTTCTGTTTACCCAGACTGTCAGACATGCTATACTACAAAAAAGGAATAAGAAATTTTAATTTACTAATTGGGTTAGAAGAAATTTTCAGAATTATTATTCAGACCATTGGTATACTTCAAGTTATATTATTTACATATCCAAATAAGGAAAATGAATGTAACTAAGCATTTTCACCTACGTTCACTAATCTATTCAAAGAATTATTCAAACTAGATTATACATAGCAAAATTCTTCGAAGTTTACCTTGATTAGCAAGTATTAATATCTCTAAGTTGTTTTTATTTCCCAAATGATAGAAATTTCCCAAATAATGATAGAAATTATTTTATTTTCAGAGATTATATTATCCTATTCCAAACACATTACATGGCATTTTTTGAAATAGGTAAAGTGGAATGATGAAAAAGAAATCTTGGGAAACTCAATTATTCTCAGTCTGCTTAATCTGAAAAAAGAAAAGACAGGGAGAAGCTAAGGACATCATACAGGATAACTCATGCAGAAACACTTTTAAACTATATAACAGTAGTAAAGTAAAGATATTATTTATCCAGAAATATTGACATAATTTTTCTTTAACTGTTTAACATCAAAAAAGACAAAACATACTCTGAACGCTATAAAACACTGATGAAAGAAGTTGAAGATGACACATACAAATGGAACGATATTCTATGCTCATGGATTGAAAGAATAAATATTGCTAAAATACCCATACTACTCAAAGTGACCTACAGAGTTAATGCAATCTTTATCAATTTTTCACAGAACTAGAACAAAAATTCCTAAAATTTGTATGGAATCATTCAGACTCTGAATGGCAAAAGCAATCTTGAAAAAGAACAAAACTGAAGGTATCACAATCTCAGATGTCAAGATAGTCTACAGATCTGTAGTGATCAAAACAGTATGGTATTGGCATAAAAAGAGACACGTGGATCAATGGAACAGAATAGAGAGCCCCGAAATAAACTCACAACTATATGGTCAGTTAATCTTTGAAAAAGGAGGAAGGAATATCTAATGGGAAAAAGACAGTCTCTTCAATAAATGATGTTGGTTAAACTGGACAGCTACATGCAAAAAGATGGAACTGGACCACATTCTCACACCTTAAATAAAAATAAACTCAAAATGGATTAAAAACATAAGGTAATCATCCTTTCTGATGGAGGCATAATACTCCATAGTGTATATGGACCACATCTTCCTTATCCATTCATCCGCTGAGTGAAATAAGTCAAGCAGAGAGAGTCAATTATCATATGGTTTCACTTATTTGTGGAGCATAACAAATAGCATGGAGGACAAGGGGCGTTAGAGAGGAGTAGGAAATTTGGGTAAATTGGAAGGGGAGGTGAACCATGAGAGACTATGGACTCTGAAAAACAATCTGAGGGGTTTGAAGTGGCGGGGGGATGGGAGGTTGGGGTACCAGGTGGTGGGTATTATAGAGGGCACAGCTTGCATGGAGCACTGGGTGTGGTGAAAAAATAATGAATAATGTTTTTCTGAAAATAAATAAATTGGAAAAAAAATAGTTAATATCTATTTTAAAAAAAAGTAAGCATGACTAAAGCTAAAAAAAAAAAAAAAAGGTAAAACCTGAAACCACATAATTCCTAAAAGAGGCCATAGGCAGTAATTTCTCTGACGTGGGCTGTAGTAATTTTTTTTCCAGATATGTCTCCTCAAGCAAGGGGTAAAAAATAAAAATAAACAATTAAAACCACATAAAAATGAAAAGCTTTTGCACAGTGAAGGAAACAATCAACTAAACTAAAAGACAACCTACTGAATGGAAGAAGATATATACAAATGACATATCTGATAAAGAGTTAGTATCCAAAATATATAAATAACTTATACAACTTAACATCAAAAAATCCCCAAATAATCTAATTTTTAAAAACCCAGACATTTCTCCAAAGAAGACATACAGATGGCCAACAGAAACATGAATAAATGTTTATTACTCATCATCAGGGAAATGCAAATCAAAACTACAATGAGATATCGCCTCACATCCATCAGAATGGCTAAACTCAAAAACACAAGAAATAAATATTTGCAAGGATATGGAGAAAAAGAAATCCTCATGCATTGTTGGTGGGAATACAAACTGGGGTAGCCACTGTGGAAAATGGTAAGTATGGAGGTTTCTCAAAAAAACTAAAAATATATTTACCACATATTTCAGTAATTTCACTACTGGGTATTTACCCAAAGAATATAAAAATACTAATTCATAAAGATATATGGACCACTATGTTTATTGCAGCATTATTTACACTATCCAAGTTATGGAAACAATCTAAATGCCCCTCAATAGATGAATGGAAAAGATGTGAGATACAGGGGATGCCTGGGTGGCTCAGTCATTAAGCATCTGCCTTAGGCTCAGGTCATGATCTCACGGTCCTGGGATCGAGTCCCACATCAGGCTCCTGCTCAGTGGGAGGCCTGTTTCTCCACCTCCCACTACCCCCCTGCTTGTGTTATCTCTCTCTCTGTCTCTCTTCTCTGTCAAATAAATTAATTAAATCTTTTTTAAAAAATGTGAAATACAGATACACACACACAATCACACACAGTGGAATATTACTTATTCATAAAAAAAGGAATGAAATCTTGCCATTTGCAACATGGATAGATCTGGAGGAGAAAATGCTAAGTGAAGTCAGTCAGTTAGAGAAAGGACAAATAACATGTGATTTCACTCATATGTGTAATTTAAAAGAAACAAACAAATCTAAAAAAAAAAAAGACCAAACACCAACTCTTAATTATAGAGAACAAACTGATGGTCACCAGAAGGGAAGTGGGTAAGGGGATGAGTTAAAGAGGTGAAGGGATTAAAGAGTACACTTATCATGATGAGCACTGAAAAATGCATAGAATTGTCAAATCGCTACAATGTCCAGCTGAAACTAACATAATATTATATGTTAATTATACTGGAATTAAAAGAATTTTTTTAGAAAAGACAAAACATAATTCCTCAAAATTTTGGAGCTGAACGAGTCTAAACATTTTAGTCCTTCTAAAAAAGGTAAGATGGGCTGTATAACTAGTTGACATCAGAACTGAAGCTAAATTTCTATCTCACTCACTTTTTACTTGGTATAGTCATTTTTACATTTCTACATTATTTCTAAATTGGCCCTTTAAAATACACATATTCTTCACTGAACATGTCAGCCAGTTCCTTACTGAGTTGAGGATTTTTGTAAAAGGGCAACAAGAAAACACTGAAAGGTTTTTAATAGAGAAATGGCATGACGCAATTTATGTCTTTAAAAGGTCTTTCCGCTATATGGAGAGTGGATTAGAAGTAGGCAAAAGCAGACACCAGGAGACAGGTAGTGTTGAAATGACAGCTCGGATTAGGGTAGGTTCTACAGATGGAGAGAAGCAGATTTAAGGTATAGTTGAAGGTACAGTCCACAAGACTCAGTGATAAATCCAATATGTGGTATATAAGAAAGACTGACTCTTGGTTTTAGCTTTTTCTCAATTAGGAATAATTTTGTTTTGAGTCATTTTTTCCCCTCTACGTATGAGGAACTTGGATCTTCATTGTACTAATTCAGAGCATACTTTACTTGTCAGAATTCCCCCCATTTCACCAGTCTGTCAGTACAACTGATTAAGCATCATCAGTACTATTGTGCCTTTGTCCCACCTCCTGGGTGGTTATCACCCACTCCTCAAAGGAATTCCAGTTGGCCCTTGAATAACATGGGTTTGAACTCCACTGGTCCACTTACACGTGGATTTTTCAATAAACAAAGTACAGTACTAGAAATGTATTTTCTCTACCTTGTGATTTTCTTTTTTTTTTTAAAGATTTCATTCATTTATTTGACAGACAGAAATCACAAGTAGGCAGAGAAGCAGTCAGAGAGAGAGAGAGAGGAGGAAGCAGGCTCCCCGCTGAGCAGAGAGCCCGATGCGGGGCTTGATCCCAGGACCCTGGAATCATGACCCGAGCCGAAGGCAGAGGCCTTAACCCACTGAGCCACCCAGGCGCCCCACCTTGTGATTTTCTTAATAATGTTTTCTTTAGTTACTTTAAGAACATAATATATAATACATATAATATACAAAATACATACTATCTATTCTACTATCTTATCAGTAAGGCTTCAGTTGACAGTAGGCTATCAGTAGTTAAGTTTGGGGAGAGTCAAAAGTTATGCTTGGATTTTCAACTGTGATCTCTTGTGATCTCTGTCTGTCAAATAAATAAATAAAATCTTTTTAAAAAAGCGTATTCATAGCAATAGTGTTTGTAACAACAGAAAATTGAAAATAATCCAAATATGAACAGTAGAACAAATAAATTTGAATGTGTATATTCTATAATGTCCACAGAAGTAGAAATGAGTGAGCTGTGTAAGAGTATAAATAGTAAAGAACCACAAAGTTAGAAGGAAGTTACAGAAGTACACAGAATAATTCTGTGTATGGAATTTAATGTGAGGGGATGGGGAACTGGGTGATGGACATTAAAGAGGGCATGTGATGTAATGAGCACTGGGTATTACATGAGACTGATGAATCTTGGACCTCTGAAACCAATAATATATTTTCTGTTAATTAATTGAATTTAAATAAAATAAACAGATAAAACTAATCAAAGTAACTCTTGTTCTTACTTGATTATTCACTTAAAGAGGAAAAAAATTAATGACATAGTTATCAAATTGTCCATATTATAAAAACTTTAATTTTTAAAGTTAAAGATCATTTTCCTGTGCAAAAATTCTCCCTATCTAAAAATAAACACTATCAATATCTTAACTTCATCCTGTACTTTATTTTACTAAATTCTTATTCAATGTAAGTTAAAGAAAAAAAATAGCTTGACATCATAAATGTCAACACATGTTATAAATACTAAACATTATGAAAACATCTAAACATCACAAACAAAAGGGTCCATCAGTATCCCATCCCACTGCAAGTGATGACAGGTTAAAAGAGAACTGAGGGCTGGAGCCTCTATTCTAAGAAAGACTTCATAAAGCCTCATGAACTTCAAAATCTTCTGTTTCAAATAGAAATAGGAAGGTTATGAAATTGAAAACCTTTAAAAGTAATCTGTCTTTCTTTGAGGCCATTTTCTCTTTTCACAATTCTCTACTCATATATTTACAGTCTGGTTAAATGAGAAATAAAACTATAATACTCCCATTACCAGTTTCCTATGTGGCTTTTACAAGGTGATTTGGGTGGTATCATTTCTGAAAGAGAAGTGAGAGACAAGGTCAGTGGGTTTCTGAGTCATACTAACAGGAGATTCTAATTCAATGAATTTTAAACATTTGAAGATTTTGAAAGGTATCACAGGGAATTTTATGGAAGCCACGGAAATTAGAGACTTCCAAGTCTCAGTGCTGGCTTTATGCTATAAAATGTAATAACTGTGTAAAGCAACCAGATAGTTAGCAACATCAGAATGGTCTGGGCTAGTCAAATCATCAGATCACAGATCTTGGAATACAAACACAGTCTGCTTGAAGATAAGCAGAATAACTTTTTTATCTGGTAAGAAAAACTGAAATCACATCCAAGTAGGAAGGTCCAACAGGTGTTGAACACAGAATCAGTAACAACAGAACGCATTCTTTAAGTAATGTACATTCTTCAAGGTACTTATTCCTGGGGAAAATGAGAAATTACATAATAAGGAGTTCTAATTCTCTAGGTATGTGGTAACATTTATCATTTAGATATGTGTAAATAATCTCTACCTTGTGCCTGGGTGTCACTTTTTACCCAATTTTCATGCCTTTGCAAAAATGGACATTAGGAATCAAGACAAAATTATTAAGATCCTGAATTGTTGATTTCTCTACTTGGCAATGAAGCAGTAGCAGGGTATGGAAAAATCAGCTGGAACCAAGGCACAGATTTAACTCGCATACCTTATCCATCTGTGGTTATTTACATAATAGTCATCTCCTACAGACTTCAAAGAAATTTTAGAAGTAATCTGATTTTTTTTTTTTAATGGTTGTCTCATTATGTCTTTCAAGGGTAGATTCTCTTGGGTTTTAACCCTGATGACACTTCCATGGATGACAAAATATATGCTGACAGATATTGATGGAAAGCCAGAGGAATTACCCAAATAGGATGAAAAGAGGGTCACACAGTAGTCTAGGCCTGTGACAGAGCTGAACATTTTTAGTGTCTACAAGTTCCCATCTCTGGTACCACCAGGTCCCTTTCCAGCATGGCAGGCTTGCTGGTGTTGTCCTGCTTCCACTAGGCTCCACAACATAAAGAGGAGGTTATCTCTCAACCCCTTATTTCTAGCTTGGACTGATTCATTGTTTTAACTTCCCTAACCTTCTTTGGAAAAGAAGTTACATAAATAAGAACTTCTTTTTGGTTAGGACATGTTGACTAAACAAAGTTATTTTTTATTCCAAATATATTCCGAGAAAACAAATTCTAACAATTAAACACTAAACATCAATATGCCTTTTTTGGTTCTCTCAAGAAGAAGAAAAATAAAATGAGAATAAGAAAATACATAATTTGATTTAAAAATGGCCAAAGGGGGTTCCTAGGTTGTTCAATTGGTTAAGTGTCTGACTCTTGGTTTTGGCTAAGGTTATGATCTCAGGGTCATGATATCAAGCCCTGCGCTCAGTGCAGAGTCTGCTTAAAATTCTCTCTCTCCCTGTGCCCCTGCCACCACTCTCTCTCAATCTCTCTCCCTCTTCCTTTCTCTCTCTTTCTCAAATAAATAAATAAATCTTTAAAAAATGGCCAAAGACCTTAATAGATACCTCACCAAAGAAGATGTAAAAGTTGCTAATAAGCATACAGAGATACTCCATATCATGTGTCATCAGAGAACTACAAATTAAAACAATGAGACACTTACATATGCTCTCACTCATATGTGTAATTTAAGAAATAAAACAGAGGATCATAGGGGAAGAGAGGAAAAAATAAAACAAGATGGAATCAGAGAGGGAGACAAACCATAAGAGACTCCTAATCATAGGAAACAAACTGAGGGTTGCTGGAGGGGAGGTACCCAGAGAGAGGGGGTAACTGGGTGATGCACATTAAGGAGGGCACATGATATAATGAGCACAGAGTATTATATAAGACTGATGAATCACTAACCTCTACTCTGAAACTAATAATACATTATATGTTAATTAATTGAATTTAAATTCCAAAACAGTATTCATTACTTTAAATGGGGGAGTTATCCTGGGAAATTGCATTATACACAAAGCAGTGGAGAAGAGAACACAAACTGAACTAGTAATCAAAAGGTATGTCCTATTAAGAACATAACTAAGACCTTCTTCTCTGATTTTTCATCTGTAGAGTGGGCATAATAGCACCAAAAACTATTTGTTTCACAAGCACATACTAAAATAGATACAGAGATACATGCAAAGCTTTTTTCTTACTGATTAACACTGAAGGCTCAATTCCACTCTTTAGCCATTTAGTGATCTGTCTACTTCACAAACAGGTTATTTCTTGAGTTATTGAAATATAGATCAAGGCATTCAATTCCTATCCTTGGTTAAATGTATTCAATGGCTGTCCTTACATATATTTTACTAAACTAGAATCACAAGATCAACAAATTGCCTTTCATTTTCAACTACAATTAAATAATCTTTTGTTAAGAGGCTATCATCTTTTAAGAAGTGCTCTGTGTTGTATGTGTTTCTATTTCCTAGCTCAGCCCCAAGGAGGACCTAGATTCAGTGACACACTGGTAGCCATGAGCACATCTGGCACCCAGATCTTGATTTTTAAATGCTATACTCCACTCAAGAAAGCAGGGATCTTGGGATAAATAGTTGATTCAAGGGCTAGAATAAGGAAAGTATAAGATAAACTTGGAATATTTTATTGTTTCAGGAAGCAAGAAATGGTAAAAACATGATCAAAACTGGGACAGTGTCAACACAAAAATATATACCATCATCACAATTTTATAATCCATTGGATAAAATAAGACTCTGATTCCATGTTAAAAGAAGGAAGAAAGAGAGGAAGGGAGGGCCAGGAGGAAAGAGGAACTCTTTCAACATTAGAATTCCCACTAAATGACAGTAGAAAAGATAATGGAGTTAGAAAAAATCCCTAGTTTTTAAACAGATCGTAACAATTGATGAATATATTTTTGAGAGTGCTATGAGAAGCCTGCTCTCTTCCACTCTCCTTGGATTTGGATGAGGAAGCATGTAATCCTGGGAGTAGTTGGCAGTAAACTATAACATTGTATAGTGTTTCAACATCCTTTTCAGCTCTCAAAATTAAGATAAAGATAAAAATAAAGAATCACAAAGATAGAATAGGAAAGTGGTGGGGAAATGGGTCCTTAATGCCATTTCTGAGTTGGTGAGTCAAACCAACTTTTACTCTGCCCTAACTCAAGACTTTGAGTTTCATAAATCATTATATCTCCTATATTTTTTTACCTCAGTTTTCTTACTTGCAAGGAAAGCATACTTACAGATACAGATTTGTGATCTTAAAGTTTAAGCTTGCCTTTTTACAAGTTTGGTTTCTATGACATTGTTCAAAAGACTCACTCTAAGATTTAGTCATTATTGGTACAGAGACATTAGACTTTTCAGAGCCTCAGTCTCATTATTTGTTAGATGATTTCGAATATCATAAATAGCTATAAGTCAATGGATACACAAAATACAAATACTTAAAACCCCATTAGTCTCTGAGTTGAGAAGACCTGATTAACAACAGCAACAGTGATTGTGTAAAAATGGGATTCTAAGTAGTGTCCCTAAATCCCAGTAGACAGTCTACAGTATAGCCAAAAGTATTGTTTCACTCCTTTTTCCCACTCAAAGTATTCCCCCAGAAATACATACAAGGAGCACCTGGGTGGTTCAGTCAGTTGAGTGTCCTATTCTTGATCTGCAGCTCAGGTTCTGATCGCAGGGTCATGAGTTCAAGCCCCACATCTGATTCTACACTGAGCGTGATGCCTACTTAAAAAAAGAAAGAAAGAAAGAACAAAAGACACACCAAAGCTATATCTAAATGTGGATTTGAAACTGAAGGGTCATTCCAGTGTGTGTGTGTGTGGGTGTGTGTGCATGTATATGTGTTGTTTTATTGTGGAAGAGAAATACAGAAGTATACAATAACATTCTAGTTTTGTACAATAGTTATATACTACTCTGGAATGACCTCCACAATTTCATCTCCTATATTTTTCCTTCTTTTGTCTTCTCTTCTTATCTCTTCTACTATTCTTCTTTATAGTATTTCTTCTCTTCTAAATCTATGATGCTCTTTGGGTCATTCAACAGTTTTCATAATTCTCCTTGGAAATTTGGTCCTTGGAGCACATATATTCTTCCAGTGCCAATTCATAAATATGACTTCATAACAAAATCACTTTCTTGGCTTAATAGTGTGAGAAGCAATAGAATATGAAAATAACCTAACTGGAAATTAGGTGTCATTAAAGAATGGAAGGACAAATAAACCATGAAAAGTATTTATATGTCCAGTCTAAAGTCTTGGCTCAAATAATCTATTACTGAAATAAGGATAAATTAATTAATTTTATAAATTCAGCTAGTAAGACATATTTCTCCAAAAAGAATGAAACGAAGATATCAAGTTGGCCTTTATATTTTAAAAACACATTTTTCTTTCAAAACCAAATAAGGGAAAACTCTTACTCACATTTTTGATTAGCTTATTTTGTTAAAACAAATATAGTTAGGCCATGCTTTGAAAAATTTTAAGTGATGGGGCGCCAGGGTGGCTTAGTTGTTAAGTGTCTGACTTTGGCTCAGGTCATGATCTCAGGGTCCTGGGATAGAGCCCAGCAATAGGCTCCATGCTCAGCAGAGAATCTGCTTGTCCCTCTTCATCTCCTTCTATCCTTTCCCCTGCTCATGGTCTCTCTCTCTCTCTCAAATAAATAAATAAAATATTTTTTTAAAAAAGGAAAATTTTAAGTGATAACTATCTCAGTATAGAGAAATGAACCCCCACCCAAATAAGAATTAACTGGTTTTTATACTTATGTTTGCTCTATGTATAGTCTTTCTCTTTTTGTCTCTAAAAACTCTTTAATCAGCAACTGTGTGAAAAGCAAAATGTCCTGAGTAGATGAGGAAACTGAGGACAGGAGAGCCCCCCAAAACCAGTAAGTATTCATGGGAAAGTGCTGCAGACTAACTTGGAAGCTAAAACTGGCAGTTTCTAAATCTAAAAACAGGTGAGAGAACAAACACAGTATCTAGTAAACTTGAAAGAGGCGAAGCAGTCTATGAACTTCCAGAAGTGATCAGCTCACCTCTAAGACAGAGGCCACACTGGGAGGAGATCAAATTGAGCAGGATAGTGACAACTGAGACAAAGGAGGGAACAGGCTTATGGGAAGAAGCCAGGAGATCTCAGAAAGCAAGCTACCATATTACTTAATGCTACTTAAAAAAAAACCCAAGTAGGAACTATGTGAAGCTAGAAGTACTATCCTGAGCCATACCTCCTAAAAGTCGAGAAAAACTAGCTTCTCATAAAATTTGGAAAGACAAGGATTGAGGTCAAATATCATATCTTATTATAAGGAAAAAAGAGAATAAAGAAACACTACCAACAATGAAAGCATGCCAAAAGAATTGCCCATGCATCAGACCAAAACTACTTCAAAATGAGCAAACAGATATTAAGACACGGAAGATATGAAAAAACATCAGAATAAGAGAAAAGAAAACTCAGAAATGTAGTGATAGTACTCATAAAAGAATCAGAAATAAGTTTTTAAAAAACCATTTCAGTAATGAAGAATAAACAGAAGGAGCAAAAATGAGGAATAAATAGGAGGAGCAAAAAAGCAAATAAACATAATACATAATGCCTGAAGAGAATTGTACAGTGAGAAGAAATATTAAAAATTACAAAGGAATGAAGACATAAATCAAAAAGTAACAAAGACAAAGTTTAAAAGGATTTATGAGACAGAGATAAATATTGAACATAAACAAAGATGACCTAATACTGATATTAGGAGCCTCTGGGGGAAAAAAAAATACAAACAAACAAACAAAAAACCACCAACAACAAACCAAAAACCTAAGCAAGGTTAGAAAACATTTGCTAAAAATTGTAAATTCAATAAAACTCCCATTAAAATTTCCCTGAAACTACGTATTGAGATTCACAATTATCAGTACTAAGACACAGCCTGTAAAATTATTGGACTTAGAAGAGAAATGTCCTTTAGGCATTTAAAAAAAAATGAGCAAAGGACTTAAAAGAAAAGCAGACATTCATCTAATTATCATCTCTGGCAATGTTTTATGACACAAGAAAATTCAGTTAGTATACATAGTTAAGACATTCTAAGACAGAAAATGTAAGCCAAGGATTTCACCTAGCACAAACTGACTTTCAAATGTAAAGAGCAATTGACATAAATGTGCAAAAATTTAGGGACTAGTGTTCCTTTGAGCCCTCCTCAGGAATCCACTAGAGAACAAGATTCAGACAACCTGACTAGTTAGAGGGAGATGACTATAAGACAGTAAGTAAGTTTTATTTAAGCATTAAATAGTTTCATGTACAGGTACCTGGGTGGCTCAGGTGGTTAAGCGACTGTCTTAGGCTCAGCTCATGATCCTGGATTCCCAGGATCCAGTCCCTTATTGGGCTCCCTGCTCAAGGGGAGTCTGCTTCTCCCTCTGATCCTACCCTCTCTGGTACTCTCTCTCTCTCAAATAATAAATAAATAAAATCTTTTAAAAAATAGTTTCATGTAGAACTATACCTAAATGAGGATTAAAGTCAGAGAGTACAGTACTTAATGACTGTAAGCTCAGACAACCTAGAGAGTAGAATCCTTTAAAAAGGAGGGAAGGGAGAAGGGAAGTAAGAAAAATATATGCAGAGCAAATTTTTAACTGGAATCATCAGTGCTGGTAATAGCGTTAGCATTGCTATTATGAGTTTGTTGTGGTACATTGTAGAATAAAGCAAGGGAGTAATTATGGAATGTTCAGCATGGAAGAAAGGAGATACAAGTGTAGTAGAAGAGAAGCTAAGTAGGGGAGCCTGACTGGCTCAGTGGGTTAAGCCTCTGCCTTTGGCTCAGGTCATGATTCCAGGGTCCTGGGATGGAGCCCCGCATGGGGTTCTCTGCTCAGCGGGGAGCCTGCTTCCCTCTCTCTCTCTGCCTGCCTCTCTGCCTACTTGTGATCTCTCTCTCTGTGTTAAATAAATAAATAAAAACAAAATTATATTTAAAAAAAAAAGAAGAGAAGCTAAGTAAAAACCCTATAGTACTGACATACCCATAGTGCTTAGATTGGGGTCTTGATATATCATTTCCACTAAAATAAACCAGGGATTTTTAGAGCATGCCTTCAGTAGGATGATATCCTCACCATCAAGAAAGAGAAATTTGGACTGGGGTGGGGGGGATAAAAAAAGTCTTACATTACTGTGGTTTGTGGTCTTCCAAAGCTCAAATGTCCTTAAAAAAGAAAGAAAGAAAGAAAGAAATCTTATCTCTTAATATTTGATTTTTTAAATTAAGGATATATTAGTTAATTTTAATTTTCTCTTAGGGGATGGTGGTAATTTTTTAAAAGGGTGAGAGACACTATCTCAGAAAAAGGGCTGAATCCGGGAATAGAGAAGAAATACACAAAATAAATCTGGAATATTTTGTCATGCCAGAGGGAAGGAAGCTATCAATGATTATTAGGTTTATGCCAGAAGCACTCAAGAATCAACCTAAAGAGGCTCCTATCTGCCAAAGATGGACAATCTGAGCTTCAATAAAGATAATAATAGCAACGCACTGAAATCTGCCGAATATATTTAAATCCATAAATTC
Organism: Neogale vison; assembly: GCF_020171115.1. Classification (NCBI taxonomy): domain Eukaryota; kingdom Metazoa; phylum Chordata; class Mammalia; order Carnivora; family Mustelidae; genus Neogale; species Neogale vison. The sequence goes on along the minus strand of NC_058091.1, from coordinate 183,215,964 downwards.
ATAATGTACTAAAAAGTAGTCATTAGTCACCTTCAGAGATTATTAGGGAACTAGTTCATTATTTCTTTTCCTACCTTTTTATTATGCACTATACCCTTATTTTGTGAACTCAGTGAATTAAGAGATACAGAGTATCACATCACAAAAGTAGAGACAACCAGATGAAATGTGCCCTGCCCCCCCAACCCTATGGTCTTTCCAAACACCAATTAGAGTCTTACTAAAGGGGCTGAACCTGAGTCAGAGCAGGCTTCTGGATCCAACTCCCAAAAATTATGTCAGAAAATAAAACTGATTTTTAAAAAATGATGAGTTCTTTTCAAAGGGGCACAGAACATCTTGAAGTTATTACTGGTCAAACTATATCAATTTGAGCATCAAAATAAATAATGATAGTAATGTGTTTTAATTCATACAATAAGATATCAATGTGTCATGCTGATAGAAAGTAAGGAAAGAAAGGGAATAAGGAGAGATGGGAGGGAGGGAGGAAGGGCAACATATAATAAAATGGTTATTTAGAATAAATACAAAAGAGTGAGGGGATTAAAAATTGCATCCATGGCAGTAACAACCGAATCATGTAAACATCAACAGTGGATGCTAAAACTAATAGGAAAAAGTTTACTGAGAAACATAATATTTACATAATCTCAACAGATCTCCCCCCAAAAAGTACTTACTAATTACAAAGGGGTTAAAAGTAAGTACTTTACAATAAAGAAAATTGAACCTTTACAATAAAGAAATCTCAACCAAATGATTTGATTAAACATCATGAACAACAGGACAAACTGACATTGGACGGCTCCTGATGTGGATGCCCTGAGTGAAACAAAGCACCTGTGTAATATTCCTGCCAAAAACACATAAATGGAATTTAATGATGAGGAAACATCAGACTCCTAAACTGAAGGACATTCAATGAAAACAACAACAACACAACAGTTGGTCCGTACTCTCCTAAAATGACAAGGTCATAAAAGACTAGAAAATATTTTGAGACTACTCAAGACTGAATAAAAAGACAGAAAGCTAAAAGCCACATATGATCCTGGATTGGGTCTTGAATCCACTTGATAGAAAGGGCACTTTTTTTTTCCCAGTCTTCAAATATTTTTTATTGGAAGGCCATGCATTGCCTTCATTTATTGTATTTCAAATCACTGTACATTTACTTTTGTGAAAACACTGCCTGCATTTTCTAGTACAAAAAAAACCTAAAAACTGTTTCAGGAATGTAGAGAAATATCCAACTTAAAAAGCGAAAAAGTGCACCATAATTACTGCTACACTGCAGTCATTTCTGCATTTCCCATGTTTCTTAAATAACTATCTTGTCTGATATTGGAAGGCCATGCATTGCCTTCATTTATTGTATTTCAAATCACTGGGACAATTAGCAAAACTTAAATAAAATGTCTGGATTAGATGATAAAATTGCATCAATGTTAATCTACTCATTTAGATGGTTATACAGTGATTACCTAAATTGCATTGTGGTTTTTTTTTTTTTTAAGCTGCATACTAAATTATATAGGGGAAATGGCACATCTGGCCTGGGACTCACTTTTAGTTGATTCAGAAAAAGGAAGTGTGCGTGTCTGTGTATGTGCATGCACTTGAAGAAAGACAGACAGACTGACAAAGCAAATGTGATAAAATGTTAACATTTGGTTAAAAACAGGTAAAGATACAGGATGGTTCCTTGATTATTTTTGTAACTTCTTTGAAAACTAGATACTACTCCAAAATAAAAGGTTAAGAAAAAAAATCTCTCTTAAACAACTCTTGAGTCAAAGAGGAAATGAAAACCAAAATTACAGAATATCTTTTCTAGAAAATAATAATAAAAACACTATATTATAGCAAGTGAAGACCTATGGCCTCAAATATTTATATTTCTGATTAAAAAGAATCTTAGCATTACATTCAGGAAATTAGAAAAGGCAAGCAAAAAACCCTACGAAAAGCAAAAGAGATAAAAAAATAAACATAAAACCAGATGTTAATGAATTAAAAAAATAACAGAAAATGAGTAGAACTGATAAATAAAGATCAGGTTAACTAAGTAAAAACAATAAAATAACCCACAAATAGATTTATTCAAGGAAATATACAAGTTACAAAACAGCACATACTGTATATTCTACACTTCCTGTGTCCTGCCTCACACTTTCTTGACCCACCTTTGACTCTAGTCACTGCTGTGGTAAGAAATGCATACAGGTGTAGGCTCTCCCTCATCTCACCCTAGGGTGGTTGTGTGCTGCAGCCAAGATAAAACAAGCCACCTGAGAGCTTACAGAATTCCCAGTGGATTCAAAGCAATATGTTACCATGAAGGAGACAGAAGAGTGGACACATGACCACAGACGAATAGAACAATGGAACAACTATTTAATAAAGGCTCAACTCAGGTGCCAGTTCCAGAAAGACACTGTGTGAGGTTGGGGGACTGTCCTTCCGGATGTAGTTATATGCATTGATCAGTGTAGAAGGTTATGCTGCCCATAACTAGAACACACTCTTCAGGGAAACAGGGTGCAAGTAGGCCTGGCCTCTGCCACCATTCTTCCTGGGACTTAGCTGCAGAATTTGCGCTTTCTGTCCCCTCAGCCTTATTACCTATGGGATACAAGGTTTCAGAGATGCAGTAAGGAATCACCATATTAGTGGGGGTAATTGACCCTACATACCTGAGGAGCAAGGGTCGCTGCTCTGCAATGGGGACCAGAAGAAGTATGTTTGAAACCCAGTAAAACCACTGGGACACCACTTGATGTTCCCATATTTAGTGTTCTGCCAAATTTCAGCTGAGGAAAAAGAGCTACAAATACTGGCCACGGAGCATAAATGTCAGGCATTTGTTTCACACATACTTTCCCCCAAAATCGTTACAACAATCCTCACTTACAGTTGAGAATGACAGGGCAGAGATCTAAACCCAGATCTGTGTGACACGAAAATCTGTGTCCTTTACCCACATCACTCCGCCTCAGTCAGGGCACTTAGAGGAATCATGAGAGAGTGGCCCCATCCTCACGAGAACCCTGCTGGAGAAAATCTCCATCCATGACACCCACGGATGTCATCTGCACTTGAAAAATCCTATGCAAAACAGTAAAATCAATGCATTTGGCCTCTGGAATACTGCAGCCTCTTTTTCCTTGATTGATTTTAAAACTAGCCTTTTTCGGGCTCACAGTGACCTTAGGTCACCCCTTTGTTGACCAGACATCCTGCCCAGGCCTATCTAATTGTATAAAAGCATATTTTTCTGCACTCTCACTTTTAGTTGAAATTACCATAACCTTGTTGTCATTGTCCCAGTTAAGTGCCATAAAAACAATTTAAAGGCTGACTCACACTAACACGTGATCAATATACACAGCTCTGGAGACAAGTTTAAAAACAGTGTTATTATACCATGACTAAAAAAGTGAAGATTAGCTATAATTTCCTTCCAAAGACCTAAAAATAGTAGTACAGTATAGAGATAACATGAAGATACTCTAAGGGCAGTTCTATGTGGTAGATTAATTAAGCCTAGTAAATTTACTTAGAAAATGATTACAATTACCCATGGATAAAGTTAATGAATTTGGGAATTACTGCATCTTAGAATAAATATGGCCAATGAGACAACTCAATGTGTTCCTTACCCTAGAGAAGCCAAACAAAGATACCAGGAGAGAGAGCAATCGCCCTGTAAGAGCACAATTTCTCCAGATAATAAAAATTTTATATAAGAAGAAGAATGGGTAAGCAGGTGTTAATGGGCAAGAACACATCACAGCTCCAGACTAATATATTCACCCAGTTTCTCTCTTGAAGCCCCAGAAGGCACCATCAACAAGTCTTCTTATCCCATAGAAGAAATAAATGGGTTTCTGTCTATGTAGGCTTATACCAACTACCTAAATAATACAATACACTAGAGGAGCCATGAATAATAGCATGGATTTTAAAAGCTGTATAAGGTAAATAATCCCCCTTCTGCTCAGAAAACAAAGCTAAACCCTCTGACAAGTATATCTACTGAGTACTTTATGGACACAATGCTCATCAAGCAAGGGTTTACTGAGTACCTACTATGCACCATACTGGACATTATGCCTAGACCCTGAGGATGCAGTTGGTAAAAGCCTCTTAGCCCCTGGTGATCCCTACCCCCTGTTAGTCATCCCGTGTAATCCCCTTCCCTTGAGTATGGGCTAGACCTAGTGACTCCCTTCTGATGAATGGAAATGGCAAAAGTGATTAGATGTCACTTTCTAGATTATATTATGAAAATACTTCAGCTTTTATCTTGGATTCTCTCTCTCTCTGATCAGTCACCCTAGGGAAAGACACTTGCCATGTAGGGAGGCAGCCCTAGCCCATATGAATTAGGCTGGAAGTAGATTATCTAGGCACACCAACCACCACAGCAGTGATCTTCAGAGCTCCTAGAGTCCAACCTCAGGTGAGATCTTGAGTCAGAGCCACCCAGCTATGCCATACACAAATACCTAATCCACAGAAATTGTAAGGTAACAAAAGTTGTGCTGTTTTCGTGCACCCAAATGTTTATAGCAGCAATGTCCACAATAGCCAAACTATGGAAAGAACCTAGATGTCCATCAACAGATGAATGGATAAAGAATAAGTGGTGTATATATATACAATGGAATACTATGCAACCATCAAAAGAAATGAAATCCTGCCATATGCGATGACGTGGATGGAACTAGAGGGTATCATGCTTAGCGAAATAAGTCAATCGGAGAAAGACAACTATCATATGATCTCCCTGGTATGAGGAAGTGGAGATGCAATGTGGGGGGCTTGGGGGTAAGAAAAGAATAAATGAAACAAGATGGGATCGGGAGGGAGACAAACCATAAGAGACTCTTAATCTCACAAAACGAACTAAGGGTTGCTCGGGGGAGGGGGGTCGGGAGAGACTGGTAGGGTTATGGACATTGGGGAGGGTATGTGCTATGGTGAGTGCTGTGAAGTGTATAAGCCTGGCGATTCACAGACTTGTACCCCTGGAGCTGATAATTCATTATATGTTTATAAAAAAATTAAAAATTTTTAAAAAGTGTGCTGTTTTAAGCTGCTAGGTATGGGGTTAATTTGTTAAGCAAAAACTGAAAGCTATTAAACAATGGTTTATAATACAAACAAGGTCCTTACCTAAGCACAGCTTATAACTGAGTGGATAGAGATGGATAATAAACACACACATAGATAATAAAATTCTGCGTAATTTTAAATGCTATGGAAAAAGTAAAACAAAGTAATGGGACATAGGTTGACTGCATAAGTGAGTGTAAAAGGAAGGCCTCTCTGTAGAGACCAGAGTGAAGTGGGCCTCTGCATTCACGGCAAAGTATACTTTGCCATAAATGAAAAGGTAAGTGAAAAGGTACAGTATAAATGCCATAAATGAAAAGGTAGATATAAGAATCCAGGTACCTTCTTTTAAGTCAAACATTAAAGAAATTTGCAAAACTGTAAAGCAATGCGATTCTTTTCAGTAATTTTTGTTTTGAAAACTGTGGTTGTTTTTCATTAAATGTTGTGCATTGTGTATTATTATTTGAATAATATTTTTAAACTGTTTCCATTTCTAATATAGTAAGTATAAATAGCTATACCACACATCAATAGTCTTTTGAGGATCCTCAATAATATTTAGGAGTGTAGAGAGGTGCTGAGACCAAAATGAGTAAGAACTGCTGGTATAGAGTATTATAGCTCATGGTATGGAGTATGGATCTTACTCTAAGTTGAAAGGGACAAAAATCCACTGAAAGATTTTTAAGCAGGATGCTATGACCCGATTTAAATTCTTAGAGATTACTTGGGGTCCCATAAGAAGAATGGACTATGTGGGAGAGAAATGTGGAAATCTGTCAGTACTTGGCAAATAACTACCCACAGATGTTTTCATGTAGGCCTGAAGAGGACAGTTCTGAAACTGGGGGTTGGATTTTTCATATTAGAAAAAAAAAAAAAATCCCGTGTGAAAATAATGGATATCTCCATTATGCAACTGAAGATCTGCTAGTCCCATATTAATTTAAAAATAGAGGACTAAACAAATCCTGATGATTTTGGATGCAATATGGAATTTCCTTTCACTTTTTCCTCAGGCCTTGGAGATTAATTTAAAGTCCTAATGCTGTACTCTGTGGACTTTACCTAGGCACACCGTATAATTTCTGAGCAAAATAGCAAATTATACTTTTGGTAACATTTTCTGCAAGATGAAACAATCAGAAAATGGCTACCTGCTGGCCACATTCGGCTCTGCTTTTGCCATTACAAAATTCATGTTTCTATAAATTGGCAGTAATAGAATTTCACCTGCCTTATAAATAGCACTTTTCAAGTTGGATAAAATGTTATCTCCAACAGTGGTGTGCCACAGAAATAGAAAACAAACAAATCAAACAAAAAGCCCTCTAATTTTTGCATTGTTGGATGAAATGTGGTGGGCTTTTTTTCTGACAAATATCAACCCATAGACACAACAGGATCTAGTCTGAATTTCTATAAAGTAACAATTTCAGTTAAACTGAATTGCTATGCATGTTTTAGATATCTTTACTTATCTTTTCTGCCAACTCTAGGGAATACTCAGCATTGTCGATGGCTAGGAAGTCCAACCTTGATTTTTCTCCCAAGGTAATGTTTCAGGAAATATAACTAAAATATTAGGAAAAACAGAAATTATATGTCTTCCCAAAGCATATGAATTTTTTACCTTGTTCATATCCTCCTTTGTGAATTAACCAGACACCGAGGTCAATGTCTACCTAGAGTAACCTAAATACCATACCACATAATTTCCCTTATTCACCTTTAGAAAATGTAAAATGGAGACAAAAACAAACAGAAAAAAACCTCCAATAATTTCATTTTCTCTGAGTAGAGAAGTCTGGATGACAAAAGAATAAAATGTAACAGCACAAAGAGAAATGAAAATCTGCTAAGGATTTGGTGTAGTGTGCCTGATCTGGGCTACAGAGTTCGATTTTAGCTTACATTGCTCATCCTGGCTTTCAATACAGAGAAAAGCAAGCCGAAGAAAGATCAGATTTTTTTTTTTTATTCTCTTTGGACCAGCCTCAGGTAAGCAGTTTTAATATAGCTATTGACCAGTGGCAGAAAAGAAATTATTTTCCTGGACGTGTGATTACAAAATCAAATGTGGAATAAATGCAAACAAATCTGATATTAAAAGGCATAGCTTCTATGAAATAAAAGTGTGATTGTTCTTTAAGCACTCTTTCCAATCTAATGAAACTTACCAGAGTGAATTTTAAATAGTATGTCTGAAATAGCACTTTATTTGCAAAAATTCATTTCATGCAAATTTTCAAAACTGTATTTAAAGTAAAGCACATCAGGCTTATTAAACTATTTGCATGATAGCTAGAACAAGGAAAACCTGGAAGTCAGTTTAATTTCCCTCTACTTCTCTCCACCCCATTTTCTTTCACTCTTAGTGACAGGCTCTCAAGACCCCACTGTTCCTGCTCTGTAGGGCAGTAATTGCCATATGAAGCAGGAAGCTTTAAGCAGAAGAGGCATTAAGTATGCCAGGGCCAAGCTTACCTGTGGCAGCTGCCCACATCATGTGATTTTAAAAAGTTCCAAAAGGCCTCCTTGCCCCCTACAAATTTTGCCCACTGGCTTCTATCTCCAAGCCAGAAATTTCCATAGCTTCTATTCATTGACCCAAGGAAGTAAGGACTCTTGCCTAAATACCAATATTACATATGAGAGAGAGTATAGCAAAATTTAAGTGGAAGGAAAAAGAATGAATGTATAAGGATGCCTGGGTGGCTCAGTCAGTTAAGCATCTGTCTTTGGCTTAGGTCATGATCCCAGGGGCCTGGGATCGAGTCCCACCTTGGGCTCCTTGCTTAGCAGGGAGCCTGCTTCTCCCTCTACTTGCCACTCATGGTCTCTCTCTGGCAAATGAATAAATAAAACCTTAAAAAATAAAAAGAATGAATGTATGAGTTGTGAGCTTGGCACATTAGTGGGAGACTCTGAAAGCCAAGCTAGTTAAAGTGGAAATTTCATCTACAATATACTTGGTATGGGTGAAATGAGGCAGGTATGGGGTGAGTAAACTGTAATCTTGGTGGATAAGTAACATAGTAAGTAATGAATGAATGCTCACTTTACCAGGGAAAAATGATTCTCCCTGGAGCAGAAATCCAAAGCCTGGAGCAAAGCCGATTAGGGAGGTACAGGGAAAGCTAGGCACCAAGGAAGTGAATCAGGGATAGGTCAGAGGAGTTTTGCCTTGGGGACACCTTAAAGGCATCACACAACCTCCTAATTGATGACAAAGACGATCAGCTTTGCATTCAAACATTTGAGATTACAGTATGGAAGTAAAGTGGAATTGTCCAATAGGTTGGCACTAAGGGTCTCTAACTTAAGAGGGAAAACAGGACTGATGACCCAAGAGAAAAAAATTACAAATCATCCACAGTGAGCTGACAGAGGAGTGTGAAGAGGTGACATCACCAGCAAAACATATTAAAGAAAGTAGGACAGAGGCTACAGCTACGAAGACCAGGCATAGACACTGAGTAGGAAAGATTTTAGGATGAAAAAGAGAGCCAGAGGATCTAGAAAACTAAAGGAAGAAAAAAAAATTCAAGAAAAGTGCAGACAACAGTGTTGATAGCTAGAGAGGGGCAGACAGGTTAAGGATTATATATATATAGCCTGAATCCACAACCCTGAGATCAAGACCTGAGTGGAGATCAAGAGTTGGCTACTTAACCTACTGAGCCACACAGGTGCCCCAAGAATAAGGACTCTTAAGACTCCGGGTAGAGCAAGATGGAGGATACTGATGAGCTTTCACTGGGTCGACTCCATCAAATAACAAGCAGGATAGGCTATGTGAGAAGAAGATGGAGGCACAAGATATAATCCCCTCACTGGCTATTAAAGGAAACAGAAAACTCGATGATAGTTCAAGGAAGCAGCAATGTCAAGCAAAGATTTTTCTCATGGTAGAGGAGACAGAAAAGAGAAAGTAGATCTGATTTCTTCCTTCTGGCTCAATGGCAAAAAGCGAGCACAAGTAGGTAAGATATATTTTGACCCCAGATCCCTTTAGACAAGAAACTGGGAGAAAATTAACTCCCTCTTTAAAGTAACAGATGTTGGGAGCCTGGGTGGCTCAGATGGCTAAGTGTCTGCCTTTGGTTCAGGTCATCATCCCAGGGTTCTGGGATAGAGTCCTGCATCGGGCTTCTTGCTCAGTGGGGAGCCTCCTTCTCCCTCTGCCTCTCTCTCTCTCTCTCTCATGAATAAATAAATAAAATATTTATTAAAAAAATAAAATTTATTAAAAAAATAATAAAGTAACAGATGTTGGTGTCTCCTCCAGACACATTTATTAAGGAATGAAAGATATTTCTCCAAATACTCCCCACTTCATTCCACCCCAGCCCCCTCCTGCCCTGCAGACACCATATGCTTTCTAGCAGTACCCTACCTACAGGGTCACAGTCCAACCTTTTCTGAGTCAGACCCGGTGGTAAGACTCACCCTTTACCCTTGTTTCAGCTGAGCCATCTACTTGTCTCTCCTTCAGGGTTTCCTAGCATCTGCACTACTGTCACACTGAAGCAAATGATTTTTGACAGGGTGGGGGCTTGTAGGATGTTTAGTAACACCCCTGGTTTCTCCCCACAAGATGTCAGTAGCATCTCTCTTAAGGTCCCAACAATCAAAAAATCTCCATATACTGTCAAATGTTCTAGGGGCAAAATACCTCAACCCCTCTTTGGCAATTACTGCTAGAGACACTTCTGTCCCTTGATTCTTCCTGGAGTCACACCCTCTCCCATATTGCCTATCTCTGAAACAAGCAAATGACACTTTTTTTTTAATGATTTTTTTATAGATTATTTATTTGATAGAGAGAGATCACAAGTAGGCAGAGAGGCAGGCAGAGAGAAGGGGGAAGCAGGCTCCCTGCTGAGCAGAGAGCCCGAGATGGGACTCGATCCCAGGACCCCAAGATCATGACCCGAGCTGAAGGCAGAGGCTTAAACCACTGAGTCACCCAGACGCCCCGACACTTTTTTCTTTCCAACAATTTTTCACTACAGGTAAAAATTGACAAGTGTTAACAAATATAATCCTGATGAAATTCCACTTTCAAGAATAGTAACAAGGGGCATCTGGGTGGCTCAGTGGGTTAAAGCCTCTGCCTTCAGCTCAGGTCATGATCCTAGGGTCCTGGGATCAAGACCCGCATGGGGCTCTCTGCTCAGCTGGGAGCCTGCTTCCCTTCCTCTCTCTCTGCCTACTTGTGATCTCTGTCTGTCAGATAAATAAATAAAATCTTTAAAAAAAAAAAAAAGAATAGTAACAAAATGGTCATGCCCCCAGACTCCAGGGAAACATGACAGGAAAGGAGAGATGCAGTTTCCATGCTTACTCCCTGGGATTCCTTCTTAGCTAAGCATAGGCTATAGCTGCATCCCACTCATGGTGACACTGGATGCCAGACCCGCCTCGTGACTCCCAGTCTTGTTGAATACACGTGTAGGTTGTGCAGCCATTAGATCAATTGTGTTGACTTATTTTATTGTCAGGTTTGGGCTGCACAGTCACCACTTTTGGCCAAAAAAAATCACTGTAGTTTCTTGACACTTTGTTCTTATTTTATGGGGCCTCCCACATCTATCTTTCAAATATTCAGATTGCCCAAGTTTCAGTCCATCATTTACAGACTTTGTATCCTATGTAGAGCCTTAACGGCTCCAAGCCTGGAATCTTAGCCCTCATCTAGGGCCAAGAGCAAGGAATAGCATCTCCCATTAGACTCCGCTCTCTCTGTGGCTCTCAGGCTGCCCTGTACTAACCTGTACTTACTCCTCCAGTCTTCCAGATGGTCTCCAGGGCTCTGGCTATGTGATCCAGCCCTCGCCCAGTCCCATTTTTCTCTGACCTTTCATTTGACTAAAACATCTTTTCATTTGAGTGTTGAAACTATGTCAGATTTCAAGAAATTCTCACAGTCCAAGCAACACAGTGGGTCCTTAGCCCACTTAAAGAGAAAAAAGAACAGATATATCTTGAAACTAATAAATTATTAATAAATTTCTAATGGATTACCCTAGCTTCACCCCTACTTTTCAAAAGCCTCTCTCAGTCATTATTTATGTCCCTTTTCCTCATCCCTCTCAGAAAGTAATTTTTTACCAGGTTAAGTCATTTTACACAGATAGCAACATTGACAATTTAGTTAACTTAGGGATACATCCCACCTCTTGACCAGAAAAGACATTAAATGTTCTTGCTTCTAAACTGAGCTCCTTTCTTTTGGAAATGTATTTGCTTATGTCTTTGGAATCCTCTCTCTGAATGACTTCAATTGTTGTGATATAAGTATTGATTGTTTCCATAAAAAGGAAAGAAGTTTGGGGTCACAAATCAGGTCTCAACTGGTACCAAAAGACTGAGATCATTCCTTGCATATTTTCAGACCACAATGCTCTGAAGCGAGAACTCAATCACAAGAGGAAAAGTGGAAAAGAACTCAAAAAAATGGAGGCTGAAGAGCATCCTACTAATCCTGGTCAACCAGAAAATTAAAGAAGAATTTAAAAAATTCATGGAAAAAATTCAAATGAAAAAACAAAATCTTTGGGACACAGCAAAGGCAATCCCGAGAGGAAAGTATACTAAGATACAAGCCTTTCTCAAGAAACAGGAAGGGTCTCAAATACACAACCTAACCCTATACCTAAAGGAGCTGGAGAGAGAACAGCAAAGAAAGTCTAAACCCAGCAGGAGAAGAGAAATAATAAAGATCAGAGCAGAAATCAATGAAATAGAAACCAAAAGAATAGTAGAACAAATCAACGATACTAGGAGCTGGTTCTTTGAGAGAATTAATAAGACTGATAAACCCCTGGCCAAACTTACCAAAAAGAAGAGAGAAAGGACCCAAATTAATAGAATCATGAATGAAAGAGGAGAGATCAATGAACACCAAAGAAATACAAACAATTATAAGAACATATTATGAGCAAATATACGCCACCAAATTTGACAATATGGAAGAAATGGATGCATTCCTAGAGACATTTGAACCAGGAAGAAATAGAAAACCTGAACAGACCCTTAACCAGTAAGGAGATTGAAGCAGTCATCAAAAATCTCCCAACAAACAAGAGCCCAGGGCCAGTCGGCTTCCCAGGGGAATTCTACCAAACATTTAAAGAAGAATTAATACCTATTCTCCTGAAACTGTTCCAAAAGATAAAAATGGAAGGAAAATTACCAAACTCCTTTTATGAGGCCAGCATTACCTTGATCCCAAAACCAGACAAAGACCCCACCAAAAAAGAATTACAGACCAATATCCTTGATGAACAGGGATGCAAAAATTCTTACCAAAATACTACCCAATATCTTCCAACAGTACATTAAAAGGATTATTCAACATGACCAAGTGGGATTTTTTCCTGGGCTACAAGGTTGGTTCAACATCCACAGCTCAATCAATGTGATACAATACATTAATATAAGAAATAACAAGAACCATATGATACTCTCAGTAGATGCTGAAAAAGCATTTGACAAAGTACAGCATCCTTTCTTGATCAAAACTCTTCACAGGGTATGGATAGAGGGTACATACCTCAATATCATCAAAACCATCTATGAAAAACACACAGCAAATATCATTCTCAATGGGGAAAAACTGAGAGCTTTTCACCTAAGGTCAGGAAGACAGCATGGATGTCCACTGTCACCACCGCTATTCAACACAGTACTAGAAGTCCTAGGCTCAGCAATTAGACAACAAAATAAATAAAAGGCATCAAAATCGGCAAAGAAGTCAAACTCTCACTCTTTGCAGATGATATGATACTTTATGTGGAAAACCCCAAAGACTCCACTCCAAAACTGTTAGAAGTCATACTGGAATTCAGTAAAGTGTCAGGATATAAAATCAATGTACAGAAAATCAGTTGCATTTCTATACACCAACATCAAGACAGAAGAAAGAGAAATTAAGGAGTCCATCCCATTTACAATTGTTCCCAAAACCATAAGATACCTAGGAATAAACCTAACCAAAGTAGCAAAGAAATTGTACTCAGAAAACTATAAAGTATTCAGGACAGAAATTGAGGAAGACACAAAGAAATGGAAAAACGTTCCAAGCTCATGGACTGGGAGAACAAATATAGTGAAAATGCCTATGCTACCTAAAGCAATCTACATATTTAATGCAATTCCTATCAAAATGCCATCAATTTTTTTCAAGGAAATGGAACAAATAATCCTAAAATTTACAAGGAACAAGAAACAACCCAGAATAGCCAGAAGAATGTTGAAAAAGAAAGCGAAAGTTGGTGGCATCACAATTCCAGACTTCAAGCTCTATTACAAAGATGTCATCATTGAGACAGTATGGTACTGGCACAAAAACAGACACATAGATCAATGGAACAAAATAAAGAGTCCAGAAATAGACCCTCAACTCTATGGTCAACTCATCTTCAATAGAGCAAGAAAGAATGTCCAATGGAAAAGACAGTTTCTTCAACAAATGGTGTTGGGAAAATTGGAGAGCCTCACGCAGAAGAATGAAACTGGACCAGTTCCTTACACCACACACAAAAATAGACTCAAAATGGATGAAGGGCCTCAGTGTGAGGCAGGAATCCATCCAAATCCTTGAGGAGAACACAGGCAGCAACCTCTTCAACCGCAGCCACAGGAACTTCTTCCTAGGCAGGGGAAGCAAGGGCAAAAATGAACTATTGGTACTTCATCAAGATCAAAAGCTTTTGCACAGCAAAGGAAACAGTCAACAAAACCAAAAGACAGCCAACAGAATGGGAGAAGGTATTTGCAAATGACATATCAGATGAAGGGCTAGTATCCAAAATCTATAAAGGACTTATCAAACTCAACACCCACAGAACAAATAATTTAATCAAGAAATGGGCAGAAGACAGTCATGAAGAATTTTCTGCAAAGAAGACATCCAAATGGCCAACAGACACATGAAAAAGTGATCAACATCATTCAGCATCAGGGAAATATAAATCAAACCCACAGTGAGATACAGCGTCACCCCAGTCAGAATGGCTGAAATTAACCAGTTAGGAAATGACAGAGGTTGGCAAGGATGCAGAGAAAAGGGGAAGCCTCCTACACTGTTGGTGAGAATGCAAGCTGGTGCAGCCACTCTGTAAAACAGTATGGAGTTTACTCAAGGAGTTAAAAATAGAGCTACCCTATGACCCAGCAATCGCACTACTACAGCAATTGCATTTATCTAGTAAATACTAGGTATTTACCCTAAAGATACAAATGTAGGGATCCAAAGGGACACATGTACCTGAATGTTTATAGCAGCAATGTCCACAATAGCCAAACTATGGAAAGAACCTAGATGTACATCAACAGATGAATAGATAAAGAAGATGTGGTATACATATACAATGGAATGCTATGCAGTCATCAAAAGAAATGAAATCCTGCCATTTTCAATGATGTGGATGGAACTAGAGGACATCATGCTAAGTGAAATAAGTCAATCAGAGAAAGACAATTTCATATGATCTCTCTGATATGAGGAATTTGAGAGGCAGGATGGGGGGTTTGGGGGGCAGGGAAGGGAAAAATGAAACAAGATGGGATTGAGAGGGAGAAAAACCATAAGAAATTCTTAATCTCAGGAAACAAACTGAGTGTTGCTGGGGGGTGGGGGGGGTAGGGATAGGGTGGTTGGGTTATGGACACTGGAGAGGGTATGTGCTATGGTGAGTGCTGTGAAATGTGTAAGCCTGATGATTCACAGACCTATACCCCTGGGGCAAATAATATAGTATATGTTAATAAAAATATATTTAAAAAAAAAAAAAAAGGAAAGAAGTGGGTTGCCTGGGTGGCTCAGTGGGTTAAGCGGCTGCCTTCGGCTCAGGTCATGATCCAGCATCCTGGGATCGAGTCCCAAATCAGGCTCCTTGCTCGGCAGGGAGCCTGCTTCTCCCTCTGCCTTTGCCTGCCATTCTGCCTGCCTGTGCTCACTCGCTCTCTCTCCCTCTCTTTCTCTGACAAAGAAATAAATAAAATCTTAAAAAAAAAAAAAGGAAAGAAGTTTGGTCTCCTATCTTCTTCATGTTTTTACCTTCTTGAGGATGGCCACCATTTATTAAAACAGTCTATCCTTAGCAACACTCTTCAATTGGCTCCCAGATCAACATGCCTGTAAATTTTTTGCTTTCAGCCCCCTGCCCTCATATAAACACCCAGAGGAATAAATGCCTGTTTCTCCAACCACCTTCTGGCTAATTCATTTAGTCCCTGCTAAAAAAAAAAAAAAAAAAAAAAAAAAAAAAAAAGACAATTCCCCTAAGGCTTTCATAAAAAATCCCTTCTAAATCCTACCAATTCTCCTCTCAAACTATATAACCTAACAGAGCCACTGACTCCAGCATATGTCTAACTTGCTGTAAAGAAAAAGAAAGAGAGAGAGAGAGAGGAAAGAATGAAAGAAGGAAGAAAAGAAAGGAGGGAGGAAGGAAAGGCTAGCCAGAAATGTCAATATGAGAGTTCAGGATATCCACTACCACTCTACCCAGGACTGACAGAAAATACACACATGAGCCCAGCTCTTTCCTTGAGCAAAGACTCTTGAGAATCTGTAGAAGGTATACATTGAATTGATCTGCTCACGACACAGACAAAACTGACAGGAGAGAGCTTTTAAATCATTCTATTCCCTAAACGGCAAGATGAAGAATTATCATTTACAGCTGTAATCTTCTCCCATTATTGAAAACTCAATAGATAACAGTAACTTTAACTCTTAGTTTATACCCGAACTTTTTATTTAACTGAACTGGAAGGTTGATTAAAATTCCATTTGATGATATGATTTAAAAACAAGTGAGATGACACCTCTAAGAATACATACATATCCCCTTTTCTGAGTCATTTGAAAGGATTATAGAAATAAATGAACTGCACAATAAAACCAGTAGAAGTGAGAATTGGTCCCTGTGGGTGTGTGGGGATTGAGTATAAGTGAGGAAGTGATAAATTGGGAAAGGAGAACAGGATGCATCTCTCTTTAGGCCACAGAAAATAACATAGGAAACTGTTAAAGAGTGTAGGAAGGCTTTTCACCCACTTCTTTCCTCCCACAGGAAATCACTAATACTTTCTGAGAAAATGGATAAGTCGTCCAGTCTTTACCCATTATTAAAATAGCGATTTCCAGACTTCGCATATTAGTGAGCCCTGCCCTTTATAATAGCTCAAGAAAACTCCACTTAAAAAGAAAGCCCTTGACAGTAATCCCTATTGTTTCTAAGGTAAACTCACCTTATTTCAAATGTAACTCCAAAACTGTGACTGTTAAAGAATGGCAAGCAGATTAATACTGGGAATTCTAAGACCTTGCTGGTGGGTATTATAGAGGGTACAGCTTGCATGGAGCACTGGGTGTGGTGAAAAAATAATGAATACTGTTTTTCTGAAAATAAATAAATTGGAAAAAAAAAACACTTCAATGTAATATAATCTTTCTTTAGAATCAATGAAGCAAAACGGGCAGCATAAAGAAAAGTGTGCTTTTGGGGCACCGAGGTGGTACAGTCAGTAAGCATTTGACTCTTGCTTTCAGCTCAGGTCATGACCTCAGGGTCACGAGATCGAGCCCCATGTTGTGCTGCACACACAGCACGGAGTCTGCTTCAGATTCTCTCTCTCTCTCTCCTTCTGACCCTCCCGCTCTAGCTCTCTCTCTCTCTCAAATAAATATATAAATCTTTTTAAAACTTTTAAAAGGAATGTATGCTTTTAAGGAGCATTTTAAGTATGAGTACACAACATGCCAGACTTTTTTGAGAACTTTTTGAGAACCATTGATAGAAGCAGCTGAGTGGAGCTACTTGGTGCCCCCATTTCCCTCCTTGTAACTTCCTCTGAAGGTGATCACTAGGAGAAGTAAGTCCAACTCATAACCGATCCTGGTCTAGCATCCTTAATCCAGAGAGACACTTTAAGAGGCCAGGTCAGTTTCCATGGAGGAACAGGCTGGGATATCTCCCTTACACTCTTTATTGCCCCCATATAGGCCCTTACTCCCTGGGCTGTCCCCAGAATTAACCTGGAAGCTCAGTAATCCAAGAAAACAGACATAAATTTGATCCGGTAAAAATCCCCAGGCTAACTTCTCATCTCTAGAATCTAACTGCCCAACAACTTGTCTGTAAGTCATTTTCACTACGTCATGGTGAAAAAAACAATTTAGATCTCTAATACAATAATAAGTTATGGTTCCAAGAAGAAAATTGTGTCATTAAAAAATCAAAAGCTATTGGGGCACCTGGGTGGCTCAGTGGGTTAAGCCTCTGCCCTCAGCTCAGGTCATGATCTCAGGGTCCTGGGATCGAGCCCCACATCGGGCTCTCTGCTCAGAGGGAGCCTGCTTCCCCCTCTCTCTCTGCCTGCCTCTCTGCTACTTGTGATCTCTCTCTGTCAAATAAATAAATAAAATCTTTTTTAAAAAAATCAAAAGCTATTAACAGAGCTTCTGATATCTTCTGCCTTCTAGAAATATGTGATTCTCTTCATAGTTCTATTTTTTAATCATGACAGAGAAATAGGTTAACTGTTTGACAAATTTGAAATTATTATAAATCTTTCATAATTATTTGGAAATTTCTTCCTATATTTAAAGACTTGAAAACTAAGGAGAACTTACATTGTTGATTCCCATGAAATAGCACATATTCAAAACAATACCATCCTGAAATTTGGGGATGTGTAAGTGTTAGTTTACATGTGTATGTTGTAACCTGAATGGAAATACCCCTACATGATTAAAAGAATATCTGACTTCCATTGCCATTTGGCATGTAAGGCTCTGGAGGCTTTCTTTCCACCTTTCTGTTTTGGGATCTCTACTCTCTAAACACATGCTAACTCAGCCTGTGCGTTGCTTTCCTGACATGTAGTGGGTGTGCAGGAGGGAGTGCAAATCACCAAATATTTCCGTGTCTTCTTTCCGACCCTTATGGGCTGAATTGTGTCCACCCCCCGACACACATACACAAAGTACTTTACAAAAGTAATTACATTCACGTGAGATCATTAGGATGGGACCTAATCCAATATGACTGGTGTCCTTACAAGAGAAAATTTGGACATAAACATGCATTCAGAGGAAAGATGATATGAAGAAACAGGAAGAAGATAATCATCCACAAGCCACAGAAAGAGGCCTGGAACAGATCCTTCCCTCATGGCCCTCAGAAGGAAGCAACCCTGCTCACACCTTGATTTCAGACTTTGAGTCTCCAGAACTGTAAGAAAATAAATTTCTGTGTCTTAAGACACTTCGTCCGTGGTGCTTTGTTACGGCAGCCCTAGGAAACTGATACACTTACCAAAGGAAGAAGAGTGCAGGAAGTTTTAAGATGCCAAAAGGACAGATTGTAAAACAGTAGGAAATGGGGAAGTTCATTAAGATGACAAGTGGGAGCCAACAGGTTACATAAGAGTACAACTGTTATACACTCCCCATAAAGGAAAGGATTAATTTTAGGTCCTGCTGGACCATGCAGAAGGTGTAAATTAAAGAAAATTATCTCTCCAATCCTAGGTTTAAAAAAAAACCCATAGAACATTGAAACACATGAAGATACAAGGTAGCAAAAAGAAATCTGCCATATTGAAAGAAAATAACTCCATATTGAGTTAAAGTAGGTAGTCCTAACATTTGAAAACATAAGACATACTACAAAGAGGTAGGTCTTTGAACCACACAGTGGCACTGCTAGGATTCCTTGATAGTGCTAAAAAAAAGTCCCACTAGTAGACTTACTATAAAATACTGGTAAATACAGACCTAGGATAATTATAGCACAGTGAATTTAGGCTAGTAAGAAATAGATTTCAATTAAATTTATAGAGTCATTTTTTAATATTTATAAATTTCCTTTTACTAAACACTGATATATGAATGGCAACTTGAAACAAGTCATTAATCAACTTTGGCCCTCTGTTTTCCCATTTGTAAAATGGAAAATATATGGGTTATAGCTATATAAATATCTGAAATACTCCGATTGAACTTACTGTCTTCCTGGATAGGAGCCATCAGAAGTAAGCAAAGGCCATGTAATACAGAACATGTTACTCTTTTGCTCCGATCACTCTTACTCTATCATCCTGCTCAGTAGGGTGCAGAAATGTACCATTTGAGGTTTCATGAAAGAGAAAACATTTTTCCGTCTTTCATGTCGTGGGGAAGTTTGAATTATCTTAATCATACATTGTGCTCTTGTCTTAAGCATCAACACTCCCCTTGGTTTTCTATCCATGAGCCAGATTGCTGGGTTGATTATTATCCTGCAAGCACACCCTTTGCCAAGGTTTACCATTATTTTTCATTAGTTTCAATTCTGAAAGGAAGGAGACAGAGACTATATATGATGATGGATGGGGTTAAAGGCCCAAGGACTAACATGATTGTGTAAGGAACTACTGCTGGGTGATATATGAACATATTGGAGTAATACACGCTAAAAGCGAGGAGGAAGCATGGAGCAGTTGGCAGGACAACAGGCAGCCTAAATTACATCATTCATTTAATAGGCCTAACATATGGTCGCTATTAGATCTCCAACAAAACAAATGCAAGGCTAACCGACACTCTCATAGAAAAGAAGCTTCCATTCTTAATTTGTTTCATAAAAGGTCTCAGCCCAAGTTGCTGCCAATTCCAACACAATAATAATATGTTTCTAAATGAAATAATAATAAGGACCTTGCCAAGAAATTAACAGTTTTACCTGATAATGTATGTTTAAAAATGTGAAAGAACCAAGATGCCCTTCAACGGATGAATGGATAAGGAAGATGTGGTCCATATACACTATGGAGTATTATGCCTCCATCAGAAAGGACGAATACCCAACTTTTGTAGCAACATGGACGGGACTGGAAGAGATTATGCTGAGTGAAATCAGTCAAGCAGAGAGAGTCAATTATTATATGGTTTCACTCATTTGTGGAGCATAACCAATAGCATGGAGGACAAGGGGCGTTAGAGAGTAGTAGGGAATTTGGGTAAATTGGAAGGGGAGGTGAACCATGAGAGACTATGGACTCTGAAAAACAGTCTGAGGGGTTTGAAGTGGCAGGGGGGTGGGAGGTTGGGGTACCAGGTGGTGGGTATTATAGAGGGCACAGCTTGCATGGAGCACTGGGTGTGGTGAAAAAATAATGAATACTGTTTTTCTGAAAATAAATAAATTGGGGAAAAAATGTGAAATGTTCTTGTTTTTGTCTCTTACACATTTTTAAAGGTGCTCTGTAGGAATTCAATGGGATAATTTAATGGTTTTTAAGCAGCAATTGAATTCTGTAATATATAAATCAGCTCATAATTGTTTTCAGAATGAAAGATACAAATACTGTATATTAAAGCTGGCCTTTGTTTAAAGGGAGTAAAACATATCTTCAATTCTGTCACTTTCCAAGGACTTTTATTTTTGTGTTGCAAAAAAAGAAGAGAAACCTCCAGTGATCTTTTGGGGGCCTAATTTTGTCCTTGTTCTACACGGTTTTCAAACAGTTACCCTACTCAGGAAAAAACAGGAAAGTGTACAAGAGCAACAAGATACAACCAGTACCCCTCTATTAATGATCACTGGAAATTTTTTTTTATCATACTTAAGTAAAACCTTTGATCTGGACACCAACTCTTCTGGTGTGCTACTCTTTAAGTCTCAGGCTTTTATGAACACTCCAGAAAGGAAAGAGCCTATTGCTAATGGAGGAATACAAAACAACTCTGTACTGGGATGCCTGCGTGGCTCAGCTGGTTAAGGGTCCAATTCTTGATTTCCACTCAGGTCATGATCTCAAGGCCATGGGATCTAGCTCCGTGCTCAGTGGGGAGTCTGCTAGAGATTCTCTCTCACCCTCTCCGTATACCTCTTCCCTGGCTCGCTCTCTAAGTAAATAAATCTTTTAAAAATAATTAAAAAAATAAAAAGACAACTTTGCACCAAAATTCCAACAGGGACCAAAGAGTTAACTCATTCCTCATTGCCTGCCTCTGAATTCAATGCTTTATCCATGTCATTCCAATCCTCCCTTGTCTACTGAATTTAATCCCATCCAGTTTAGCCCTTTGCTTCTCTAATCTGACTTCTCCCTCCCTCCCACCTTCATTTTACCAATTATGTAAGGCTTTATAACACACCCTTTACAATATTGTTCTTCTTCCAGAAATATCCAACATTTTAACCTTCTTAAAGAATATCATCTCTCTTCCTAGTATCCACTCACCTTTTTTGAGATGCATTCCCCCAATTTTCCTCTGGGAAACAATTTCCTCATTCTAAGTGTTTATAGCAAAGTTAAGTCCAACCTCTCTCTAGAAGTATGCAAGACTTAAAGCATAATCAATCAGAGAATTATATTCTATCCCCCTCCTCTTAACATTTAAGGTGATGATGAGTTTAGGATGGGCATGTGAACCAATCAGATCTAGTGAGATCCAAGGAGATGTTTTAGA
This sequence comes from Neogale vison, assembly GCF_020171115.1. Classification (NCBI taxonomy): domain Eukaryota; kingdom Metazoa; phylum Chordata; class Mammalia; order Carnivora; family Mustelidae; genus Neogale; species Neogale vison. Next base: position 183,194,360 of record NC_058091.1, on the reverse strand, counting down.
AATTCTGACAAAGACACACTCTGTTCTATTGGGCATAACCTGGGAAGATACAGAACCTGGAGTGTTGGTTGACATATTTCCAATACATGAAACCTAAGAATGAAGCCACAGTGAATGATCCAGAACCAAGTGATGGTCCAAGACCATTGCAAGACCTCCACGTTGCCATTTACTTCTTACATTACTATTTCGTTTTCTCAGGAGTGGATTTGTATATCCCTTGAGATCAAGTTCCTGGATGTTTTTGGTACCTTCAGCTGTGTCTAACATAGCTCTATACTTGCTCTACCAAAAAGAAGAAATTATATAAATGTAATTATGTATATATTATACTAAAAAATGTATATATCTTTGGCCCACATTCCCATTCACACCCCCAAATGGAAACCAATCTGGGAGATATAAAATGTTCTTCCTTCAATATATCTCTCATAGTGTGGACATCTCACCACATTGAATGTGATTCTAGAATTTTTTAAAAAGATTGTTTATTTATTTAATTGACAGAGAGAGAGAGAGAGAGAATGGGAACACATGCAGGGGGAGTGAGAAAGGGAGAACCAGGCTTCCTGCCAATCAGGGAGCCTGATGCAGGGCTCGATCCCAGGGTCCGGGGATCATGACCTGAGCAGAAGGCACACACTTAATGACTGAGCCACCCAGGTGCCCCGTGATTCTAGAATTTAAAGAAACTTTAAAACAACACTGTCCCTAAACACAAGGCACATTCATATGGACTGCAACTGAAGATTTAATAAGTTTTAAATTAGGGGTGCCCAGCTGACTCAGTTGGTAGGGGATGTAATCTTGATATCAGGATTGTGAGACACCGGGCATAGAGATTAAGGGGGAAACGTTTTAAGGTAATTTCCATTGAGAATGTTTACGTTGGTTTCATGACCAAACTGAATAATATGCCATTCTCCTATATGTGACAGGCTCATGCGGACCCTGGTCATACTAAACTCAGAAGAGAGATTGCTGTGATTTGAGGGTCTGTAGCAAGAGACTGATATGACATTTCTTTTTTTTTTTTTTAAAGGTTTCACTTATTTACTTGACAGAGATCACAAGCAGCAGAGAGGCAGGCAGAGAGAGAGGAGGATTGACAGACAGAGATTGCAAGTAGGCAGAGAGGCAGGCAGAGAGAGAGGAGGAAGCAGGCTCCCTGCTGAGCAGAGAGCCCGATGTGGGGCTCCATCCCAGGATCTGAGATCATGACCTGAGCCGAAGGCAGAGGCTTTAACCCACTGAGCCACCCAGGAGCCCCTGATATGACATTTCTTGATATCATACTGTAGGAGAAACTTGTCTACTTCTGAGCTTGAATTCTTTGTCTCTAGAAGACCATCACTGATTATCAGGAGTCCATGGAGAGAAGGGCAGTAACCCCCAGAGAATCTGCAATTTGAGAATGTATAAACCTTTATATTATAAAACAGTTTCTTCTTTTTAGCAAGCTCTATGCTTCTCCGAGCCTTATTTTGGTTTTTGCCAAGGAGAGCTGATGAATAGGAGCACAAGGATCTGAAAGTCCCTGTACCTGGTACCAAAGATGTATCAGGGCTTCAGACAGATACTGACCTTGAGGGACCTCAAGGCAGATGGGACACAGACAGCCTCACACAGATGCCTGTGTCCTAGCCCAGTACACAAGCACAAAACACTCCTACGATCCCTCTTGCCTGGCAGAGAAGCAGCAGGGGAGAGCTACCTGAGCAGAAAGGGCCATGCAGACTCCCAGTGTAAAGAATGGGGAGAATGTGGACACCAGCGCAGACTGGTGACCACAGAAAGGCGGGACAAGATGTGGTCGAGAGATCCCAGTGTAGGAAACTGCCACTTTGAGACTCCCAGAGAACAGGAAAATTTATGTGTCCCCCCCTTGCCAGCATTCCACATAACCATTCCCCAAGGACTGTACTCAGGCACTGAGGCTTGGAGGCCCTCTCCAAGACTCCACTGGTTTCCCCTTCTCACCCTCCAGCCTACAGGATCTTTCTATAATCTTGAGGGAAGCCCTGTTCTCTTCCTCCTACTCTTTCTAAACATTTTTTCCATTCCCAAAATACTCTGAGTTCCCTAAGGACTTAGGGTTTGGAACACGACTCTGAAGAGGTTCTTTCTACGCCGCTGTCACTTCCCTTCCTGAGGTGATGAGCTCAGAGCTGACCATCTGCTCCAATAGAGAAAGAAAAGAAGTGCCAAAGGAAATAAAATGATAAACCTCAAAGATATTACTCTACCATATTCTCTTCCTGATTAAATATTTATATCCCCGTAAATGTACTCTACCTGCAGGTGCTACTCCTTACCCTCACCAAATGTCTCCTACCAAACATGTATCTATCACAGGTGGAGACCGGGGCCCAAATCCCAGATAAGAAGAGCTATGCACCTGATAAGAAGAGCTATGCAGCCCCTAACCATGGAAGGGTATTTTCTTCAGGTTCCCAAAGGTCAGATAGAGGAGAAAAGATCGTGGGTGAGTTCTCCCCTTTAGAATGTTCCTTACCGGAAGGTACCCAGGAAATTCTCCCACCTCCCATCGATAATCCCTTGGTGTCTGCCCCCCAAATTCACCCATCACTGCCACTGAAGTGACAGGAGGCCTTAAGGAACTCATTTTACTGAAGAAGTAAAAGCTGTTGTTGACTTAAATAAGGCCCTAGGTGTGTGACTAGGCTCCCCAACCTGAATCTCTACCATAACTTCATTCCTAAAATCTCTAAGGTCTCTGGGCTTCAGAAGGCTGGTGAGAGAAGCGATATGGGGATTTGCTGAGCCCAGACTTGAAGGTACAAAGGGGCTCTATTCTCTGGTCCTCTAAGTCTTCTGAGACACTTCCCTCCTACCCTTGCCAAACAGGCCTTAGCTTCAGTGTTAGTAGCTAAGGGTTTCATTTAAAGCAATGTCACCATTAAAGTGTTCTTTTTTTCCTACAAACAAAACAAAATAGGGTTGTGCCTGTCCTTCACGAGAGTCTTACAAACATCCACTTCCAACACAGAGCAGTGTTCCCTCAAGGATTTTTTAAAAGTCCTTCCCCAAGACATGTCTGACTGTGGCCCTGGCCACTGCATCCATCCATAGCACAGTAATGGGACACCACTTTGACAGAGCACTAGGATTCTTCTACTTTGGAAGCTACCTTAAAAACAGCCTAGATCAGGGTATCCCAAAAGAGCTGCTATGATAAGTGTCCATCTGTGCCATCTGTCAGGGCCTGAGCCGGTGCTGCTGGAATCATTCCTTCCTCTCAAGTCCACTAACTAAAATCAGAGTCTGAGAAAGATGCCTTAAAAGGAATAGCTCACACACTTACCTTTTTAACTACCTTCTTGGCACTCACAGAACTCAGACCCATCCATTAATGCCATTAAGGTTAACATTTATCTGTTTCCTTCTCCCCACCATCCTCAAGTTGACCCAAACTTCAAAGCATTTTTGTAGAATTATCACCAACTGAATTTCACTACAGTTCACTGGTTTTCCTGAAATCACTGGTGTCTTGAGTACCTACGTTGTGTCTGCATGGGATCACAAGTGTTGCCATGGCTTGACCCTAATTCTGGGTAATTCCGGAGTGTGTCAGCAATCTGCAGTTCAGAAATGAGCTGCATGAGGAATCACAGCAAATCCAGACAGGTCTACATGGGATTCAGATACAAGTCTCAGCCCTCAGTGAGTGTGCCACCAACATAATATTATTTTCTATAATTCAGCCTAGCTTTTATTTTAAGCTCCATTTCAAAATTTAATCTGTTGGTCTGGCATTCTTCCTTTCCCACTCCCCCTTTCCTGAGTTGTAGCTAAGTTCCCAGGAATTCCACAGCAATTCCCCAGAGCTTGCCCTGCTATTAGTCACCTACTGAGGCATCTGATGTCCTATCTGGTTCTCTCTCATCACCATTAAGACCTCCCTCACTTCCATCCACAGGGTGAGTCTGGTGACTTCCTCCTCTGCTTCCGAGTCCTACTTCAGGGACTCAGGAACTACTGTGAGGTCATTTGTGTCTGGCATGCTGAAACACAGCATCTAGCAGTTCCTGTTCTGGATCTAGGTCTTTCCCCATGTTTGAACTGGAAAGCGGTGCATAGGGCCCTCCTCTCTTGGGTCTCACAACCTGTCTGAGGTTGCAGTTCTCCAGAACATTTGGAAACTAAGTCTCAGAAACACTAGTCATTTCCTACGAAGGGCTTGGTCTGAAAGATTATATGGGGTGGACATTTTCTACCTGTGCCTGGAGAAGTAAAGAAAGCTTGGGTGGAAAAAGAATGAAGCAGGTTCCCATAGAGGAGCAGAGAAAGAAAATTTAAAAATTAAAAAAAAAAAAAAAAGGAGCCAGAAAATTGCTACCTTGGATCCTAATGGTTTTTTGGTCATAGTCTAGTTCCTCATGAGGCCAGAATGAATCCTGGCTTTTTAGATGCTTTAAAATAAACTTGTATCTTTCCAAAAAAATTTAATGTGAGTAGATATCTGTTGAAATGGATTCACATCTTACTTTCGGCTTGATTTTAAAGTTAGTAGGTTTTTTAAAAATCACATATAGTAAAACTATCCTTAACATATATTTTTGCTTATAAATACATTATGCATTTTTTACAACTGTAAATTGATTTTATTGGCTGCCCTAATTTATCACTTGTAAGTGTTTCACCACTGACTTCAGTTAATTCTCCAGTTTCTTTTTCAAGAATATGGGTAAATTTATCACCCCAGACTTACCTGGACACCTGAACAATACATTTCTTTCCACTGTCAATGATAAGTATAATTTTAAAATTAAATCATTCATACATTATTTGTTTTGACCAACGTACACTGGCCAATTCCCTATATTTCAATTCCCTGTATTATCTAAACTCTCTCTTTAAATCTTTCTCTCTTGCTTTCACAATTCGCTTGGAAAAATTCTGAAGTTGAGTAAGTTAATTATACATATGATGAAATCTTATTATACTTGCAAACAAGCAAATGACATTGGAGATCACCTACTTTTAGGACAACTTCTATTCACTCTGCCAACTGTGGCAACTAGGCCCAGAGAGCAAGTGCTCATAGTCATTTCAAGTAAGTGTAGAGTGGTGATTAAGAACATAAACTCCGGAATTAGTTACCAGGCTTAAATCCTGGCTCCACTACCTACTAGCTATTGCCCTTGGGCAAGTTCCTTAATCTTTCTGGCCTCAATCGTTTCCTCCATAAAATCAGCATAATTATAACAGCATCTACCTCACTGAAGTGTTGTGATTAAACATGAGAGTATAAGTGAAGGGCTTTGAGCATAGTGGATGTTCAATACAGGGGCTCCTGGCTGGCTCTGTTGGTACAGCACACAACTCTTGATCTTGGGGTCATGAGTTTACTTAACTTGGGCCAGGAGCTTACTTAAAAAATAATTTTTTAAGAGATTGTTCAATATACGTAAGTTAACAGTTTGTATTAGTCCAAGGACATGAGCCAACTAGTAGCAAAGCTGAAACAAAAACCGAGTTTTCCAAATACTTGGCTAGTGCTCTCCCCTGTGCCGGATTCCTTCTGGGCTGATAGTAAAAAGTCAATATACGAACCACATTTTCCTTATCCATTCGTCCGTTGAAGGACATCTTGGTTCATATACACTATGGAGTATGATGCCTCCATCAGAAAGGATGAATACCCAACTTTTGTAGCAACATGGACGGGACTGGTAGAGATTATGCTGAATGAAATAAGTCAAGCAGAGAAAGTCAATTATCATATGGTTTCACTTATTTGTGGAGCATAACAAATAGCATGGAGGACATGGGGTGTTAGAGAGGAGAAGGGAGTTGGGGTAAATTGGAAGGGGAGGTGAATCATGAGAGACTATGGACTCTGAAAAACAATCTGAGGGGTTTGAAGTGGCCGGGGGGGTGGGAGGTTGGGGTACCAGGTGGTGGGTATTAAAGAGGGCACGGATTGCATGGAGCACTGGGTGTGGTGAAAAAATAATGAATACTGTTATGTTGAAAATAAATAAATTAATTTTTTAAAAAGTCAATATATGCCAGTTGGATGAGTACAGAGGTGTCCACAGAGCAAAATTACACATGTGGGGAATTCCAGTGGCAATAACCATGAGTCAAGTGGATCCCAGTTAAAATAATAACTTACTTAGGAAAATACTCATAATGTATTTCTAAATATTCCAGAATTTGATAACAATGACGTTAAATATATGTATATATAAATATGTATAAGAATAATGTGGAGGGGCTCCTGGCTGGCTTTGTTGATAGCACATGAGACTCTCAATCTCAAGGTTGTGTGTTCAAGCCCCATACCAGGTATAGAAATTATTTAAATTTTTTTTAATTACATTTAAATTTTAATTAAAAGAATAATGTGGAAATTTTGTGCATAAAAATGTTACACTAGATCAGAGTGTTTTTTGTTATTTTCCTTTGGGGTTTTATTCATGCTCAAGTGTTCTGCAGGGAGGGTGAATTATTTTTTTACTAGAAGAAATGAATAAATGATTTCATTTAAAGGTGGATGGACCTAATTTAAAGATGAGTTGAATACAAATGTAAGAATTATTGATAGTATCCTTTGTCAGTAATTCTTCATAATTCCTCAGCTTCATAATGCAATTTTAATGGAATTCAAGGTGAACAACTCAAGATTATGAGAGTAATTACATTTAGCTTCAATTACAATTACTAATTGTTCCACTTCTGCTCACATAACACCTGGTGGAAGCGATGCTCAGGTGGTTGGGCTTAAACAGCCCAAAAGTGCACAGGTGCTAATTAAGAAAAAAAAAATGTTTTTCAAAATCCCAAGTAGACCACAGCCTGGGGTCAGAAATATCACATTTGGTTTGAAGTTACATGTCATATACTCCTAAATGAGTAAGTAAATAAATGTAAAAATGAATAATTATAAAAGGTAGACACCATATAGTGACACCTTTTCAAACGTTACTGCAGGCAAAACATTTAATCCAGCAGTGGTTTTGCTTTTTGAAGCTTTCGCCTCTCTCCTCCTTCTGCCCACTCTAACTAACTGAAATGAGTGACTGGAATGGTGGGATACTAAGTGTGGTGGCCCCGTGATTACCATCTTTTCCTCTTCAGAGTGGCCTTCTGTAACCATCACCCCTGCCTTGAGCATGGACTGGACTAGTAAATCATTTGTTTGTTGTTATTGTTGTTTGGGTTTGGGTTTTTTGTTTGTTTTTAAGACTGACTGATTGATTTAGAAATAGAGTGTGTATGATTGTGTTGGGGGAAGGGACAGAGGGAGAGGGACAGAGAAGAGATTCTCAAGCAGACTACATGCCGAGCATGGAACCCAACATAGGGCTCGATCTCACAACCTTAAGATCATGACCTGAGCCAAAATCAGGCATCAGAAACTCAACCAACTGAGCCATCCAGGCACCCCAGTGAACTATACACATTATGACAAAAGTGACAGAAAGTCACTCACAAGATTAGGTTAAAAAAACACTGTAATTTCCAGGGTTCCGGGGTGGCTCAGTTGGTTAAGCGACTGCCTTCGACTCAGGTCATGGTCCTGGAGAACTGGGATCGAGTCCCATATCAGGCTTCCTTCTCAGTATGGAGTCTGCTTCTCTCGCTGACTCTCCCCCTTCCCATGCTTTCTCTCACTCTAATATATTCTTAAAAACAAAACACAAAAAACAAACCAAAAAAAAAAACCGAAAAAAGAGGAAGAACTCCTATATTAAAAAACAAGAGCAACACTGTAATTTCCATCTTGAGCACCTCTAAAGGAAGCCAGCTGCCATGTTTATGAGCTATTCTATGACCATTCTTGTCCTACCTGGCAAGGAACTGCTGTCTCTCTCCAAAAGCCAACAAGGACCTGAGGGCTCCCAACAACCTTGTGTGTGAGTCTGGGGAAGCATCCTCCCCAGTCAAGGCTTGAGAGAATTATGGCTCCACCTGACACCTCAACTGCAGCCCTGTGAGGGAGCAGAGGCACCCAGTTAGCAACTTGGACTCCTAACCCATGAAAAATGTTGATGGTTGTCTTAAGCCCCTGTCTTGGTGTAATTTGTTATACAACCATAGATAGCGAATAGGCTGAAGAACAAAAAGAAGGCTTAACTTAATACCATATAATTTAATAAGTTAATAATAATAATAGACATAAAAATTAGAACAATTTGGGCAATAAAAAAATGTATGACATCACAATGCAGAGTTGGGTTATAAGATATACATACATCAATACTGATATAAATAAATTATTGAAGAAAGAGGGGAAGGAAGACCTATGTCTTACAGAAAATTTCCAAGTAGTACATACTAGCTTCCCCCATTACAAGGAGGTATAGCTTAATCTCCCACCTCTTGAGTGTTGACTGAACTTAAAGACTTGATTCCAAGAATATGGTATGGAAAGAGGAAATAGTGACTTTACAATGGAGAAACCTGGAAAACTCCACTTTATCTAAGTGATCAAGCCTAACATCAGCAGGAATAAATAATGTGGATATATACACCCTTTACCCTTTATGATGAGGGGGCACACACCTCTGGAGTATTCTTCCCGAGAACTTATAACACAATCTAATCATGAGAAAAATAGCAGACAAACACATCTACTGACAAAATCTCTGACCAGTAATGCTGAAGACCATCAAGGTCATAAAAAACAAGAAAAGACTGGGAAACTGTCATGAACCAGAGGAGACCAAGGAGATGTGGCAACCCATGCAATGTGGTATCCTGGATTGTATCCTAGAACACAAAAGACACATCAGAAAAAAACCAAGCTTTATTCTCTTCTCCCTGTGTTTCTCTCCTCTGTGTGTCTCTTACAAGGACACTTGTCATTAGATTTTAGACCCAATCAGATAATCCAGAATAATCTCACCTTGAAATCCTCAAATTAATTATATTAGCAAAGACTCTTTTTCCAACTAAGGTCATATTTACAGATTCCAGGAGTTAGGATGTAGAGGAGTATTTTGGGGATCCACCATTCAATGCACTACAGATGTTAACATTAACAAAAGATGGGTGAAGTATAAACAAGAACTTGCTGTATTGCCTTTGCAAATTTTCCATACATGTAAAAAAAAATTATTCCAGAATAAAGCGTATTTTAAAAAATAGCTAACATTTAAGCAAAGCTGGCTTATTTTTTTAAATTATTTATTTATTTAGAGAGAATGTGTGAAAATGTGCATGCAAGTTGGGGGCGGGGGGCAGAGGGAAAGAATCCTAAGCAGATTCCACAATGAGGGCAGAGTCACACGTGGGGCTCAATCCCACGACCCTGAGATCATGACCTGAGTTGAAATCAAGGTTCAGACATTCAAATGACTGAGCCACTTGGGCACCCCTAAGCGAAGTTGGCTTATGACATAAAAATTCAAAGACCGAAACAGTGAAAAGAAGTATCCACAAACAGACGTCACTTTGAGGAGAGTAAGATTGGTGACAGCTGTTACCTATAAATTTGTAAAGAATAACACTTAAATTAATAACAAGACTCTAGAAGACACTTGGATTATATTTTGTTTTTATAAGCATTGTCTAAGTTACCAGCGATGGAAAGCCATCTGATCTTTCGAACATCTTCAATCAGAACTTCAAAGTGAAGAATGTGAAATTGCTTTCATGTTTGGTTACTTTTCCTACCCTTTTTAATTACAGAGTTAGAAGAAGGGGATCAATCACTACAAATATATTTATATTATTTGCAGATTCAACAACTCTTTGATTTTCTTTGAGTACTTGTCACATCACAGTAAAATTCCAAACTCTACAGAGTCTGTCCTAGTTTATTCAGTGCTTTGAACAAATGCAAGATAAGCAGTTCCAACGGCTGATCCTTCTTCTGTATTTATCAATAAAGGCATTCCTACAGCTCAAACCTGTGATTTAAAAGCTTAAAATTATTATATGGAGCTGCCCTATCCCAACTTTTTTTTTTTTTTTTTTTTTTTTTGGTCTCCTTTCCAAGATACATTCCTATCTAAGGATGTTGACCTATTTTCTTTTAGGCTCTTTGGGTTATTTTCCTCAATATTATTAAATAGGTTCTATTGTTTCAAATGGTTCATGTTGAAAAGTGATTTCAAGTTTACATAGAATTCTCATCCTTGTGGTTAGAACTCTGCACCTTTCTATCATGTAGTTACATGACAGTCAGACTGGACAAAATCCCACAGACACAGGAATATCAGGTCTCATAGCCCTGGGATCCAGTCCCGGCTGCTGACCAAACTTCTTTGACTTAGGCAAAAGGACCACCCTCTCTTTCCAGGGTCATCCAGGGCCAATGGAGATGAACAGGAAAGAGGGGCAATTCCCAGTTTCTCTCTGCTTCTAAACACAGAACATGCAAACCCTCTTAAATCACTTAAGAAGCTCATCAGGGACAGTGCATTTCCTGGCTTTTTCCCTCTAAGGAAAAAGAACACACACACACTTCTCATACCCCGCCTTTTCCTTATCACCAGATTCTAAATTAGAACCTATTCTGCTGTTTTAAGTGACATATTTACCAATGTGTTGAAAAGATGATGAAGATAAAAGATATTATGATGCTTAAAAACCACACATATCACTTTTTCGCCTAATCACCAGCTTATAAATCTTAAATCCTATAAAACTATCTGCTTTCTTGGGGCACCTGGGTGGCTCAGTAGGTTAAACCTCTGCCTTCAGCTCAGGTCATGATCTCAGGGTTCTGGAATCGAGCCCCACATCGGACTCTCTGCTCGGCAAGGAGCCTGCTTCCCCCTCTCTCTCTCTGCCTGCCTCTGTGCCTGCCTTTCTGCGTACTTGCGATCTCTCTTGCTGTGTCGAATAAATAAATAAAATCTTAAAAAACAAAAACAAAAACAGAAACACCTATCTGCTTTCTTTACCAATCTATAGATGTCCTCCTACTTGTCCTCCTTTACCTTTTTCTGTCTCATTTGAACCATCTGAACACTCCCTTTCCTCATGCCTATATCCCAAATGTAAGTTCTAGTCACCCCACCTCAAACCAAATGATCTCTGAGAAGTTCCCAAGTGCTCAGTTCTACTTGCCTGGTGTTACTTTTTTTTTTTTTTTTTTTTTTTTTTTGAGAGAGAGAGAGAGCATGTGTGCCTAAGGGGGCAAGGAGGGTGATGGGGGTGAGTTGGGGAGTGGGGGAAGGAGCAGAGGGAGATGGAGAAAGATTCTTAAGCAGATGCCCCCACTGATCCAGGAGCTCCATCCTATGACCCTGAGATCATGACCTGAGCAGAAATCAAGAGTCAGACGCTTAACTGACTGAGCCACCCAGGCACCCGACCTAGTGTTACCTTCTGAGAGAAGTCCTTGCTTCAACTGCAGGAAGAAAGTTCCTGGCAGTTATCTCCTTTCATTTCCCACCATCTGTTTCTGTCTATGCTCTTCCGAACTTCCTTGCTTCACAGCCATCATGCATTTTAATCATTGAATTTCATGAGACAAAGTTGCCTATGTGACCACCCCCTCCCACCAACACTCTTAGGACTGTTCTAGAGGAACAATTATAACACTCAGACTTTTAAGCTAGGCATGCAAGGAGGGTTTAAGCTAAACTATTTTGGGAGAGGCACAGTGTGGGGCATCTGAGTCTCTCAGTGCAGTACAGGCTCTGTGTACATGGTCTCCTTTCCCCATGTTCTATCCTATTAAGGATCCATGGACAGGGCTGTCTCTGGACTATTCATGAAGCTTGCACACTAGGCTTTAAGATTCCTCAACTTAAATGGTAGCTACTACCACTTCTACCTTCCGTAGAATCCTACAGGATTAGACTCCACTGTCCCTTTCTTCCATTTGTTGACAGTCTTCTATCCATTTTACAGATCTCACTATCTTCCAACTTCTCATTTGCCTGAACTCATTGTTTCCTCGCTACTCTAAGTATTATTTAAGAATTTACTAGATACTACAAATTATTTATCTATTCTCCCAAAATAACATCTGCTATTTCACAGCACAGCCACGGTGCAAGATAGAAATATGAACTTCCTTTTACTGTGGGTATAAATATGAATGAAAATGCTTGTAGGTGTGGCTCAAGAATGACCAATTACAGAAAGTCTACACCTATGTTATAATAAAGAAACTCTTCCTCATAACTGAGAAGTCATTCAAAAGTGATCTAAGAATAGGACTTCAGAACTAAGTTGTGACAACTGGACTACATAGATCCATCAGCAAGAAGAGAGAAAATGCTGAGTGAGATTTTCAGTCTGAAGATTAAGGCTCAAATCCTGTCTCTGCTACTCCTGGCCATGTGACCTTGAATAAATTTCTTAACTTTTGAAGTATATGCACCTAATACCTTTTTTAGAAAATTAATTGTACTCCCATTTTTTCATGCCTCCTTATATCCATTCCCTTTGACTTTCAAGTCCTCCCATTAAAAGTAGACATTATTTCCTCACTCCCTGAATGAGGGCTTCCCTTGTACTTTACTCCACAGGATGCAGAAGTTGCAAAATGCTAGTGCCTAGCCTGAGCCTTGAGAAGACTTCATGCCTTCACTCACTCTCCTGGATCCCTACAACATCCATGTTCACAAGCCCAGGCTAGCCTGCTGGAGACACAATGTCCAGTCCCTCCTGTGGGGCCCAGCTGAGAAAACCACCCAACTCCAGACCTACGAGTGACTCATCCCAAATTAGTCAGCCCCCAGAAATCTGCCAAGTTATTGTGGACACATGAGCAAGCCCACTTAAGATCAACTGTGCCTGGTCTATACAAGAAAAATCACCCAACCAAACCACCAACTTGGGTTAAATAAATTCTAATTGTTTCAACCCACTAAGTTTTGTAACTGATACATATACTATAAAGATTGTTGTGGAGACTAAATGAAAATAAAACAAAGTGGCATCTGGATAGCTCAGTCAGTGAAGTGTCTGCCTTCAGCTCAGGTCATGATCTCGTCCGTGGCCCCAGGATCAAGACCCAGTGGGGAGTTTGCTTCTCCATCTTCCTCTTCACCACTCCCCTGTTAGTGTGCTCACTCTCTCTTGCTCTCTCTCTCAAATGAATAAAGAGGCTTAAAAAAAAAAAGTTAGAAAAGAAAACAGAATACAGAATGTATTTATGGCCATGCTTAGCACCTGGTAGATGTTTTATAACTTGCAGTTATTTTTATTATCATGCCAAAATCACCTTCCTTTTTAGGCTTAAGAAGTAATATTTCATAAGAGGAAGTTTTCTAATATTTCTGTTCAAAGTCTATCAGTCAGAATACAAATGACGGAAATGTCAACCTATATGATATGCAAAAGGAGTTAGCAGAGGAGCTAACATCAGACAGACCTAGGGCCAGACCTCAAACAACACAACCATTTCTCTCCTCTCCTCTTTGTCTCTCTTGGTGTAGACCTCATTCTGACAATTGCAGAAGGCTTGCTCCACAGGGTGATAAAATTAGCCGTCCGCAGCTACTCTTCCATTTCTAGGAATACAGAAACAAAAGCAGGTTTTCCTATTGCCTCCACTCTAAGAAAGTCCCAGGCAAGGGCTTTCATTGGCCCAGCTTGACTCATGCATCACATCTGAACCAATCACAATGGCCAGGCGATGGGGCTCTCTGACCCCATCAGGTCTTACGCCAATCCTTGTGTAAAGAAAGGCAGTAGAGGCAGTACTGAAAGAGTAGGAAAGAAGAGGAAACATGCTGGGTTGCAAAAATAATACCAGAAGTCTGGAATAAAAGATGTGCTGTTGCCCCCCTTGAATTCATTACATGTGCAACTGCCCCTTATCACCACTGGCCTAGATCTTCAGCCTTGGTCTATAGTCCAGTAAGGCAGAAAATAAACTGCCCTCTGAAACCCAATTCAGGCTCCTTGTTTACTTCTTTCTCTGTAATTATACTCCTTATAATCCTCTTAACCGCCATGGTATGGAGCAGCTCCAGGAACACAAGGGAAATTAAATTAATGTACGTGTATCTTTGAGGAAAAGCACTTTATTACACTTGACTTTCCATTCTCTCACCAACCTACAAATATTTACATTGCATTCTAACAGGGTTTTTGGTGTCCTGAAGGCTGAGATTTTAGAGGCTTAAACTGCTATGGCTGAATTTATACCTAAGCTTTAAAGATGACATCTCATGTGAGCTGAACCATCAGACTGTGGTGATAGAAGAAAACTTAGAGATAATTTAAACCTAAATTGGGTGCAAAGAGCAAAGACATCTCAAGTTACAGGTTTGGGAGTCATGGGTGTCCCGGTTGTTGGCACGGCTGCCCTGGCTCATGGATGACACAGACGCTCCTGGGTGTATAAATACACAACACACACAGAGTGCTCAACTTCGAAAATCCTTCTTTCAGTATCAGTGCAAAGACTGAATGTCTCATAAAACTTAAAACTAATAAATGCATAACCCAGTATAACGGATAACAAACTATTGCTATTGCTCAAGAGATCTATTCAGAAATGAGGGATTCCAGCAAAGAACTGACAGATTAAGATATATGTTGCCTTCTCATTTTGTCTGTTCTATGATATTCTGATCAATGTCTCCTTTCTGTCTGGACTGAAAAGCACACATTACTGTATAACTTTAAATAACTAAACTGAGGGTTTTGGAGGGGAGGGGAGTGGGGGGTTGGGTGAGCCTGGTGGTGGGTATTATGGAGGGCACGTATTGCATGGAACACTGGGTGTGATGCATGAACAATGAATTCTGGAACACTGAAAAAAATAAAATAAAAATAAAATTCAAAAAAACCCAAAAACCTGTAACAAATGCCCTTCTCTGGTGGGGCTGCTGATCATGGGGGAAGCTGTGTGTGTAAGGGGTGTGGTGCAGGAGGCATGTGGAAAATCTCTTAATTTTGCTGTCAACCTAAAATTGCTCTAAACAAATAAACATAAGGTCTTTTTAAAAATAAATAAATAAGCAAACTATTTAAAGCAATGATTTTCCAACCCCTTCCAGGGCATGTCACAGATTCTGACAGGAATTAGCAGATAATTATATTACCTTATAGGGCAGTGGTGTTATGAGGAAACTTAAAATTCAAGGACAAACTAAGGCTCTTTTTTGTTGCATACATGAGCAAGAACATGCAGAACTATGTCATGAATTCTAAGAGGTGTGAGGAATTCTTTAATATTTAATTGTGTTTAACCAACATCCCTTTTACCTCCTTCAATTTAGTTTGCCTATGACTCTTCAGCTATAAAATATAAAAACCACATGTAGACTGAATCAACAGAATTAAAATGGGTAAGACTCGTAAAATATATGTGCTCCAAATGCCATCTCTTATTAAGCTTATCTGTATAAAGTTTGGCAGAGGAAAACTACTGGAGAAACACAGAAGATAACCTTAACATTGTACTTGGGCAGAGAACACAATCAGTATGCCACTAGAAAATGCAATTCAGTTAATGAAATCTTTTCTGAAAAAAGTTCTGGGTATAAATAAATACATATAAATACTAAGTGTACTTATTTAGAGATCATATTTATAAATACCAAATGTGTCTATATATAAGTATTTATAAATATTAAATGTATGTATGCATCTAAATATATCTATGTAGGATATATTTAGCATATATATGTATCTACATTTAGTATATACATTTAGTATATATATATATATCTATTTATATATAGATAAGTTTAGTATTTGTGTTTATTTTTATATATGACATATATTGCATACCTTTCCTGTGAAGGAAAATGGAAACAGAACTACATGGCTAAAAGAAAGCAAGAGAATTTCTATAGGTGAAGAAACTTGGGACCCAAAGAGGCAGACTGACTTGCGATGGACACTGTTATTTGGTGACAAAATCATGTCTAGAATCCACCCACGGCTCTGGCATTTCCACTATCTACACAGAATGCAAGCAGGAGGCAGCTTTATTTCTTTTTCCACAGTCTCTTCAAACCTGCTTTCTGGACTCCGTTTCTAAACCCTTGAATGGAAGGTCCCATAGCTCTCTCTGCCCCTTTAAATTGAAAGAATAATCTTATTTGAGTATTTTAGAAGACTCTTGTTTACTGTTGAAATTCCAAAATCTTATTGAATTTAAATTGGCTCCCGGGAGCTCTCTTCCTAAGACGCAGGCCTGTGGGGTTAGCTGCTTCTGCCTTTCTTGCTTTACCTCTGACCCTGATCACACAGCAAAAAACCAAGAGAGCCAGAATTTGAACCTAGATAGTCTGGTTTTAGTTATTTCTCTTATCCTCTTCTCCTTGGCCTCCTGTTACTGCCTGTTAATAGTCTCCCCCACCAGCCCCTGAATGCTGGCAATCCACCCCTCCAGCCAACCCTGCTAGGCAAGGTCCCCTTAGAAATAACCCCACTTCTGGACTAGAGGAAACACACACCTTTGCCACACTCCTTCCATGGTGGGGAAGAATGTTCCCACCAAAGCCATCTCTCTCTTATGAGCCACTGCTGGGCATGGGTAACTCTAGCCAAAGTCTTAGTGGGCGTCACTGTCCTGAGTCTCTCCAATGCCAGGGCATACATGTCATATTATCCCAGCGGTTCCCCATGAGGGGATGGGTGTATTGCCGCACATCAGTGACTCTCAAGACACCACCAACTCTTCAACTCCAATCCCAGAGGTGAGCATTGGGCTAATATGGGCAGAACTGGTTACCCAATCATTTGACATGACCTACTTAGGTAATCCCTTTAGAATTTAGAAGTACTTTGTATCTACTGTGTTTACCTTGGCATTGGGGCTTTGACCATATCTCTGAAACAAGAGGAATAAAGGTAACATGTTAAACCTTGATACTGCCTCTGCTATCTGAAGACACTGAAAAGAAAGAAAAGAGATATATTAGGATTATGGGGATAAATTAATATGAGAATTGTTCAAAGGTGCCTTTTCTTAAGGATTCCTTTTAGTTTAATAACGGGTTAAAAAAATAACCATAAGTCCAGAATTGGATTTTAAATTCATTCAACTATCTATCAGTTGCTAAGACATTTCCAAGTTCTTACCCATTCATGCTTGAACACTCTAATGACAGGGAAATCACCATCTTTTGAAATAGTTTGTTCCCATCTGGGGTTGCTTCCAACCACCAGAGAGTCATTACATGAAACGCAAAACTGTCCCTTTAAGGTTTCTACCCCCTTGACCCTAATTTGAACACAGAACAAGTCTAACCCCTTTCTCACAAGACAGACACTGTGAAGCCAGTGTCACTCCACCTTCTGATATTGCATTTTCTAAATACCCAGTTCCTTTAGTCATGCCCTTTATAATGGCTTCTACAACTCTTAATATCTTGCTTGACTCCTCCTGGAACAGTCCCTGGCCTGCCTATGCCCCACTTGAGCACCCAGACTTGAAGCAAGAATGGTCTCACCAGTAGAAGAGGGGACATCTCTCTCCTTTGCCATGCAACACTTTGTGAATAATAAAACCTAAATTAGGGGCGCCTGGGTAGCTCAGGGGGTTAAAGCCTCTGCCTTCGGCTCGGGTCATGATCCCAGGGTCCTGGGATCGAGCCCCACATCAGGCTCTCTGCTCAGCAGGGAGCCTGCTTCCTCCTCTCTCTCTGCCTGCCTCTCTGCCTACTTGTGATCTCTCTCTGTCAAATAAATAAAATTTAAAAATTAAAAAATGAAATCTAAATTAACATTTACTCTGCTGACAGCCATGGTACACAGCTGATTGATCCTATATTCACTGCCAGCTATGTTCCCTTAAGTCTCTTCTAGATATGCTACAGCTAAGGTATGACTTACCCTGTATATGTGTTGTTGTAAGGACGAAGGAAGTAGCCTTTACATATATTCGCTTTAAAATCATTCTTCTAACGCTTACCAAGTTCAACCAGCCTAAGATTTTAGAACTCAGATTTGACCAATTAATTTATTCTAACTTATCATCTCAAATTTTATCAGAAGGTCTTCCACATCTTCATCCAAATCACGAAAAAAAAAGATTAAAGAAAAAAGGCCAAAGACATCCCTAGAGACATCATTTGACATCATTCTAATAAAAAGAACCACCTTGGTAGCTGATGAATTAATTATCGATATACATTAACGACACTTACACCTCACTTCAGCCAGAGGTGTGTTATGAGAGACCTTGCCAAGCACCTTGCTTAAATTCAGATTTCTAGGTTCTCCACCCTTCCCAGCTCTGGACATTTGGCTAAAAAAGAAAGTCTTCTGTGATGGGGGTTAAGCCCATTCTGGTTTCTCATGAGTAAGTGATACAGCTTAGGACTTACCAATCATTCATTTGATACTACAGATTTGAGACCACATTTATTATTACAGACCACAGTTTACTGAAATAACTTCTTCACCTTTTGAAAATTTCAAGGATCAGAATCCTCACACTTCAGACTTTCAGGCCTTTTGGGGCTCTCCATGATTTCTCACAGATCCCTGCAGACCCATGGGTGCTCACTTTCAAGTTGTCTCAGTAGGAAGGACTTAATTTATTTAGCTGAGAGACTTCTTTTCTCTAATAGAGCAGCTGGAAATTCTCTTTCAGTGGCTAAAACAAATATTAACATTAATATCACTAAAGCCACTCATTAGAATCCCAGGTTGTGGATTTTGAGCTATTTGAGCTATTCTCTGCCTCTCAGGAGCACCTGTCTTACCAAACATCCCCCAGTGCTGCTCTCCGCTCCCCCAAAGAAAGACTCTAGCACCGTGAAAGAGCACAGTTACTGATATGGAAACAGATGTCTCTAAAAATACCCTGGAAATGTATGGACATGAAACACATGCCATATATATTTAGTCGTAAAAATAAAAAATCATATATTTTTATCTAGCAGCTATTTATTCCCAGATATGTGACTAAGCACTGCAATCAAGTCCTACCTGACTTAAAAAAAAAAAAAAGTAGACAGATTGAGCTGTCTAACTCACAAAAAAAAAGTGTCTATGAATAATTCAACCCCAGTTGCCATGTATATTTCCTGGCAGACTGGCTCCTGACTAAAGCACCAGCTTTATTTATCTGATTGGCTTAGGACCTACAGTTCTGTAGCACAGAGAATCTTAGCACTCAAAGAGGCTTCATTCTTGTCTGGACTGGAATTCAGAAGATGTTCTTTTGGGTTCCTCAAAGTAACATAATAAGACAGGTCTTTCCTGTGCAACTTGACCAAAAAAAAAAATTTTTTTTTAATCAAAGCCTCACCTCTGAAAAACTAGTTTAAAGCCAGGTTTACAAAACACCTAGGAAGATGGAGTGAATCTACTCAAACGCGGATATTCAATTCCTAAATTTCATTGCAGTTAAAGCACAACTGTGGAGTGACGATTCTGTGCTTGGCTTATACTGCCACCCGCTGGCATCTTGCTAGTACTAAATCAGACCCATAAAGAAATTTCAATTAGTATTCAGTTAGCAGTTTTTAGTAACACTGTCATTGACAAGTCAGAGTTTTCTATAAAATGGTGGTGCAGAGAAAATTTTACATAAGTCTTTGTCAACGAAGTTAGGATAAACCACATCTTACTCAAACACACCATTTATATATATGAACACATTAAGCATTACTAATTAGTATACTCACAATGAAAAATCTATGAAAAAACTGTAAGCCCAATCAAAACTCCCAAAATAAGAAAAAATTTAAAGAAAGAGACAACTCCTCTCTAAACATAGGCATTCCTAGCTTTTAGTTTTTTTTTTAAAAAGTCACATAAATACCAGAAAAACAAATTGGAAATTTAGGGGTTAAAGAGTATTATTAGAAATCAGTAGTGTTACAAAAATATTTTTCATAGAATTTCTTAAGGCCCAAATATTTCTTGTTATATTTTATAATTCAGGTTTCTCTTTTGTAAAATATCTCTTTTTACCCTTGATTCTACTGGATTTTCAGTGTTCACATGGATTAACATGAATTATTTTATTATTACAGATTGTATTTGTTACAATTATATTTATTATAAGAATTTAGGCAATTTAAAACATGGAATTTCTCTTTAATTACTAAAGATAGAAAAATTTTAAATTTTGCCAAATTAAGTTTATCTATTATTTCCATATTCCTTCCATGTATTTATTTTTAAAATAAAATTTATTTATATTATTTTGAAAGGTAATGTTTTCTAATGATCAAAGTCAGATAAATCACCCTACTGCTTCATCATTCACTGTAACCAGTTGCTTGCCACCTTCCAGAAATAGCCATTGAGTTTCCAGTTTGGTAAGCCCTTTCAACAATCAAGCAAGCATTTTTACTTAGCTTTTCTATTATTTGACTTTTCTTTCATTTAATTCTTTAAACTACATAGGCCTTATTTTGCTTTACATCAATTAAAACTTTTTTTTTTTAATGACAAATCACTCTTGCCAGCAACATGTGTGGGTTAAGCCTACACTTCTCTGTTAATTTGGGAAGTTTGCTTTAAGACATACCAAGATTGAACAAGTACTCAGAACTATTATGAGTTCTATCTTTCATTCAAATGACAGATGAGTACCTATGTCATTACCATACTGATCTAATTCTCTTATAGAGTTTAAAATATGGCTTAATATTTAATATTAGAACATATTTAATATTAAGGAAGGAATTAATCATCCACCATTACTATTCTTTTTCTAAACTTCTCTAGCTATTCTCATCATTTTTTTATTCCAAATAAGAACTTCAGAATAATTTTGTTAGGTTCCCCCCAAATTTGACCAAGTTACTTTTAAAAAAAGACTTAGTGAGAATTGCTCTAAATTAGGAATTATTTTGGGAAGAATTACTACCTTTACATATAGGTTATTAGTAGAAAAAGCAGGATTAGTGATAAGCTCTTCTGATGTTCTTAAGCTGGATGGTTTTTTCAAGGAACAAATTGATGAAGAAACTCAAAAGGTGTTTTGTACCTGCAATATGGCAAGAGAGATATGCAGAGAAACCCCCTCATTCAGAATAATTTAAAATGCTGGATGAAGTATTATTTTTCTTTTTTTTAGTTTCAGGGTAGAGTTTAGTGATTTATCAGTTGCACGTAATACTCAGTGCTCATTATATCAAATGCCCTCCTAAATGTCTATCACCGAGTAACCCCATCCCCTCACCCACCCCCCCTCCAGCAACCCCCAGCTTGTTCCCTATATTTGAGTCTCTATGGCTTGTCTCTCTCTCTGTTTTTATCTAATTTTATTACCTATGTTTATCTGGGTTTTTTTTCTTAAATTCCACATATGAGTGAAATCATACAGTATTTGTCTTTCCCTTATTGACTTATTTCACTTAGCATAATACCCTCTAGTTCCGTCCACATAGTCGCAAATGGCAAGATTTCATTCTTTTGGGTGGCTAAGTAATATTCCAGTGTGTGTGTGTATGTATCACATCTTTATCCATTCATCTGTCAGTGGACATCTGGGCTTTTTCCATATTTTGGCAATTGTGGACATTGCTTCCATAAATATTGGGGTGCATGTGCTCCTTTGAATCACTAAGTTTGTATACTTTTGACAAATACCTAGTAGTACAATTGGTGGATCATAGGGTAGTTCTATTTTTAACATTTTGAGGAACCTTCATATTTTCCAGAGTGGCTACACCAGCCTTGGATAAAGTATTTTTAAATATCATTCTAAATGAATGGCTGAGTTGGTTGAAAAAAGGGAAGTCCTTAAGTTCACAAGTAAAAGATAGCATGAATCCAAAGAAGTTCTGGAGCTGGCATTTGGTGGAGACATTTATCTATCTTTGGTGGCTTAGGACTTAGGCTTCATAGAGCCATATGGGAGATAGGTGATAAGACATTAAGCCTGGGCAAGGTGGGAAACAGAACTTTCCATGCATGACCCATGCATAAGGTTATGTACCATCAAAAGCAACATCCTTAGTAAGTGAATTATGTTACAGGGGTGGGAGGAGTATTCACCCTACAGAGACAATCAGTAGAGATAATAGGCCTAAGTATTATCAAGAAGGATAAAATGAGGTGGGGGGGGAGTTTCCCTTGAAAATTATTAACACAAGTCTCTGCTCATGTAGGATAGGGTACATCCTATCTTATGTGTTATGGCTAGGATAGTCTGAGAATGTTTCCAGGTTAGGAGTACCCTAAATACCCACCAATAACAAACATATAATCCTTTCTAGAAGAACAGACCCAAATGGTTACAACTTTAAAAAAAAAAAAATCACAAACCTATGAGAAAATGGACAAGTGATAATGAGTTGAAACAGAGTTAGACTATGCAAATTTTTTACCTACAGAATATCAAGTGAGTATGTTTAATATATTTTGAGAAATAAAAGAGTGTACATTACAAAGGAACAAAAAATATCACAAATAACCTATATCTCTGAAAAAGACCCAAAAAGAAATTCCAAAAAATAATTTCTAATAACTAACATTAGAAATTCCATGTTTGGATCTGGTTTAAGATGGCAATATAAAGAGGCTCTTGACCTCACATCCTCCCATGAACACACCAAACCTACAGGTACATATAGAACACATGCCTCTGAAAGAAATCCACAAACTACCTGAGTGGCTCCCACACAGTAAATGACAAAGGACAAAGGACTCGCATCAAACCAGAGAGGAGAGGCTAATAATCTCCCCATAAACCCCTGGTGCAGCAACACACAGTCAGCCTGGAACTTTCAACTCCAAAATTCTGAGGAATGAAAGGTTTAGATTTTACATGTGATGCCCTAACTTTTAAAACCTCCACCTGGGAAATGGATGCCCAAAACACCTATTTTTAAAAGCCAATGGGGATTGCATACATGAGACCAACAGAGCTATAGAAAACTAAGAGAGACTTCTTAAGGTGCTGGTAATAACTCACCATAGCAAACTCCTGAGGGCCCAACACAGACCCAGAGAATATGCCCAGTCTTTCTGGGAAAGAGGCCTTTTTGTATATCTTAATAGAGACAGCCTACATGATAAGCTTCTAATTTAGCACACAACGAGTTGACTACTGTATTCTCCAAAGACCAGGGAGGCTGGTAGACAGCACTTTGTGCTCTCCTGCTGCCTCACTCCAGGTTGCCAATATTTCTAGGAAAGGAGCTTATATACATATCTGGGATCCCAGTTTTTGTGGCTGCCGTCCAAATAATGCCCCTTCATCACCTGGCTCTGGTGGCGAGTAGGGCTTACATTTGCAGGTTCCACAAAACTGTAATAGTTCTTGGCCAGCTATCCCCTCAGGGCACAGTGCTAATGAGGCCACAGACAGAAATGCCCATATCCCATCTTCCCCTGATACAGGTATATTTGCACACTTTAAAAACTGCTGCCCAAAGGTCCAATGGTCTATAAGCCTGAATCTAGGAGCTGACTGAGATCTTCCCCTTTGGGACACTGGCAGGTTCTGACACATCTTCGATATTGGGAGCCACTAAGAACAAACAAGACTGCTTAGACAACCACAAAGATTTGATAGAAGCCAATAGCTAGGGCAGGGTTGAACAATAAGGTTCATCTCCCACACAAGACAGCTAGGAGATGTGGCTATTTTACCTAAGGCATAGAAACCCGTACAAAGAGCCAAGAAAAATGAAGAAACAGAAGAAGAACAACAACAAAACATCAGAAAAAGATGTAATGAAATAAAAATAAGTGATAAACCTCACAAAGAGTTCAAATATTCAAATAATGGTCATAAAAATGCTCGCTGAAGTAAGAAGAACAATGCATGAAAAAGCGAGAATTTTAAAAAAGAGTTAGAAAATATAAGAAAGTACCATACAGAAATCACAGAGCTAAGGAACACAGAATCTGAACTGAAAAATTCAGCTGAGGGGTTCGACAGCAGACTGGTTGCAGTGGAAGAAAGGATCAATTACTTAAAGACAGAATTCATCCAATCAGTGGAGCAAAAGGAAAAAGGATAAAGACAGCTTAAGAGACTTAGGGGATATCATTAATCAGACTGATATTTGCATGATAGGAGATCCAAAAAGGAGGAGAGAGAAAGGGACAGAAAACTTATTTAAAGAAATAATGGCTGAAAACTTCCTATCCTAAACAAACAAACAAACAAAACAAATAAGCAAATGAACAAACAAACTTCCCTATCCTAGGAAAGGAAAAATCCAGGAATCCCAGAGATGTCCAATAAAATGAAGACCTATGAGAAGTGAGAAGACGTATGCCAAGACACATAATTAAAGTGTCAAAAGTTAAAACTAAGAAGAGAATCTTAAAAGCAGCAAGGGAAAAACAAGGAGTTACATACAAGGGAACGCCTATGAGACTATTAGCAGGAAATGTGCAGGACAGAAAAGAATGGCACAACATATTTAAAGTGTTTAAGGAAAAAACCGCCAACCAAAAATGCTCTATCTAGCAAAGTTGTCTTTCAGAACTGAAGGAGAGATAAAGAGTTATTCAGATAAGCAAAAGCTTAAGAAGTTCATCACCACCACACTGGCCTTAGAATAATTGTTAAGGTGACTTCATTAAGCGGAAATGAAAGGGCACTAATTAGCAACAGGAAAACATTCGAAAGTATAAATCTCACCAGTAAAGGTAAATACATAGCTAAACTCAGAATAATCTAGTAATGGTGATGGGTTTATCATTTACAAATCTAGCACGAAGTTAAAAGACAAAAGTAATTTAAAAAAACTGTAACTATAATAATTTGTTAATGGATATATATGTAAAAAAGATATAAATTGTGACATCAAAAATATAAAGTATGAGAGAGGGAGGTAAAAATGTAGTTTTTGAATGCATTTAAACTTAATTGTTATCAGCTTAAAATAGACTGTTATAACTCTAGGATGTTTTCCATAAGCCTCATGGTAACCATAAAACAAAAGCCTACAGTAAATACTCAAAAGATACAGAGAAAGGAATCTAAGCATACCATTACAGGAAAGTATCAAATCACAAAGGAAGAAAGCAAGAAAAGAACAAAAGAATAAAAAAACTGTAAAATAGCCAGATAGCAATGAACAAACTGGCATTAAGTCCATACCTACCAATATTTACTTTAAATGTTAATGGGCTAAATTATCCAATCAAAAGATAAAACATAGTTGAACAGATCTAAAAAAAAAAAAAAAAAAAAAAGTAAGACCCAGAGTACATGGCTGGCTCAGTTGGTAGAGTATGCAACTTTTTTTTTAAGATTTTATTTATTTATTTATTTGTCATAGAGATGGAAAGAGAAAGCACAAGCAGGGGGAGCAGCAGACAGAGGAAGAAGCAGGCTCCCTGCTGAGCAAGGAGCCTGATGCAGGACTCAATCCCAGGACCCTGGAATCATGACTTGATCCAAAGGCAGCCACTTAACCAACTCAGCCACCCAGGCATCCCAAGTGTGCAACTCCTGATCTTGGGGTTGTAAGTTCAGGTCCCACACTGGGTGTAGAGATTACTTAAAAATAACATTAATAATAATAATAACAATAATAATAAGAAGAAGACCCAAAAGTATGTTGCCTATAAGAGACTCACTTCACTTTTAAGAACACACATAGACTGAAAGTAAAGGGATAGAAAAAGATACTCCTTAACCTGGAGAAGAAAAGAAAACAAAGGTTGATATAGGGGACAAAACAAACTTTAAGACAAAAACTAATAAGAGACAAAAAAGGTCATGATATGATGATAGAGTGGTGAATGCAAGAAAAGGATATGACAACTGTAAATATTTGTGGAAACATAGGAGACCTAAGATACATAAAACAAATACAAACATAAATAAAGGGGGTAATAGAAAGCAAACAGTAATAGTAGGGGACTTCAATATCTCATTTTTATCAATGAATAGATAGTACAGACAGAAAATCAATAAGGAAACACTGGACTTAAACTACACATTAGACCAGAGGAACTTAACAGACATTTACAGAACCATTCCATCAAAAAGTAGTAGAATACACATTCTTCTCAAGCACACATGAAATGTTCTCTAGGACAGACCATATGTCAGCCACAAAATAAGTCTCAATAAATTTAGAAGACTGAAATCATCTCAACCATCTTTTCTAACTCCAGTGGTATGAAACTAGCAATCAATTTTAAGAAGAAAACTGGAAAACTCACAAATATGTAGAGATTAAACAACATGTTACTGAGTAACCAATGGTCAAAGAAGAAACTAAAAGATAAATGAAAAATATCTTTATATAAGGGCACCTGGATGGCCCAATCAGTGAAGTTATCCAACCTTGACTTCAGCTCAGGTCATCATCTCAGGGTTGTGAGATCAAGCCCCACATTGGGGTCCACACTGAGCATGGAGTCTACTTAAGATTCTCCCCTCTCCCTCTGCCCCTCGCCTCCGGCTCATGTGCTCTCTCTCACTATATATATATATGCATATGATATGCAACATTAACAAAATGAAGGATAGAAATTGTAGGATCATCTCAAAGGATGCAGAAAAAGCATTTGATAAAATTCAACAGCGATTCATGATAAAAAACTCAAAGTGGCAACAGAGGGAATATTATCTCAACATAATGACATGATATGCCATATAGGCCACCTATGACAAGCCCAAAGCTAACATCATATTTAGCGGTGAAAAACTGAAAGCCCCTTCTCTTGGAAGAAGACCAGGGTGCCCATTCTTGACACTTTTATTTAACAGAGTACTGGAAGTCATCGCTCAATCAATTAGGCAAGAAAAAGAAATAGAAGGCATCCAAATCGAAATAGAAGTAAAACTGTCTCTATTTGCAGATGACATAATATATATGAAGAAACTCTAAAGACCACCAAGAAACTTAGAACTAATAAATACATTCAGTAAGCCTGCAAGATACAAAATCATTATACAAAAATCAGTTGTGTTTCTATACATAAAACTAACAAAAAGAGAAATTAAGAAAACAATCACACTGGGGCACCTGGATGGCTCAGATGGTTGAGCATCTGTCTTCAGCTCAGGTCATGTTCTCCAGGTCCTGGGATCAAGTCCCATGTTGGGCTCCCCCCACAGAAGAGAAAATACTCTACCTCTGCCTCTGCCCGCTGCTTGTGCTCTCTCTCTCTCTCTCTTTCAAATGAACAAATAAAATATTTTAAAAAAGAAAGAGAGAAAACAATCACATTTACAATTGCATCAAAAGGAAGAAAATACCTAGGAATACACTTAACCAAGGAAGTGACAGACCTGTACACTGTACCCTGAAAACTCTAAGACAATGATGAAGGAAGTTGAAGAAGACACAAATAAGTGGAAAGATATTCAGTGCTCATAGATGAGAAGAATTAACATTGTTAAATGTCCATATCACCCAAAATAATCTACAGATTCAATACAACTCCCAACAGAATTCCAAGGGCAGTTTCACAGAAATAGAACAAACAAACCTAAAATTTTTACGAACCCACAAATGACCCCAAATAGCCAAAGCAATCTTGAGAAAGAACAAACTTTATGTCATTAAAGTGACGCTTGGCAGTCTCCCTTCAGGACTAGGGCCCCTTGTCAGAGGAACCAACCACGTGACTGGAAAACTGGAATTTTCAGCCCTACCCACCCACCCCCATCTCTGGAGAAGTGGGAGGGATTGGAAATTTTGTTCCATCACCAATGACCAGTGATTTAATCAAACATGTCTGTATAGTGGAATCTCCATAAAAATTCCTCAACAAGGAGGTTCAGAGAGCTTATGGATAAGTTAACACATCCAAGTGCTGATAGGGTGGCAAGCCCGGAGAGGGCATAGAAGCTCCATGCTCCACCCCACACCTCAGCTTGCACTATTCATCTCTTCCATTGGGCTGTTTTTGAGTTGTAATCTCCATGATATACCCGTAATAGTAAATAAGGTGTTTTCCGAACGTCTGAGTCATTATAGTGTGTTATCAAACCTGAGGTGGGGGAAGGGTCATGCTAACCCTCAAATTTCTAGCTGGGCAAAAGTGTGAATAGCCTGGCCACCCCATTGCTGCTAGCAAATGAAATGGGGGTAGTTTTGTGGGAGTGAGCTCTTAACCTGTGGGGTCTGATGCTAATTCCAGGGAATTACTCGACACCCAGTTGATGTCAAAGAATCAGTGAACTGGTTGGTGTGAGGGGAAAAAAAAAAAAAACTAAGAATAATGAAAAACTATCTGCCAACAAATTCAAAAACATGGCAGAAATGGACATGTTCCTAGGATAGGAAAGATGACTTAGCGAACATGACTAAAGAAGAAAAAACCGGAATGGAACTATAGTCGTTAAAGAAATTGAATCAGTAGTTTAACTTCTTCCCACAAAGAGAGGTTCCTAGGTGGATCAGTGGGCTAAAACCTCTTTGACTCAGGTCATGATCCCAGGGTCCTGGGATCAATCCCTGCATTAGGCTCTCTGCTCAGCAGGGAGCCTGCTTCTGCCTCTCTGCCTACTTGTGATCTCTATCTGTCAAATAAGTAAATAAAATCTTTTTTTAAAAAACAAAAACAAAACTTCTTCCCACAAAGAAAACACTAGACCCAGATAGTTTTAAAAGTATGAGGTTTTAGGATTGAGCTACACAGCGGGTTCCCTGCTTGGCAAGGAGCCTGCTTCTCCCTCTCCCTCTGCTTGCCGTTCCCCTTGCATGTGCTTTCCCTCTCTCTGTCAAATAAACAAACAAAATCTCTAATAAATGAATAAATAAAAATAAAAGAATGTGGTTTATTTTTAAAATTAAAAAAAATTAATTCTGACATTCCTAAAATTTTGGGGGAAGAAAAAAAGAGAAGTTACCCAAGTAATTTCATAAAGCCATTTCAGACATACTTCACAGAACATTTCCCTGATTGATGTTTTCCCAATAAATTCCCTCTCATATTTAATTCTCCAATATCATACAACATACATATCTCTCAAAACAACATTTCAACTGAGATTTATGTAATAAATGTTTTATTTAGTACCCCAAACCTCCATATAACATTTTTACCAATAACAACAACTAAAGTGTAGGAAATGGCTTAAGTTACATTAGAAACATGAAACATCATGTCAGCAAATAAAAAAGAATACTGTATACCAATGAAAGGGATATTGCACATAAATGCTACTGGTGATAAAAGAAACATTGAAATATCATCCTCAGTATGAATCATTCTCTCACATTTCCACAGTGCCTTTCGTATTTCATATTGCCCGTTTTTCCCCAGTTGTGTAGAAGAAGAACTAAAAAGGTTGAGAAAGTATTGAGGAACTTAATGGAAGAGGAAAAGCAAGCAGAAAAGCAGTAACAACGAAAGAGAGTATGTTACTGCTGACAAAGCTACTAGTTGTTAACAACCATATGGTTTAGTGATTCGGGAAGCAAAGTTATGAATATTTATATCCCAATGTTATGCTTTGTTATTTAATATAGTTTTGCTTACCATATTACAGTTACACTTTAGGAAACTGGTTTGGGTTAACAAGTAACATATTACAATTATACCATTTAAAATAAAAAGAAATAGGTTCCCAGTTAAGGTTTTTGCACAGGACATCTGACTTTCAGAAACAAATTACTAATATTAAGTAGATAGCTGTATAATTTCACATCAAAACTATCAAAGACAGGATGTAAAAGATAACCACAGTTCCAACTCACCCATAAACGTAACAGCAAAAATTCTAAACATTTTTTGAAATGACAAATTTGGTTTCTTTCAGAAATGGAAGCCTGGTTCAACATCAGAAAAATACATTAATGCAGAGCACCTGGGTGGTGCAGTCAGTTAAGCATCCTACTTTTGGTTTTGGCTCAGGGTAGTGAATTAAGCCCTGTATCATGCTCTGAACTCAGTGTGAGGTCTGCTTAAGAGTCTCTCTCCCTCTCCCCCTCCTCCTGCTTTCTCTCTCTCTCTAAAATAATAAATAAATCCTTAAAGAAAAGAAAAATGCATTAATGTAATGCACCACATGAACAAATTACAAAAAAATACATTCATCTCAACAAGGCAGATAAAACATCTAATAAAATTCAACATTCATGTATGATAAAAAAAATTACTAGCAAACTAGATTTACATATGGAAACTCCCATAACCTGATAAACAATAGGAAGTACATAAAAATGTCATCCACATCATACACATGTGCTGAAACTTCAAAAGCATTTCTTTAAAATCATGAATGAGGGTGGGGCGCCTGGGTAGCTCAGTTCGTTAAAGCCTCTGCCTTCCGCTCAGGTTGTGGTTCCAGAGTTCTGGGATCGAGCCCCGCACTGGGCTCTCTGCTTCCCCCTCTCTCTTTCTGCCTGCCTCTCTGCCTACTTGTGATCTCTGTCTCTGTCAAATAAATAAATAAAATCTTTAAAAAAAAAATTTAATAAATAAATAATAAAAAAATCATAAATGAGGGCAGCCTGGATGGCTCAGTCGGTTAAGTGTCTGCCTTCAGCTCATATCATGATCCCAGGGTCTCGAGATGGTGTATCACATGGGGCTCCCTGCTCAGTGGGGAGTCTGAGTCTCCCTCTGACCCTCCTCCCTCTGCAGTGCTCTCTCTCTCACACGCAAATAAATAAATTTTTAAAAAATAAATAAAATGAAATCATGAACAAGACAAGGATGTCTACTATTATCTCCCTCTTAGATACTGTCCTATAAGCCCTAGTTTGGACATTCTTTGTCATACACACACACACACACACACACACAGAGTATAAGAATTTGGAAGAAATAAAGCCTCGGCAGAAAATACTATTTTTTAAGAAGAAATCCCCCCAAATGTACAAATGACTTGAAATTATATACTATTTGTTATAATTATTTATAGTTATATATTATTTATTATAATTATTTATGATTATATATCTTTATAAATAAGTATATAATTATTTGTATTATTTATAATATTATAATTATATTTTATACTTATTATAAATTATTTAATATCCATTGGATATTAATTCAGATTTATAGCACCCACCATAACAAATACTGACTCTAAATGGTTAGAATGATATGTGCATAGCTTATCTGCAAAATCTTACTTATGTTCCTGAAAAAACAATGCGGTGGGACAAGAAGGAGTGGGGTAAAAAAAACAGCTCACTTCTCACTCTGCCCCTTACAGAGTGTGTTGGTTTTTTCTTGCATCTGTAACAAATTAACACAAATTTAGCAGCTTAAAAGGACACAAATTTATTATCACACCTCTGTAGGTCAAAAGTCTGGCATGAGCATCACCAGTTAAAATCAAAACATCAAGCTTTTCCACTAAAGTCAGGAACACAGCAGGGATATCCATTATCACCACTGCTATTCAACATAGTATTAGAAGTCCTAGCCTCAGCAATCAGACAACAAAAGGAAATTAAAGGCATCCAAATTGGCAAAGAAGAAGCCAAACTATCACTCTTCGCAGATGATACGATACTATATGTGGAAAACCCGAAAGACTCCACTCCAAAACTGCTATAACTTGTACAGGAATTCAGTAAAGTGTCAGGGTATAAAATCAATGCACAGAAATCAATTGCATTTCTCTACACCAACAAGACAAAAGAAAGAGAAATTAAGGAGTCAATCCCATTTACAATTGCACCCACAACCATAAGATACCTAGGAATAAACTAAACAAAGAGGCAAAGAATCTATACTCAGAAAACTATAAAGTACTTATGAAAGAAATTGAGGAAGACACAAAGAAATGGAAAAATGTTCCATGCTCCTGGATTGGAAGAATAAATATTGTGAAAATGTCTATGCTACCTAAAGCAATCTACACATTTAATGCAATTCCTATCAAAGTACCATCCATCTTTTTCAAAGACATGGAACAAATAATCCTAAAATTTATATGGAATCAGAAAAAACCTCGAATAGCCAAAGGACTATTGAAAAAGAAAGCCAAAGTTGGTGGCATCACAATTCCAGACTTCAAGCTCTATTACAAAGCTGTCATCATCAAGACAGCATGGTACTGGCACAAAAACAGACACATAGATCAATGGAACAGAATAGAGAGCCCAGAAATAGACCCTCAACTCTATGGTCAACTAATCTTCGACAAAGCAGGAAAGATGTCCAATGGAAAAAAGACAACCTCTTCAATAAATGGTGTTGGGAAAATTGGACAGCCACATGCAGAAAAATGAAATTGGACCATTTCCTTACACCACACACAAAAATAGACTCAAAATGGATGAAGGACCTCAATGTGAGAAAGGAATCCATCAAAATCCTTGAGGAGAACACAGGCAGCAACCTCTTCGACCTCAGCCGCAGCAACATCTTCCTAGGAACATCGCCAAAGGCAAGGGAAGCAAGGGCAAAAATGAACTATTGGGATTTCATCAAGATCAAAAGCTTTTGCACAGCAAAAGAAACAGTTAACAAAACCAAAAGACAACTGACAGAATGGGAGAAGATATTTGCAAACGACATATCAGATAAAGGACTAGTGTCCAAAATCTATAAAGAACTTAGCAAACTCAACACCCAAAGAACAAATAATCCAATCAAGAAATGGGCAGAGGACATGAACAGACATTTCTGCAAAGAAGACACCCAGATGGCCAACAGACACATGAAAAAGTGTTCCATATCACTTGGCATCAGGGAAATACAAATCAAAACCACAATAAGATATCACCTCACACCAGTCAGAATGGCTAAAATTAAGAAGTCAGGAAATGACAGATGCTGGCGAGGATGCTGAGAAAGGGGAACCTTCCTACACTGTTGGTGGGAATGCAAGCTGGTGCAACTACTCTGGAAAACAGCATGGAGGTTCCTCAAAATGTTGAAAATAGAACTACCCTATGACCCAGCAATTGCACTACTGGGTATTTACCATAAAGATACAAACGTAGTGATCTGAAGGGGCACATGCACCCGAATGTTTATAGCAACAATGTCCACAATAGCCAAACTATGGAAAGAACCTAGATGTCCATCAACAGATGAATGGATAAAGAAGATGTGGTATATATACACAATGGAATACTATGCAGCCATCAAAAGAAATGAAATCTTGCCATTTGCGACAACGTGGATGGAACTAGAGGGTATCATGCTTCGTGAAATAAGTCAATCGGAGAAAGACAACTATCATATGATCTCCCTGATATGAGGAAGTGGAGATGCAACATGGGGGGTTAAGGGGGTAGAAGAATAAATGAAACAAGACAGGATTAGGAGGGAGACAAACCACAAGTGACTCTTAATGTCACAAAACAAACTGAGGGTTGCTGGGGGGAGGGGGGTTGGGAGAAGGGGGGTGGGGTTATGGACATTGGGGAAGGTATGTGCTATGGTGAGTGCTGTGAAATGTATAAACCTGGCAATTCACAGACCTGTACCCCTGGGGATAAAAATATATTATATGTTTATAAGAAATAAAAATTTTAAAAAAATCAAAACATCAGCAGGGCTATGCTCTTTTCTGGAGACTCTAGGAGAGAGTCTGTTTCCATGCTCATTCAGGATGTTGGCAGAATTCAGTTCAATGCAGTTGTAGAAATGAAGTCTCTGGTTCCTTGCTGTCAGCTGAAAGCCATTCCCAGCTTCTAGAGCTGAAACTGTATTCTTTGGCTTCAAAGATCTTCTTTCTCCAATTTAAAGCTAGCAGTAGAAGGTTGAGCCCCTCTCCTGCCTTCTCTTCCACCACATCTAATTCTTCTGCCTTCCTCTTCGATTTTTATCTCCTCTATCATCGTCTCCAACCTTAATGACATCTGCAAAGCCTCTTTTACTCTATAATGAAACATCCACAAGCTCAGGTGATGAGGACGTGGACATCTTTGGGGAACGATGCTTCGCAAGGAAACCCAGCTTGTTCCATGTTTGCACTAACACTACATGTAGCTTGTACGTCCTTACATAATGCCTCAGCCCCAGCAGGCAAAGGTGGTGGAAAAACTAAGTAGCAAATACCCTCTATATTTTTCTTGTGTCCTTGTTGCTTGCCTTGGCTTAATTATTGGATTTTCCTTATCAGGCTGTGTGAGGTTGAAGTAGACAGAAAAATGAACAATTTAGAATTGATTTCCTGACACCAACACTAACTCAACAATTGGAACAAATGCCTCCCCACTATCTACTCTTGAACCATTCAGAGTTTGGGAAAGAAATATAAAGGGGAGAATAGAAAAGCATAAGGTGGGAACAAAAATGACAAGCTATTAAAAGAAAAACACCAACATACTTCTCCTTTCCTTAAGAACTCAACCCAAGAGGATTCCATATCTTGGGTGAGGACAAACAAGAAGAGCTAAGCTCATGAGAGTCATTTGTTGTATGTTACTATGTATTACATGGAGCTAGATGATTCCACATCTATTCCACATTTATTTATTTATTTGACAGAGAGATCACACGTAGGCACAGAGGCAGGCAGAGATAGAGGGGAAAGCAAGTTGCTGGCTGAGCAGAGAGCCCAATGCCAGGCTCAATCCCAGGACCCTGAGATCATGACCTGAGCTGAAGGCAGAGGCTTAACCCACTGAGCCACCCAGGCTTCCCTCCACAAGACTTTTTTTTTTTTAAGATTTTTAACAGAGATCACAAGTAGGTGGAAAGGCAGGCAGAGAGAAAGGAGGAAGCAGGCTCCCTGCCGAGCAGAGAGCCCAATGCTGGACTGGATCCCATGACCCTGAGATCATGACCTGAGCCGAAGGCAGAGGCTTAGCCCACTGAGTCACCCAGGCGCCCCTCCATAAGACTTTCTTAATTCTTTAAACTAACATGTGTTCATGGGTATAGTTATTATCCTATAAATGAGGAACCTTGGGGGTCAAAGAAGTGGTTATTTACCTAAGAGAACAAGTGTCAGAGCTGGATATAAACCCAGGTCTGCTGGCTGCTCCAGCCCAAGAGAAGCCAAGACTCAGATTTGTTATAAACCCCACACTGTAGCATTCAATGTCTTAAAATTACACTCCTAGAGGTATCCCCCTTCCCCAATCTTTTCTCCCTCAGATGTTACAGTAACTTCCTAATAAAGGTTTGCGCTATTTCCTTTCTTGTGATCATTACACATTTTTACTCCTTCAGTATGTCCCAAGTGTCCACGAGTTGATATTATTGTTCAGGCTAGTCCTTGTGTGGGCTTGATTTTTTTTTTTTTTAATCTTTTTCCTTACTTCCTTTCTCTCTCTCTCACTAGCTTTAAGGAAATGAGGAAAAGTGCTGGGGTGTGGTCCCTTGATTAAAGTCTCTGCTAGGACCTACAGGAGCAAGGCGCCCCCCCTGTCTATTACACAGATCTCACTACAGTCTCTCTCCCTTCGTCGCATTAGGGTTATCAGGCAAAAAGCCAATTTGGGTAAATTGGAAGAGGAGGTGAACCATGAGAGACTATGGACTCTGAAAAACAATCTGAGGGGTTTGAAGTGGCGGGGGGTGTTGGGGTACCAGGTGGTGGGTATTATAGAGGGCACGGCTTGCATGGAGCACTGGGTGTGGTGAAAAAAATAATGAATAATGTTTTTCTGAAAATAAATAAATTGGAAAAAAAAAAGCCAATTAACAACCTCTGTTTTATTTCTGTGGTAATCATTAGTCGACTCTAAAATTTCAGCATAAAATTCCAACTCCTACCCCAGGTACCAAGCCTCATAAGATTTGCTCCTACCTGTCTCTTCCGCTGCATCTTATGCCATTCTGCACTCCACAGGCTGCTCCAGCCACACAGGCTGCTTCTCAGCACCCGAAATGTGACTAGTTTGAACTGAAATGTGCTGGAAGTATAAAATACACGCCGGACTTTTAAGCAAAATAGATCATTAACATATACCATTAATTATTAATGATTTTGCATTGATTAATGCTAAGTTACTACTGAAATTAGTTTAACTTTTTATTTTTTTTTTTTTACTTTTGGGGTGGCATTTCAAACACTTAAAATGGAATTCGTGGTCCGCACTATGTTTCTGTCGAACAGCCTGCTCCGCCACATATCCTCCTTTTTTTTCCTCCTTGGCACTCAGGCCATCTGGACCTACGTTGTCCATGTCACCTGTTTAAGTGCCTTTCCCGCCCAACTTAGAACGTAAGCCGGGACCCCTGCCCGTCTCATTCACACCCGGTTCCCAGGCATTGAGGTCAGAGCCTGAAGCTAGGAAGGGCTCTACAAATCTTGTTCTTTGAATGAAGGACCCGACTCTTCCTCAGCCGGAGACTGAAGAACACGAGGTCTCAAGTCCTCTGCGCTACACCCGCCGCTCAGCGCGGACCCCACGCTTCCGACCCTGAGAGAGGGGTGGATACCGGAGAAAACCTGCCTGGGCGAAAGCACTGGTCGCACAACGCAAAGCGGAAAAGAGGGGCCCTCGCCCCTCTGTTCTCTTTCCTTCGTCCCCCACCGTCCCGCGACCAATCACGGCGCACTTCGCCCTCGCGCCGCACGGCGGCGTCTCGCGAGGGCGCGGCGGCCAGTGGTACAGTCCGTCCTCCCCGCGCCCCCCGGACAGTGGGCCCTTCCAGTCGTAGAAAAGCATTCTGGGAGGGGCGTGGGGCCTTTTTTGCTTCTGCGCTGGGCTCGAGGAAGTGTTCTGCGCCTTCTGTGATGGCGGGGCCCTCGGTGTGCGCGGCTTCTTGGTCTCTAACGCGCCCAGGCGCCGGGCAGGGACGCGCGGCCGCCTTGAGGGTGATGAGACGTCTTTCGCACCCCGGCCGGCCCCGAGGTTCCTGTGCCCTGAGTCCGTGGAGGGCGGAGGGCAGCGGCCTGGGCTCGGCCACGTTGCCCGTGGACCGCAGGAGGCACCTTAGGCGGCCTTCGGGCTGCCTGCCCACGCCAGGAAATGGGAGCTGGGTGGGTTTGAGTGCATTTGAGTTTCTTGGTCATCGACTTTTTGCCGGGGAGGTTTCCGTATAAGCAGGGAATTCTTGGGTGTGAAAGAGAGGCCTCGCCATAAGTAGGCAAGTGTGCCTACCGCATCACAGCTGAGATGGAGTCTACGGAGGAGTCAAGTGCCATTTAAGGTTTAGATCTCGATAATTGTTTCAAGATGCGGAACTCGGCGAATGAGGGTCATCGACTTCGCAGGTGAGTTTGCATGTTCGTGCAGGAAAAGACCGGTTGCCTCGCAGCTTCAGTGTTTTAACCACTAAAAACATTTTGAATTGCAGTTCTTGTTACCTGGTTTGGGGTTTGAATTGTCAAGGAAAATCTACAGCTGGAATTAATCCCTTTTCCAGCGCTAACCCACAGAACAGATCATTATGGGGTCTTTGTGCCATAGAACAGTCCTTGCGCAGTTTCCTGGTAGCCTTTGTGTTGCCCGTTCACTTTTGGAAACTAGTGAATGTGGTGTCAAAAAAGGCGTAAACTAAACACTTTGCAGCTTTTTCCTGCCCTTGAATTTGGTATCTTTGGTGTAGGAGCTGCGGAAGTAACAGTTGCTGCATTTGCCTTAGTTTACCTATGTGATCTTGAGTCTGCCAATATGAAGTGTGTATAGTTTTTAACTTTTTAAATTTTGTGCAGGTGAAAGCTGGATGCTTGAAGTAAAGACTGCTGCTAGCTGAACACTGGGAGCACAAAGGTGACATAAGGTAGGGTGATGCTACCTTGTAGTTATGTCCTAAAGCGGTTACTCCTAATGCAAATTTCACCTTTCCAGATTGGGCTGCCTTTTCTAGTGGGTGTTAGATTCAGTTAGTTAGTACTGCAATATCTGTAGTTAACAAGGTGAAATTAACAGCAAATAGGGTAGCCTGTTCCTAGCTTACTTTTTTAAGATAACATGTATGTGTGTAGCACCTACATTTCAAACACTTAGTTAAATCTCAGGTATGTTTTATGTGGACATTTAAAGCTGAGTCCAGACCTGCATAACTTCATGGAATTCAGAGGAGTATGGACTGTTAAATTAATCTATGATACATGTAAATATTTGCTTGTCAAATTGAGTGCTTTATTTTGTTTTTTTAGGATGTCCTTGATGAGGAATTCAAAAACATCATAAGAAATCTTGACAAGAGTTGCTTGGATCATTTAAAACTCCCAGGAGCCTGAGGGGCACTAAAATTGGTGCTTTTGGACAGTATAAATAAATATACCTAAAACAGTAGGGCTACAAATAAATATTTCATTGTGCTTCTTGAAGGTTTGTGTATTAACTACCAGCAAATAGCACTTTTCACTGAAAGATCAAGGGAAAGGGAGGGTTTCTCCTTCCCCAGCAACTTCAAAATGATGAAATCTCAGTAAGTTTCTAGGTCACAGGTGTGTTTTCCATGGTCACTGCATTTTTATTTTTACTAGATGTCCGCATATCCTCTGCCTTCACTTTGCAGGAAAGAATAAATAGTCTAAACATCAAAAAATTTATTGAACTTTTCAGTAATGTACTAGGAAGTGGGGACACAAGGGTGAACAAAACAGTTCCTCCTTTGGAAGCTTAGAGTTGAATGGCAGAAATGTCATCACAGATATAAAACTTTTTGAGACAAGTCCCATGCATGAGTTGACCAAGACAAACCTGAGAAAGCAGTTGAGTCTAAGGGTAGGTGTCATTTTTGCAAGGCAAAGTTGGGGATGGTGTGTGCAGAGGTCTTGGGCTAGAAAAGGTACAAATTGGTCATAGTTGTAGTTACTTTCCCTCTTAATAAATGCCCTGATTCAGGCAAGTGCTTAATGAGGCTTAAAGGTGGCTGTTTGCTGAGCCTGGGGTATTACAAAATGAGCCTGAACAACAGGTAAGAGACCAGACCACTTACGGCTGTTTACAGCAAGGAGAAATCCAGGATAGTTAGTATGTCAGAAAAAGGATGTGGTTGTCTAGGCAAGAGACAACTAGCTTGGACCAGTGTGGTAAAAATTTGTGGCGATCGTTAAGCTGTAAAGGGCAAAACTCAGGAGTTGGTAATAGGGGAGGTGTCTATAACGATTGCTAGTTGTGTCTTGCACATTCACAATGTAATGGTCCTAAATCCAGCTAGAGAGCAGCATTTTTAACTAGTTGAATTGGGATTTCCTTGGAGACATCTAAGTGGCCTTCTGGCAGAACACTGGTCTATAGACTAAGCTATAGGAATAAACTTTAAGGCTATGGGCATAAATGACATCCACTTATAGGGGAGGGCTGAGATAGGAGTGAGAACTAATTGGCGAGGTAGAACAGCATCTGACTGGAGCAGTAAAGGATGGTCAGAAACATAGCAACAAATACTGCACTAAAACTGTTGTGGGGCAAACCGTCAAAATTTGGTACACAGAGTAGTATTTAGTGAGGTCTGTAGTGGAGCAGTTTAAATCACGATTTAGGAGATGGATTGTGGACACAGGCTACAGATAACCCTTTCAAGAAACTAGGAGAGAGATCGCTAGGGAGGGAATTGTGGTAGTGAAAGTTGGCTGCCTTTTTTTTAGGTGGGAGAGTTAACAGTTTAAAACCAAGTTGCAAGGATCTGGCTGACAGGAGTAAGTTGACCGATAAGGCTGAAGGAGATTGGGCTCCAAACCACTTAGACAGGGACAGGAGTACTGTTGATAGTAACTCTGGAGAAGTTTGGGGGAGGGAGAATGTGAGATGTCCTGCATGAGTATTTCTATTTTCCCTGTAATAGTCACCCTCAAATGAATTCATCTTTGAGGGGAGTTAGGTAGCTAGGCAAGATGGAGGGACCATTTGCATTTGAGGGTTATGAATTTATAATTGAGGTCAACTGAAATCCACAGTCTTTTCTGAAAACACAAGGACACTAGAAGTTAAAAGCAACACTTAACAAAAACCTTTTTACACTTGTAAATAACCAGCGGAACTTAATGGCATAAAATACAGTATTACAAAGAACATTTATATTAATAAAAACACTGCAGTCTGAAAGTGATGTCTCAGTCTTCATAAATCTGTGCACGGGCTGAGATCCACCTAGAGTTAGGAAGAATCTTTTCCTCCACTTGGTGTGCTATTGCATAGCTAGGCAGCTGCACACCAGGATTCCCAAGCTTTGACTGGAAGCATCTGGTCTTGGTCATGGACACAAGATACCTGGAGTCTCCAGGAAGAAAAATAGGGCATCAAGTGAATGAGTTTTCACAAGACTATTCCAGTTACCAAATAAAAAGGCCCTTCAGCACAAATATGCTGTTAAACTTTTAAAAGATGCAACAGGTTTGATTTTTTTTTTTTTCTTAAACACTTGCAGGTCCAACATACTTGAATAATTAACAATTCACAGTTTAAAAGTAAAGGTGGCACATACCCCTTCCCACCCCCAATCCCAGGCCCTTCTTCCTTGGCATCAAGTCTCTATCTTAAGGCGTGAAGCTTGGACAGTTTTTACTGTTTTTGCCATGTGTTTTCCAGCCAAATTGCTTGTAGATGCCTGAGATTTTTCTTCAATCAGGCTATCTTTAGATCCATTTCTTCTCTAGAAAAAAAAAATGTATTCAAAAGATAAGATTCAGAGAAAATTGAAATCAGTTTTATTAATACATCAGAAATTAAGGCCTCAAACCACAAAATACTTAAGTTTCACAATATCCAAAGCTGTTCAACAAATACTCGTTATAACATGATTAGATCGTAAATGTAGAGTTAAAATAGTAACATGCGTAAGACACTTAATGCAGAAAATTAGTCCTCGGTTATGCCAGTTGTCATTTTTGTGCCATCCCTAAACTAAGATCCAAGGTTGAATCAAGATCATTTTAGAGTGAGACATCTGTCTGAAATGGAAGATTTCT
This sequence comes from Neogale vison, assembly GCF_020171115.1. Lineage (NCBI taxonomy): Eukaryota > Metazoa > Chordata > Mammalia > Carnivora > Mustelidae > Neogale > Neogale vison. Next base: position 183,153,838 of record NC_058091.1, on the reverse strand, counting down.
AGATAAATCAAAAGGACCCTCCAGTGAGTCTGTGCAGGGGAATGGAGAACTAATACAGGAACTGGAAAAGGCAGAGGGAGGTTACCCAAAACAGCACTACCATGTAAATTAGTCTACCACTAAACCTGTCCCCTCTGCCTTCATATTTAAGGACATAAAGGGAATCAGTCCATCATCCATCCCACTTTAACCAGCTTTCTGTGAGGTGAGTTATAGGCAGGCCATGCCACTCCGACTTAAGCACCCTGGCAGAACTAGGCCATGCAGCTTTTCTGCTTCCCTGGCTCACTAAGTCCCTTCTCCACATGGCAGCCAGATCAATGGTTTCCTTTTGGCACTTGGAATAAAATCCAGACTTTTTTCCATGGTATCTAAAGCCCTGTGATATCTGCCCCCACCCCCACCATGCTCAGACCACATGGGGCTTTCAGCTCAAACAGGCCCTTTACGACTTTTCCCCTGCAAGGTTTCAGCTTTACACCTTGGTTTCTGAGATGGCTTTCTTGGACCACTCATCTCTCTCTGTAAAGTGAGGTCACCTGTAGATTTTCTAACTCAGCCCTTTGTTTCTTCATAATGCTTAACTAGTTTTTAAATTTTGCCTGTTTCCTTTTATGTGTTACCTGTCTAGGCCAGGAGTCAGCAAACATTTTTCTGTGAAGGGCCAGACTGTGGACTCTTATCTGTTTGTTGTTAAGTCGCCCCCCCTCACCCACCCAAACACCCCCTTCTTTAGAACAACCCTAAAAATGGAAAAGCCATTATTAGCTCCTGGCCTGTACAAAAACAGACCAGATTTAGCCTATAAGACTGGTCTGCTGACTACCCAACCAGTGCCTGTCTCATTACATGTGCTCATTAGATGTTTGTTGAATTCAAAGTCAAAGGTGTCACAGAGACAAGCTTAGAATCAGAGCCACTGGTCAGAAGATGCATGGGAGTTCTTGTGTGCAGCGAAGTGAGGGCCACTATTCAGTATGCCTAAGTTTGAGATTTTTAAGTGATGGTGATGAGGGAATCTAGTTGGAAAAGCAAAACTGCAATAAAGTAAGATTCTTATTTGTACTGAATCCAACTTTGAAGTTTTAAGACAAAAAGTTCTGAAAAACTGCTTATTTATCTTCGCAGTAACCCTAACATGTTATTATCCACACTGCACAAAAATCGAAGTTTAGAAGTTAAAGTTTGTCCAAAGTCACACAAGTGCTGTGTGGAGACAAGGAGATGCAAATGTAGGTCAGTCTGAATGCAAAGCCTAAACTAATCTTGAATATAAATTTTTAAAACTATGATTGACTTGAAACAAATTGGGCAACCTGTTAGCTCTCCTTGATCTATCTAATCAAAAATGAGGCAGATTTTGGTGGAAGTTGTGATTAAGTACCCAGCTCTCCATTCTGGACTGAGGCATTCACTCGCCCACCTGCTGGAAGTACTAGCTGCCGTACAGCTCAAAAACGGAGCCCTTCCCCACAGGCTCCCCTCAGGTGAAGGCAGTCCCTTCCCCAGGGCACCCGTAATTGAAGTGACTTGCGCCATGGTGAATGTGAGAGCTTTGCATCCAGAGGGGAGGGACGGGATGGACCATCTCAGATCTAGAGCTCAGTGTGGAATCAGCTGATGCTTTATTGGGAGTACACCACACACTTCTACTCTTGCCTTTCACTTCCCAAGCGTTGATCTTAAGAGTGCTTTCCAGTAAACTTCCTCCTTGTAAACCTTGATCTCACAGTCCCACAGTCTTAAGCCCAACTTAAATCAGCACAGGCTTTTCTGTCCCTGCTCACATCAATGACAAAAATGAATCAGAAAGGGCAGCATATGACAAGTACCACTGGATTCCATTTTCTTAGGTCATCTGTCATCTCCCTGAGTTTACATACAAAACTATGTATGTGCTTGTATGCATTTTTATGGGTGAGAAACAGCAGTTATAATTGCTTTCCAGGATCTTTTACAAACTGAAAACCACAGCACTGTGAACAGTGGGCTGACACTGGTCCATTATAAACATCAACTTTGTTCTTAGAGTGATGGTTTAACCAGATATAAATCCATCTAATGATCTTAACCTACTTTTTTCTCTCTTCCTTAGCATGAGAGACAGTGTTAAACACCTTGCTGCAGTATGTTTGTGACAGTGGTCTCGATAGATCCACCTAATTCAACTGAGTATTAAATCCATTTTGTTAAGGCAGCTAGATGCTCTATTATGTCCTTGAATTCCCTTTTAACCACTTTTTTTTTTTTTTAAACATTCCCAGGACAAAAGTAATTCTCTTTGATGGAGAAAACAGAAATAAAATAGGACTTGAGTAATTTCCCTGTTTGCCATCAGCTAACAATAGAAATCTGCCCACTGTAAGTCTATCACTTTCTCCTTGCTTCTCCGGGTCAAAAAAAGTATCTAAAAAGAGTATTTTTTTAAAGTAGTGAAGCCATTGTTTCTTTATTCTGGCTCCAAACAATCTTACCATCTTTGTTATCCTTGGCTTTGCTCCAGGTATTAGACCATTTGAGACCTTACACTAGCTCTAGTTCTCACCTCTAATGTAACTCTTCCCACATTGTGCCTTGCTTGAATCATGTCACCCTTCTTCTTTCTTCTACACTTTGTATAACTTCTTTTAAAATGATGGAATCTCAGAGTCAAGTTAGAGATTCACTGCCCTATTTCCCCAAAAGAACTTTCAGAAAAGTGCTTCTCAAAAACCGTCATCAGTACCGATACCTTAAAACTTTATTACCAACCTGATGAACCGTGGAGCCACCAGAACCCTGAGCATCTGAAGAACGGGTCACAGGAAGTGGAGGTACAAGATCCGTTTTTGAACTGCAGAGAATTTTTTTAGAATTAAGGATTGAGACAGTACCTAGAATCACAACTTGAGCTGGAAGAGGATTACAGGATAGAAAGCGTGTTTTATACCTTCATATTCCTTACAGTGCCTACACAGTGCTTCACACAGAGAGGTGTTTAATAAATGTTTTTGAATTAAGTTGAGCAGGTTAAGTAACTTGCTGAAAATCAAAGCAAATAAATAGAGGAACCAAGAATAAAACAGGTGTGGGTCCCATGCGCTTTTGTTACTGTGACATGTATAAATGGCTTTTTGATTTGTTTCCAGAGGAGAATTTATTGTCCATTTATTCTTTTTTCTATAAACCTATGGAGCTATAAATAGCCAGCATCTACAATTTACAAACAAAACAAAAAATAAACAGAACCTGGCTTACACCTCTCTCTGCTGGATTAGTCTATCTCCCAATTTATTGTTTACTAAAATTCTGAACCTTAATTCAGAGTTCAACGATTAACATTCCTAACCAGCAATACCAAGTACATGATGATTAATTATTTCATTAACGTATTTATTTAAAATAGAGCACCTATTGTGACCACAGTGTGAATGATACGGCCACTTAACCCAAAAGAAAAACTAAATGCAAAGAAATGACTGCAACATATATTTGCTGTAGTAAAAGAAAATGTCATCAAATCAGAAAGAAACTTATGCCACTTCTCTCAAATAAGAATGTATCATTCATAACAGAATAGTTCATACATTTTTCTTCTTCTAAAAGTTTCGTGCAGGGGCACCTGGGTGGGCTCAGTCAGTTAAGGGACTGCCTTTGGCTCAGGGAAAGATCCCAGGGTCCTGGCATGGAGTCCCACATCAGGCTCCCTCCTCTGTGGCGAACCTGCTTCTCCCTCTCTCTCTGCCATTCCCCCAACTTGTTCGCTCTGTCTCACTCTCTCTCTCTCCTCCGTCAACTGAATAAATAAAAACCTTTAAAAAAAATAAAAGCTTCAGTGCATAGCTCAGAGGTGGCATGATTTAGCCAAAGTATAGTCTAGATCTGTGCTATCCTGTGTGGCTGCCACTAGCCATACAGAGCTATTTAAATTAATTAACATTAATTAATTAAATTTTCAGTTTCTTAGTTACACTAGATAGAATAATCAAATAATAACCACACATACAGACCATTCCCATCATTGCAGAAAGTCCCATTATATTATCTGCTCTGGAGCTGAAGCCATGAAGGGGATTATGTACTCAAGCTTGCCTACTTACTTCACCTCCGAGAGAACAGATCGCTCTCCATCTGAACACTGGGACCGGCGATACTGGCGGTAACTTCGAGGCGAATGGGAATGCCTGATGCGGATTGGGTCACCTTGAGTCCTGAACAAGCAACCAAAAATGTGGAAACCAGAAGTTAGAAGAGAATAATTTGGAATTTATCCTTAATATGGAATGAGACTTTGAGAGTTTGAAAAGGACTTGATCCATCTGAGCCTGGAAAACCTAAGTGGCTTAAATTTCACAAGCTAACAACAGAAAACTTCTCCTTTGACCATACATGAAAATGCCACTCTAGTATTTGTATGTACATGGGTGATTTTATATATATATATAGAGAGAGAATCTTCTAAGTGAAAAAACTGTAATGAAACCATTCCCTGTTGCATTTTTTCCAAAAGTGTGGAAGAAGAAAACCTACAATGCAGACAAAATGGCATTCCACCAGAAAAAGTTGGCCCTTGTCCTAGCTACTAATTAGCCTGTCATTAATAATTCAGTCTTTAGCCTAAAGATAAGGAGAGATGGGCAGGGGCAGTTGGCGAGGGTGTGTTCAAACCTGCTGTTCAACCAGAGAGAGGAAGCAAGCATGGGTTACAGAGGGACATAAAGCCATGAAGTAGAATCCCACTTCCTCTTAATTATAGCAGGACAGAAAACAGTAAAGAAGTCATCTTCTGCTGCATTCTAAACTGAAAGATTAGGGAGTCCTGTTAGGCTTCCATGAAGCATGTTCCATGTGCTAGTCTATGACAGGGATTGGATTGGGCTTACAGGACAGGATTTGTAGCCAGCATCATTCTTTGGGCATTAAAGTAATGAGTAAGAAGAAGCTTTGTTACCAGTTAATGAATATCTCAAAGAATTTTTATTTTAAAACTGACATTAAGCATCAAAAGCCCCTTGCTAGCTGTCACATACAAACAGGCAGTTAACAGAAGATGACAGTGATTGTAGGACAGAATAACAATTAGCTTTAATACACCCTTTTCTACCTCTCCCTAAAGTTTTAATTTTAGTTAAAATGCAAAGACAAAGCATTTCGTGGAACACCACTGACGAGTAAGAACGTACTATTTACTTATAAGTATTAATAAAACGTTTGTCAAAAGATTTTCAAAGACATACGTACTCTACTTTAGTATATGGAATCTCTTTTAATTGTTCTTCAGACAATCCAGAGGGATCCACAAGTTCCTTTCTAGAAGGGAATGTGCAAGAAAATAAAAGTTACGATGCTGATATAAATACTAATACCTTTCACAATCGGCCGATGGGTTTTTCCCTTCCTAATCTTATCCCTAAATACAGTGTTAGTAAAACTAAGAGAAACATAAGCCAGGAACAAAGATTAAGAAACTAGAATGTATTCAAGGAAAAATGGGGTGGGGACCCTTTTCTCTAGCTCTTCTCCCTTTTTTCCAGTTTTTCTATAACCAGAATGTAGAGGACTCTCTACCCATCATCTCCCTACAAAAAATCTGCTTCTCTCCCCTGTAGTAGGCATCTTTTTCCCCTCTGAATCTGTTTTCCTTGGTATTTATTTGTAAACTATTGGCCAGTCTGAGGCCCATTTACAGGTAAGGCTAAGTGATCTGAAGAGAAGACTGCGGAGAGGGGCTGCTGGCCGGGAAAGGCACCGCCATGGGAGGGCGCTGTTCCACATAATGATGACAACAAAGACCATGTGACAGGCTTCAGCCCGAGGCTGCCTCTTGCTGTCCTTGGTGGTCCTCGTAAATGCCTTAACAAGACACACATTTTAAAACAGTAAGAAAAAAAGCAGTTACTTACTGAATATGCTTCCATAACTCTTCTTTTGCCTGGATATCAGGGCTCCTCCTATAAAGAGAGAACACACCACTCATCTCTGCAAACATGCTTCATCTGACAACCTCACAGCTAACTTTAGCAGAGCAACATTTATAGTTTTCAGTCCGTGAAGTTACTTGCCAGCAGGGACGGGACAAGGAAAGACTGGGCATGGAGAGCCAATGTCGGGTAGTATAAAGGCACCAGATAATTTATCTGCTAGCAATACTGAAGAAAAAAATCACAGAACCACCAGCCACAACCAGGCAGGGCTTTATCTGATGAAGGAGCTTAGATGTTTAGGAGGAAATCCACACACCCTCCAGTGGTGATCTGTTCCTGGTCCTTCCGGCTATTTCTGAGTAAAGGCAAAGAACTCATCCTGAGTCTATTAATATGAAAGATTCCCAACAGGACCTGTGATTACCTAGTGGAAGCAGCAACCAGAGGGAAAAGGAAATGGTGGGACAGCTCAGGCCAGCAGACTGTACCAGTGACCCACATTTCCTCTTACATCTGATATTGTGTTTCTGGGTCATGGTTGGGCCCAGAAATGCTGGGACATATGTGTGGTTTGCGCTGTCACCCTCTATATGCCCCCTCTCTATCCCTATCTACATAGCCCACAAATCTCTTCTCCAAAAGCTACTTGAATAGAAATTATACCACTACTTTTAATTTCCTAGAATGAGAAATTTGAAGTCAGCATTCATGTGTTCACCCTCCCCATAATAGCAGTGAATACTAGAAATCTGTTATCACTGTAACTGCTGCCACAGAATGACTTTCTTTCCTAGTGGGAAAATGATAAGCTTTCATTCCTCCTTTCAACAGAACCAAGGCCTAATAAAGTCCCAAAGAAAGGACCCAAACCCTAACAATTAAAAGGCCTGGAGGTCTGCAAAGCCCCTGCAATGCTCTGTCCTATGGAATTTTACATTCATAATCTGTATCAACATTTTAGGCTCAATATCTCTTTCAACATACGATACTATCATTGCTTTCATTTTTCTTAGTTAATGAGGCACCACTGAGGCATTCTGGTAGGGCTTTCCAAGCCCACAGAATACAATAAGCTACTTTCTAGCAATAAATTGACTAAGTGTCCCCCTCTCCACTTTGTGGGGGGGGAAAAACTGTAAAGATCTTTTAATCAACTCAAAAGGAATCAAAACACGGAAGATAAGGGGAGGGGATAAAGTCTTGGTCTCAAACATAAAAGTGATATTGTTAAATGTTGATGTTGTTATATAATAAAATTATATGCTTAAAAAAATCTTAAGAAATGCTTCTTTGGAAGGATTTTCTGCAAGAAATCTGCCTTTCCTACATTTGACTGGTGTGGTTCACTAGACAATACCCTAACCCATTAAATGATATTGCCAGAGAAGATGTGAATATTAAAAAGCACTAAGCTATTTACTGCTTAAAATAAGGAAGGATGGTTCTGTTTTAACTATATACCAGCATCTGATTGTCATAGAAGGGCACCCAATAGTTTAAAGTATTACATCTTATCTAGGTTAGCGGGCCATTATATTGATAATCATTCTTATGTCTGGAAGATGCAATAGTGTGGCTACCTTTGAGCTGAGCCAGGTTCCTACATTTTGGATCAGATAATTCTTTGCTACAGAGGGTTGTCCTGTGCATGGTAGAAGGATTAGTAGCACCTACGGTCTCCACCCACGATGCTACTAATACCTCCCCAGGGTGAGAAGCAAAAATGTCTCCAGATCTTGTCTTGCACAGGGGGCAAAACCACCCCTACATATGAAATGACTGGTCAAAGGTATGACCTGAAAGTAAATGGCTCTAGTTGGGAGGAGGAACTATGAGGCCAGCTCCCTGCAGAGATCCATTATATGGATACGGAAACAGTGCTGGAAAGAATGACAGCAAGGTGGAAACTAAATCTTAAGAGAATGAGGGAAGAGGCCCAGGGCACAGTTGCTGAGCTACAGTAAGTGGTGTAATTTTGATGGCATGAGATTCAAAACTGAGTGCTTTGAGGAAGAAGAGAGAGAGAATGAAAAAAGCAATGAGGGGCAAGTAGGATGTGCCTGTCCCCCATGATCGCCACACCAGGCTAGTGATGCAAGATGGTGAATATCAACAATATACAAAAAACTTGATAACACTGGATATTTCTGAGTGTTGGAATTGCAGGTAATTTTATTTTCTTATTTATACTTAACCTTTCGGGCTCTCTGCTCAGCAGGGAGCCTGCTTCCTCCTCTCTCTCTCTGCCTGCCTCTCTGCCTACTTGTGATCTCTCTCTGTCAAATTAAAAAAAAAAAAAATCTTTAAATCTTATCTTTTCTGATTTTTAGCCAAGAGAATTTCTAACCTTGGTTATTAGAAAAGAAAAAAAATGTATTTTCATGTTTTAAAAAATTACTATCGTTGCAATTCCACAGGCAATTCCTTTCATTCCCATCTTGTAAGAATTAGCAGAAATGTTATCTTAACCCAGATGGGAACATTAGTCCTTCCAGCCATAAATAATGATCCTAAAAGATTCAGAAATTTAGTCTATATGTTTCAGTTCTGTAGCATCTTTAATACTCATATATTTAAGGAAACTAAGTTCTGAAATGGCCAGCAGTTTCAAGCAGCTTTAGGGTAGGAAGAAGTCTCGAAGCTAAAGAAACAAACCAAAAAAAAACCACAAAAAAGAAACAACAACAACAACAGAAAAAACCTAATTTCCTCCAATTGCTAGACCACCTGTGATTTAACAGATGTAAACACAGGCAACATGCTAATGAGGAATGTATTATTTTTATGCTTTCATCTGCATACATTTAATCAATAATTTAGGATAAATTCAGGATCTGCAGCTCAACATCATTTTACGGATTTAGAAAGCTGTGGGATTTTGACAGCCATTTTTCTTAATTAAAAGACCCTTACTTATGCAGATGTTTTACTTGAACTCTCCAAGTAAGTTCCTAAGGAAATGTTCTATTTCTATAAAAAAAAGACAAATGAAGTCTAATATTAGTCGAGTATTTCTCAAAAAAAAAAAAAAACCTTCCCTCATTCACACCTTATACCAATAGTCCAATTTAAATATTCATTTTTCAGAGAAACTTGTTGGATGAGGCATCATTTAGAATCATTTCCCTTTCTTCCAAAACCCTAAAATAAGAACACTACTTCATAAATCTACAAAGGGTTTTTGTTCGTAAGATTTATTTATTTATTTGAGAGAGAGAGAGACAGCATACAAATGGTGGGAAGGGCAGAGGGAGACAGTCTTTCAAGCAGACTCCCCACTGAATACGGAGCCTCATGTGGGCTTAATCCCATGACCCACGAGATCACAGCCTAAGCTAAAACCAAGGGTCAGACACTTAGCCAACTGAGCCACCCAGGCAACTGTACAAAGGGTTTAAACCCTATCAGTGGAGGTAGTCTTCTACATCATCCTAACTTTCCAATTATATTAGCTAGAAAACATTACCTGTTTACTCCATAGGGTCCAATACACTATATTTTGTATACTATATTACACTAAAAAAATAAAATAAACGTGATAGCATTTGACTTATTTTTGTGATCTTACTACCAAATACCGCTCTAAAAGGAAATTTAGAGTTGAAGATATATTACTAAGACAACTGTAAGTTTATAAAACATTTTTATTTAAGAAAATTCAAAGCCCTTAACAAATGCATCAGTAATTCCTCATCATAATTCTGAGTAGTCAGAAGAGACGTGATGAAGAGATAGCATATCTTCCCCTCCTTCCCTCTTTCCTCCCCTCCATGTCAGAATTAAAGAAGGATTAGGAAGCCACAGAGCCCAGCAACCTAGCTGCTGAAGATCATTCAGTCACTTCCCAAACGTACATGCTCAATATTTAAGGCATCAGACTTCTGTGTGTATTTAACTGGGAACATCACTTCACCCTGACAATCTCATCTGGGCATCATTTTTCAGTAAAATAGTGTGTCATTATTACCACCAGAGGGAGCCTGAGTCTTCTAACACATACAAGTTGAACCTACAAGAACTAATTGTTTTAGCTTCAATGCCTCTTCCAAATATTCCAATGAGTAAAGGTTTACTCACAAAGAAAAGCAGTTTCATCAAAGTCTTCTAATAAGTAAACAAGAATGTGATACAATGTAGCTGCAAAGGTACTAGAAAGAACTTTTAAGTTCTCCAAGACCTAAATGAAAGGCAATCAGATTCTAGTGTAATGTGTTTTAGGAGAGAGGGGTGTTCTATTTCATACTACAGTATGACTCTAGTATTTATAATAAATACAGCTTCCTGGCTTTTCACTGGGAATTTAAAAAAATAGAATGAATGAAGCGTGTGTTGATGATGTATCATAGCATTCCAAGCTCCCAGCAGATATACCTCCATGTGATGATTTCTAGACAGAACAGTAGGGATTTAAGACTATGGGAGTAATTGAGCGGTAAGTGGTTTATCTATATCTAAAATTCCAAATATATGTGAAGAATAATTTTAATTACTTTCTCAGAGGCTATTCTAGCGGTGTTTCCATTTTTTTCTTAAAAGCAGTAGTGGTTCCTAAATTTGCATAGACCCAAATTCTAATCTTCATGTGAGGTAGCCCCACCCTACTCTTTTCGTATCCCCCCTCCTCCTCCTCATCTCAAGGGGAAAAAAAAAGTCACTACCTTACGGTATTGTAGAGATTAACCAAAATCTGGAGAACTTACTAATTATAGTAACTGTAATTATAGATATAATGTCATAGGTACCTGAATTCAAGTATGACTTGAATTTTCAGCAAAACTCTGTGAGAATGGTACTAATGTTTGTACAGAGGACAGGGGGAGTTGATGGAGATTAGGCAGTAAGCTAACACTGGGAGGCCCAGAATCCCAACAGAGGTCTGACCACAGCACCCAGCAGGTAACTTCCTGGTTTGTAATGTCTTGGCTCAAATCAAAGAGGGCCCAGTGTGTCCAAATGAGGTATTTCATCAACCTGCAGAGTTTTAACAGTTTTATCTAGTTGCCTACTTGACATTTCCATTTGACTACCCACTTGGTTTCTCAAACCTAACAAAACAAATAAATCTTGACACTCTTTCCCCACATATCTCCAGCTCATCTCGCCTGACCTCAGGAAAACCTCGACTACCCACTCCATCAGCCCCAAAGAAAAAATTCATCCAAAATACCTCTAACATTCCACATCCATCACCACTACTTCCAATATGTGTTTCCATCCACTTCTCTGTGTTTCTACCATCACCATCTTCCGAGCTAAAAACCACCTCACACTAGTCCACCACAGATTTCCAAAGGGTCTTCCTGTGGAGAAGTTCTTCTTTCTCAATCTGCTTTTTACCAAGGAGGCAGAGCAAATTCTGAATGAATTGCTCTTCAAATAGACATTTTTTTCCCCTTCACTTATTTAATTGCACTTTGGCCCTATCAGTTACATACTTAATCAACCAAGTTCAGTTACAAAGTTAGCCAAATATTTGCTAAATCTTTTTATGGTTTGCTTTAAAATTAAACTCCAGAACAGCAAACTCTTAATGGAGTTCTCTCATATTATTGCATTTTTCTGTGATAATCCTCTACCTGATCTGATATTTTTATCATGTAGCTAAGATTAAAGTTTAAATAAGATTTTAAGTTTAAAATACCATTATTTTCTGATATCAGTTGATCTAATCAAAGCAATACCCAATTTAAATGTATTTCTCTATCAGGGCATCTGGGTGGCTTAGTCAGTTAAGCGTCCGACTGGATCTCAGCTCAGACCTTGATCTTAAGATCGTGAGTTCAAGAAAAAGAAAATATTTCTCCACCTCAAAACAGTATTCCTGAGCTTCTGCTTGTGATGACAATGCAGTAACTGGTATCAGATGAACGTTTCCTCCTCAAGATCTATAAAACATATACAAAGCAACTGTTTTTCAGACATTGGGCAACAGAGAAGATAAGTCTGTGATAGTTGAGGGGAGGGAAGCACAAGGCAAGCCCCCCACTGCTCAGTGTTCTGCCTGGAGGCACCTTCCCGATGTGGAAAAGGGAAAGTGGAGCTCAAGAAACAAGTCTCACAGCGCTAAGGGGATAGAGATGAGAATGTAAGGCTATTTTTTTTAAGACTTTATTTATTATTTGAGAGAGAGCATGAGAGGGGAGAAGCTCAGAGGGAGAAGCAGACTCCCCATGGAGCTGGGAGCCCAATGTGGGACCGATCCCAGGACTCCGGGATCTTGACCTGAGCCTAAGGCAGTTGCTTAACCAACTGAGCTACCCAGGCACCTGAGAATGTAAAGCTATTGATAAGGATGGAATATACAGTGCACAACAAAATACAAAAGGGGGCTCCAGAAGTCTGTATGGGGTTTTCCGTAAGGTTGGCTGAGTATATTCACTGCACTTAATCTCTACATAAGCAGGGTAAGAACTATGTGAGCCTAAGGGACGGCAGCTGCTGCAAGGCTTCGAGCTGAATGGGGACACCAGAGAGTGGGAAGTGGTAGGGGACAGAGTTCTGATGCAGTTGCTGTTGGAGAAGCAATGCTGAGCACAGTGTGCAGTCAACTAAGACTCCAGAAAGGCCAGGCTTTAGGAATAAGGACCAAGCCTAAAGTAAAAAACACATCCTAGGGGCGCCTGGGTGGCTCAGTGGGTTAAAGCCTCTGCCTTCAGCTCAGGTCATGATCCCAGGGTCCTGGGATCGAGCCCTGCATCGGGCTCTCTGCTCAGCAGGGAGCCTGCTTCCTCCTCTCTCTCTGCCTGCCTCTCTGCCTCCTTGTGATCTCTGTCAAATAAATAAATAAATAAAATCTTAAAAAAAACACAACAACACATCCTAAGCTAATGACAAAGTCTATCAAGTCCCACCCTATGAAAGCATAAAACCAAGCATAAAAAGTAAGATCAAGAGTAGCCAACAACTGGGGCACCTGAGAGGCTGGGTCTCCTAAGTGGCCGACTTGATTTAGACTCACGTCATGATCCTGCTGCCTTAGGCTCAGCTGAGTGTGGAGTCTCCTCGTCCCTCTCTCTCCACCTTTGCCCCTCCCCCCAGTCATAGACACACTCATGCCTGCCCAGCTCTCTCCCTAAAATAAATAATATCTTTAAAAAAAAAAAAAGAAAAACAGTAGCCAACAATAATTTAGTTGCCTGCCAGAACAAAATTTGTCTCTTTAAAGAAAGACAGCATAATCCAAACCTCCTCCTAGATATTATCTAAAATTTTCAGCATATAATAAAAAATTAGTATATATGTAGAGAAATAAGAAAATATAGCCATAATCTAAGAAATAATAAAAGCAGTCAATAGAAATAGGTTTTGAAAGTCACGGACATGGGAACTCACCAACAATGGTTTTAAAACATCTTGTACAAATGTATATAACAATTTAAAGGAAAATATGGACATAATAAATTAACAGATGGGAAATCTCAACAAAGAAAGTAAAAGTATATAAAGAACAAAACTGAAATTCTAAAACAGGAAAGTATAAAGTTCAGAGTGGCTCTAAAAGCAGATTGGACAACACAGGGGGGAAAAAGTTGATGAGGTTGAAAACAAATCAACAGAAATGACCAAAATTTAAAAGGGGGGGGCACAAAGATTTTAAAAATGAACAGAACTTTGTTTGCTTGTGCGACAATACTAAATGGTCTAGCATATATACAACTAGATGCTCAAGGAAAGAAGAAGACTGAATGGCTCAGAAAAAAAGAACTTGAACAATAGTGGCTAAAAATCTCTGAAATTTGGTGAAAAAAAATCAAATTACAACAACATAAATGATAAATACGAAGAAAACCACATTTAGCTACACCACGGTCATACGGATTAAAAACTAAAGATAATGGAAAAATCATAAAAGTAGCTAGCAGAAAAAAAAGACAAAGTCCAAACTGTGCCTATAGAATGAAGTCTGACCAATCAGAAATGACAGAAACCAGAACACAACCGAACCATCTCTTTTTTTTTTTAAGATTTTTTTTTAATTTTTTTTTAAATTTGTTTTAAGATTTTATTTATTTATTTGACAGACAGAGATCACAAGTAGGCAGAGAGGCAGGCAGAGAGAGAAGAGGAAGCAGGCTCTCCATTGAGCAGAGAGCCCGATGTGGGGCTCGATCCCAGGACTCTGGGATCATGACCTGAGCCGAAGGCAGAGGCTTTAACCCACTGAGCCACCCAGGCGCCCCTTTTTTTTTTTAATTTGACAGAGAGAGATCACAAGTAGATGGAGAGGCAGGCAGAGAGAGAGATAGAGGGAAGCAGGCTCCCTGCTGTGCAGAGAGCCCGATGCAGGACTCGATCCCAGGACCCTGAGATCATGACCTGAGCTGAAGGCAGCGGCTTAACCCATTGAGCCACCCAGGCGCCCCGAACCATCTCTTTTAAGTGGGAAAGAAAAACCTATCAAGTTGGAAGCCTATAGCTAGTGATATTATCTGTTACAAATCAGGGTTAAAATAAAGATATTTTCACAGAAAGCTGAGAGAATGTATCATGTGCAGACCGGTACTATAAGACATGCCAAAGGAAGAAAAACAATGTCAGATCTAGAGGAAGAAACAGAACACATTGGTAATAGTAAGCAAGTGGGTAAACACAGTCATTTTCTATTGTGGCTGTAGCCAATTGCCTCAAACTTAGTGGCTTAAAACAACACAAATTTCTTATCATACAGTTCTGTAGATCAGAAATCTGACTGAGATCTCAGTGGACTAAAATTGAGGTGTTGACAGAGCTACATTACTTTCTGGAGGCTCTAGGGGAAAATCAACTTCCTTACCTCCTCCAACTTTAAAGTCTACCCTATTCTTTAGCTCATGGTCCCTTCTTCCATCTTCAAAGCCAGCAAAGCAGATTAAATTCTTCTCAAACTGAATCATTATCACTCCTTCTCCTGTTCTTTTTTCTACTTTTTAAGGAGCCTGGGTTTACTTTGAGTATACTTGGATAACTCAAGAGACGATCTGATTAACAATCAGATTAAGATTAACAATCTTAATTCCACCTGCAGCATTAATTCCTCTTTGTCATCTAACATAAAGTATTTACAAGTCCTGGTGACCAAGATATTGACACATCCAGGGGACTATTTTCTGTCTACTATAACAACTACAACTTTTTCCTTTTCTTGATTTCTTTTAAAAACTACCTCCTGTTTAAGCAGAGATAGTAACATTGTAACATGGGGCTACTAATAGGCAAAAATAAGATGCATGACAATTGCACAAAGGACAAAAAGAGGGGATAAAGGGAGCTATAATTTTTTAAGACTTCTAAATTTTACATATTATGATATTAATTCTAAACACGCTGTGATAAATTAAGAAATCATACTGTAAGCCATCAAGAAACCACTAAAGAAAAAAATAATAAAAACTATAGGGAAGGTGTTAATTAAAAGTAAAACGGAGTACCAAAAACTATTCAATTAAAACAAAATATAATAGGAAAGGAGGAACAGACCAACAAAAAACAGATACAGTAAAGAGGAAAATGAGCAAAATGCTACACTTAAACCACCAAATATTAATAATTACATGAAGTACAAATATACTAACATTCAATTTAAAAGGTAGAGATGGTCAGACTAGATTAAAAATAGAAAGCCCAACAGTATGCTGTCTACAGGAGATCACAAGATGGACTCTAAATAGAAAATTACACCTTGGCTAAATATGAAAGAATTAAAAATGATGTAACATGCAAACAGTGAGCATGAAAAAGATGCCATGGATACACACACACACACACACACACGAGTTTGGGTATGTGTGTCTGTGCATGTAGCGGACACAGAGAAAGGAGTATTGTCAGCATAAAGAAGATATTTCATAATGATAAAAGGGTCAATTCATCAGGAAGGCAAAAAAATTGCAAATATGAAGCCTAATACCTGAGCTTCAAAATAACTTGAAGCAAAAACTGACAGAACTAAAGAGTATAATGGACAAATCCGTAATCATTATTGGAAATTTTAACATCCTCTCTCAATGACTGATTGAAGAGTAGACAAAGAAATTGGAAAAACACAGACCATCTGAACAACATTATCAGCTAACTAGATCTACTTGACATTTATAGACTACACCCACTGCCTGAGAATACTCATTCTTTTCAAGTCCTCCAGATCATTCATCATGAAAGATCACATGCTAGGTCATAAAACAAGTCTCAATAAATTTCAAAGGAATCTCACAGATTCTTTTTTTTTTTATCACAATGGAATTAAATTAGAAATCAATAATACTCATGAGATATCTAGAAAATCCTCTAATATTTAGAAATTAATCAAAACACTACTAAAAAAAGTCTAGGGTCAAAGAAATCACAAAAAATTAAAAACAATTTTGAACCACATGATAATGAAAATATTTAGCAAAATATGTGAGATACAGTTTAAACTATAGGGCGTGGGGAATACTTGCAACTTTACACTTACATTTAAAGGGAGAAGGGTTTCATATCAGTGTTACCTTAAGAAGATGGAAAAAGAAAAAATAAAAGACAAAATGAATAGAAGCAAGTAATATAGAGTGAAAATCAATGTAAAAGATGACAAAGAAAATCAATAAACCCCAAGTTAGTTCTCTGAAAAGACAGATTAAGGGAAAATTAAGAGAGAAAACAAATTATCAACATCAGGAGTAAAATAGGTGATATCACAACAGATGTTAAAAAGATACTAATTATTATGAACAAATTTTTGCAAAAAGATAATTCAGACAAAATGAACAAATACTTTTTAAAGAATACTTAAACCTATCCATAACAAGTAAAAATCAGAATGGCCCAATCAATCAATATGTGTTCAAGAAACCGAGACTGTAATTTGAAACTTTCCATAAAGAAAATTCCAGGCAGAGATGGTTTTACTGGTGAACTGTATCAAACATTCAAGGAAGGAATAATGCTATTTTTTTTTTACATTCACTATTTCAGAAAATGGAGAAAAGAAGAACATTTGTCAAATTATTTTAAATGACCAGTAAAAAGCCTATTACCACAACCTGACAAAGATACTACAAGAAAATTACAGACCAGTATTTCTCAACAAAATAATATTGAATAGAATCCAGCAATATATAGAAGGGATACTGCATCAGGACTTATCTCAGAAATGCAAGGATGTAACATTCAAAACTGAATCATTGTAATTCTCCCACTAACAGAATAAAGAAGAAAACCCACATACTGTCATCTCAGATGCAGAAAAAGCTTGTAGCAAAATTCAAACTCATTCATGAGAAAAACTCTTACACTAGAAATAGAATGATCTTCCTCAATCTTACAGCTACCGCCATACCTAATAAGACATATTGAATGTTTTCCCCTTAAGAAAGAGAACAGGCTGAGGAGGTCTCCGTTCCTACTACTTCTATGCAACACTGTAATTCCCTATATTGGAAGACCCAAGGTTAGAAATAAAGGAAAGTGGTCTGCGGTCTGAACAATAACACTGTAAATGTGAAAAAATCCCAAGAATTAAAAAAAAAAGCTTCCAGAGATACAAAATCAATTTAACAAGGCTGCAGAGTGGCAAGATACAATATTAACATAAAAAATACTCTGTTTCTATCTACTAACCAACAATTGGAAAATGACATTTTAAAAGTAGGGTTCAGTACCATTAAAAATATTAATCATTAGGGGGGTGGGGTTATGGACATTGGGGAGGGTATGTGCTTTGGTGAGTGCTGTGAAGTGTGTAAACCTGGCGATTCACAGACCTGTACCCCTGGGGATAAAAATATATGTTTATAAAAAATAAAAAATTTTTTTAAAAAAATATTAATCATTTAGGGGGCACCTGGGTGGCTCAGAGGGTTAAAGCCTCTACCTTCAGCTTGGGGTCATGATCTCAGGGTCCTGGGATCAAGCCCCACATCAGGCTCTCTGCTCCAGAGAGAAACCCTGCTTCTTCCTCTCTCTCTCTGCCTGCCTTCCTACCTATTTGTGATCTCTGTCTGTCAAGTGAATTTAAAAAAAAAGAAAGAAAGAAAAAATATTAATCATTTAGGATTAAATACAACAAAATAAATGCAGCAACTCTGTACTAAAATCCAAGATATATTGCTATATCTTAAGAGGCTTAAATGAAAGTTAAGAATTTTCTCCAAATTGAGCTATAGATTCAACATAAGCTTAAGATTTGTTTTTTTTTGTTTTTTTTTTTTTTTTCATAAAATCTAACAACCTGATTCAAAAACTCATGTAGAACTGCAGAAGATCTAAAATAGCTAAAGCAATCTTGGAAAAAAAAAATTGGGAGAACTGACACTGCCTGATTCAAGTCTTACATAAAGCTATGGTAACCAAGACAACATGGAGGCTTAGGAATAGACAAATAGATCAATGAAATAAAACTGACCCATATATAGGCAGTCAATTGATTTTCAACAGAGGCTCCAAAGCATTTCAATGAAGATAGTCTTTTTTAACAAACGGACGTGGAACACTGCATAAGCACCGTGAAAAAACTTCTCAATATCTACCTCTACCTCATACACGCTGAACCATTAATACTAGAGGGATGGCAGACCTAAATAAAAAGCAAAATCTATAAACCTACTAGAAAAAGGTATAGGAACATCTTTGTGACTATGGGGTAGGCAAATATTCCTTAAGAGGTAAAAAAAAGTCTTGGGGCGCCTCGGTGGCTCAGTGAGTTAAAGCCTCTGCCTTTGGCTCAGGTCATGATCCCACCTGGGATCGAGCCCCGAGTCGGGCTCTGTGATCAGTGGGGATCCTGCTTCCCCCTGTCTTTCTGCCTGCCTCTCTGCCTACTTGTGATCTCTGTCAAGTAAATAAATAAAAAATAAAATTTAAATATATATATATATATATATGATATATATATATATGATGTAAAAAAGTCTTAACTATAAATGAAAATAAAATGGTATCTTCATCAAAATTTCAAGTGTCTGCCTATCAAAAAGCAATGGTAAGAACATAAAAAAGCATAACACAGCTAGAAGTAAATTCACATCACACACATATCTGAAAAAGAACTTATATGCAGGCTACACAAAGAACCCTACAAATAAATAATAAAAAAAAATCCAATTAGGGGCGCCTGGGTGGCTCAGTTGGTTAAAGCCTCTGCCTTCAGCTCAGGTCATGATCCCAGGGTCCTGGGATCGAGCCCCACATCCAGCTCTCTGCTCAGCGGGGAGCCTGCTTCCTTCTCTCTCTGCCTGCCTCTCTGCCTACTTGTGATCTCTGTCTCTGTCAAAAAAATAAAATAAAATCTTAAAAAAAAAAGAATCCAATTAAAATAGGCAAAAACTTAAACACTTTAAACATGAGTAAGCAAAAAGCACAGGAAAATGCAGGTAACATCATTAGTCATCAGGGAAATGTTAATTGAAACCATAATGGGATACCACTTCAAGCCAAACAGACTAATTAAAATTAATAAGACAGAACTAAGTATTTGCAAGCATGGGGCAGAATTAGAACTCTCATTCACTGCTTGTGGGAGTATAAAATGATACAGCCTTCTTGGAAATCATTTTGGTAGTTTATAGTTACATTTAATATCATTAGAAATAGATTCTAACCCAGCAATTCCACCCAGGTATCTCTCCCAGGGCATAAGATAATTTACTCCACAGATACACTTGTACAGAACATGTACAGAAACTTTTAACACAGTAGCAAAAAAGTGGAAACAATCTATACACCCACTGAGAGGTGCCTCCAGTAATGTTTTTTTCTTTTTCAGAATTTATATATAAAATTTTTCCCAACTTTATTTTACATTCCCCTATTTAATAAATGAAATTTACTACTGGCATTAAATTGAACTTCAAATGCTCTAGAAATTATCAGAAAAACTAAATGTTGCTTTTAAGACTTAACGCCAAGTCACCAAACCTTGTGTATTACAAGTCCCTCAGAGAAGAAGATTCCACATGGAAAGGGAAAAGTGTGGTTGCAGAAGATTTACCCATGACTATGCTGCATCCTGATCTTGGGATTCTGTGCCTTTTGGTTAAATTGTCAAACAGGAGGTCTTGATTCTTCCCATTCTAAACCTCTCTTTTAAAGATTTTATTTATTTATTTGTCAGAGAGAGAGGGAGAGAGAGCGAGCACAGGCAGACAGAGAGGCAGGCAGAGGCAGAGGGAGAAGCAGGCTCCCTGCCGAGCAAGGAGCCCGATGTGGGACTCGATCCCAGGATGCTGGGATCATGACCTGAGCCGAAGGCAGCTGCCTAACCAACTGAGCCACCCAGGCGTCCCTAAACCTCTCTTTTATAATGGAGCTGGTGACGGTAGTATTCAAGACAAAGGAAAATTCCTTAACTTCTGCTTTAAATTCTACATTTTAATTAGGTTCCAGAACAAAAACTTAAGGGAGCAACAAATAAATTAAATCTGTAAGGGTCTGGTACATTGCATAGTGACTACTTGAGGGTTTTCTATTAGAAAAAAACAGACATCACTCATGAGGATGTACTACTGATAAAAACAAAACCACACCCTAGGATAACTTCTAATTTAAAAGTAAGCATCTAAGACTGAAAAGCATCCTTTAGAGCTACATGGGGTCCTGGGGTGTGTCCTCCAAGCCCTCTCCTAGACTCTGGACCCAAACTGACCCCCTGGTGCCTGGCTCCCTGGATCCCCCCTCCATCTCCCTACAGTTTGTCTCTGCATCCACTCCCTGGCGTCCTTCCACCACCCTATCTGAGACACCAAGCCCTCCTTCCACAAATAAGCAACACCAGACATCTAACCACCTAGGATCACAAAGGGATGGGTAGTTAGTCCCAGCTCACACTAAAAGGTCTGCTTTGGGAAGTGGCATGGGGATGGGGGGGTACCTAAATCTGTATGATGCACGCATTAAAAAAACAAGGACAAAACCAAAAAACCCTAGAAATTTTATCAACTCAAAAAGAAAATTAATTTGGAGGACTGGCAATCTCATCATTACGGGGTAATTGTGCTCACACATGGCATTGCCTAGCAACAGAAGGCACAGGCAAATCCCAACATCGGGGTGTAATGAATCACTCACTGCCTACTGCTCACAAATGGTAATTTAATAGGAAGATATTCACATCTGGTTCAATCTCGAACAAGACTTCAGAGAATTCTGCAGACTCCAATTGAGAGAAGCAGCAGGTATTTCTGCCAACAGCCAGGCTCCAGAACAAAGACTTCCTACTTACTTGGTTGAAGGTATGCTTTGTTTCAAAACAAAACAAAACAGAGTCTTGATAGCCTTATTTTTGACATTTTGTTCTGGCAATGCTCCAACTGCTACGGCTTCAGATGGAGTTAATGAACGTCACAAACAAAAGAAGGTAAATATGACAAACAAACAATGGGATAATCATGGTGGAACTAAAGTCACTTTAGAAGACCTCAAAGAGACAGCCCCATCTGCCCGAGAATCTGCATGTGACTTCAAGCTCAGTGCTTTCTGAACAAAGGTATAAAAAAGAGTCCACGTACGAGCGAGATCTATGTCTGGATCGTCTGTTGTTGGGGTCCGCCTGATTTTTTTCCTTTTGTCTCCTTAATACAGCTTCCCACTGAGGCGCTGAATCAACCATATCATTCTCCTGCCGTATTCTGAAAGGAAAGACCATTCATCTCCAGTTAACATTCACGCGTGTGGTGCTCTATTTCTTGGCTCATTCTCAACTTGCTTTTCCAAGTTAAGAAGTTATCGAATACGTTCTTGAAAAGTTATTAAGAAGCAAAGATATTTAAGAAGTAATTTTATTAAAGTCACTTAAAGCTAAGAAGGTATTAGCTGGATTACCATACCCATAAGTAAATAAGCTTGTATACACACACGTATGTGTGTGTGTTAGAATATTCATACATAAATATGTAAGTATATATTAGTTTCAGGCTTCTCTCTTTGGCTTAAAATCTTCTAAGAAATAGGCAAGTCAAGCAAAAAACCCATTTAAAACATAGTTCAGTTTTGACTAAACAAACAGTGTTGTCTGCTATAGGGCTGATCTTAAATCATGAAACAAAATCTTTTTTTTTTTAATGCACTAAATCAAAGTAGCAATCAATAATTTTGCTTGAAATGTTCTTAAAAACTCACACTAGTTGTCAAAGCTTTCATGACAGGAAGTGCCAGACATGATCCCCCCCACCCTTTTTTTGAGAGAGAGAGAGTGAAGGGACCGGGGGGGAGGAGCAGGGAGCGAGGGAGAGAGAGTACCATGCAGGCTCCACGTTCAGCGCAGAACCCAATCTTGTGACCCCGAGATCATAACCTGAGCCAAAATCAAGAGTTGGACGCTTAACTGACTGCACTGCCCAGGCACCCTCCCCAAACCCTCATTTTTAAGACAGAAAACTAGAAGTACAGAAAGCTAACAGTGGCAGCACCATGCATTAGCCACTGAGCAGGCACAGAGCGTTCTGAGGACGGCTGCTGACACGGTGATGAGGCAGTGCAGTGAACGGTGAACACTCAGTGGGGCCAACGCTCAGTGTGGTCAGGGGCCAGGGAGGAAATGCAAGTAAGGGAAAGGGAAATCCAGGGTGCGGGGTGCTGGGGGGCACAGGCACCTGCCATGTGAGATCACAGGACACTGTTTCCAAATCCTCTCATTTTCTAAAAATAACCTACAAATTTGGATGTTTAAAGTAAACTCTTTCAGTTTTTAAGTATTGACCACCAATTCCGGTTGTTAAGATACTGTATGAGCCTAACAATACCCATGCATCCACCACATTGCAGAAGTTCTGGACCTTGTCTGTATCAAGTC
The DNA here is from genome assembly GCF_020171115.1 of Neogale vison. Lineage (NCBI taxonomy): Eukaryota > Metazoa > Chordata > Mammalia > Carnivora > Mustelidae > Neogale > Neogale vison. Next base: position 183,131,191 of record NC_058091.1, on the reverse strand, counting down.
TTTCTAGTAACAAGGGTAAGCTGCTGTGGAGGAGAGGTGGGGAAGTTAAAGCAGTACTGTCTGGAACGCAGAGCAACGATGTGGCGAAGCCATGAGCATTCCTTGCAAAAATCAAACACCTGGGCACGCCTGAGTGGCTCAGTCAGTTAAGCACCTGCCTTCAGTTCAGGTCATGATTCAGGAGTCCTGGGATGGAGTTCCATGTCTGGCTGCCAGCTCGGCAAGGAGCTGCCTTCTGCTGCTCCCTTGCCTGCTTGTGCTCTTATTCTCTCTCTCTCATATAAATAAATAAAATCTTTAAAAAAAAGAAATACCTGTTATTTTAATATTTAACCTTTTTATGTCTTTATGTTTTTAAGATTTTATTTATGTGACACACAGAGAGAGAGAGAGAGCATAAGCAAGGAGAGCTGCAGAGGGTGAGGGAGAAGCAGGTTCCCCACTGAGATAGGAGCCCCATGCAGAACTCAGTCCCAGGACCCCGGGATCATGACCTGAGCCAAAGGCAGACGCTTAACCAACTGAGCCATCAGGCACCCCTGAATATTTTACTTTTAATTTCTGTAAGTTCTTCAGGAAGCTGCTCTAGACACTGATGCTCTCAGGGTGTGAGATAGCAGCATGAAACTTCAAGGTCATCACAACACAACTGTGACTACATGGTCACATGACTACTTCAAACCCCAAATGAAAAGAACAAACAGACAAGTCTGGAGACATTTCCCTCTCTGAACAGGTATCTTTTGATTGTCCTGTTAACAGTGCTTAGTATAGATTGTGGGGGGGGGAACATTTAGATTTGCTTATAAATGCAAATCAGCACATGAGAAATATCCACTTAAAGACAATGTAAAGCGAATTCAAGTTAAAAAGAACAGTACTTTAGGAAGAAGAAGCCTATTGAAATATCTCTAAAAAGAAATCATGTTAGGTAAAAAATGATCTGTTAACACTTCAAGCCTTTGAACTCTGTTTCCTCATTGAAGCTTTCATTTCTAATAGGCTGTTACCTGAAAATTAACAGGATACAGTCCTGGCATGTTTTACAGATTCAAGAACATAGTTCCCTGTCTCAGAACATGTACAGAGGAAATTAAAATTGAATATACACTGCTATGGACCTTAACATTAGAATTATCTACAGAAAAATAGGAGAAGGTATACTACTTGAGGTCATAATTATTCATCATTCTTTGCAACAAACACTTCTGCTTGAAAACGCCATGTGCATATACATACAAACACATACATGTATTTTCGCAGCCAAGACCTATGATGTCTGAGCCATTCTATATTATCATGTGACAGTCTGGTGGGGGAGCAGTCCTCGAGTTCAGAAGAGACACTCAACAGGAAGGGGTCAGGCTGGCAGGAGTTTCACCCCTCGCACAGGAGCCCACACCTCAAATTGCCAAGAAAAACACATAAAACCCAGGTCTCCTAGGGTATCTGGATGGCACAGTTGGTTAAGCGACTGACTTCTGGTTTTCAGCTCGGGTGCTGGTCTCAGGGTTGTAAGATCGAGCCGCACATCAGACTCTGCACTCACTGCAGACTCGGCTTGAGACCCACTTTCCCTCTGCCCCTCCCACCACGCTCATGCACTGGCTCTTGCTCTCTCTAAAAATAAGTAAATATTGATTGATTGATTTGGTAAATCTTTAAAAAAAATTTTTAATAAAATAAAATAAAACCCACATTCCTCCTAACCTTGGAGTCTTTTAGGCCATAGCTTCCATCTTAGCTAACCTGATACACAGTTCATGGACAGGACTAAATTTCACAACGCTAAATTTTTTTAATCAGGAACTCAGCATCTTCAGATATTTTCAGAGGGCAAGCCTACCAGCATAGCAAACAGACTTTTCCCAGAGGACAGACATTTAAAAGGAAGTACAATTTGTATACACTCATTCCCTTCCAGTGTGGATTTCAGCTGGTTCCTTTCATACTCAGACTTTACCCTGATGATAAAATAATAAAACTCCTAAGACATGACCATGCAAACTTCTGATAACCTGCTAGTAATGAAAACTGAATCAGAAAGGATTTCAGACTATGACATGTACCTTTAACTTCTGTTTTTCTAATAGAAAAGTCTAAAGCGAGGGCCTTGAAACCCTGTCAGTTGATATTCACAGGTTTCAAAGACAGATGCCCTCTACTGGTGATACTGTTTCATAAATATTCTAACAAGGCACATTAAAAATGTAAGGCTCATTGGAGAGTCACAACAGAAGCACATTTTCTCTGAGTAATGGGTTGTGTAGCTGCCTTAGTCTGTAATGAAGTTTGAAATTACACCCTTACAAAAGGCCTCTGGTTAATGGAGCCTCATTACAAGAATGAAAGTGTCACTTCTTCCATCCCTGAACTGCTCCAGAAAACACAGGTGCTATGTGGAAAGGAAAAATCCTAGCCCTAAAAGCAAGACTATTATAATGCTCAATCCTTAAAAGGCAGGAGTGAATTGTTCTGTGCATGAGAGAATAAAGAAATAGACATTCAAGTAAAAGATGTCCTCTCTTAACAAGTTTGCCTTGTGTCATTTATCCCTAAGTATGGGATATACCAGGGCTGCGTTTTCGCTCCTCTCCTGCTGTATTTTAATTTTGATGTAGAGATGTACATTTTGAAGAATAAAAACACTGCAAGCATTGTATCGACATAATCCCTTTTAAAAAGTCAAATGTGCTCTCATAGGAGAGGTAGGCATGACAGTCTCAAGGGGAATAAAGGAGTCCACTGTCAGTTACACTGGGGATGTACTCATTTTCAAATGCGGCATTTAAAAGTGAACCTCAAAAATTCTAAGTGCTTCTTTCATGCTCTCTTCAAGGTAAGAACTACATTTCCCATATTTTGTCCATTTCCTCATCCACAAGTAAGGAGAGTTAACAGCTGGGTCAGGAAGACTATCATAACAAGACTTCTATTTTTTTTAATTACTATATAAGGGAGACCACTGCTTTAGAATAAGGCATAATCCAACAATGTTTCTGAATATGAGAATTCTAAACATTTCCCGTATGGTTCACCAAACTCGAACACCCTACTTTTCCAGACGACCTATGCAATTTAGATTATGACTGCACTTGACAATTAAAGTCTGCAAAAGGTTTTGAAGACGAAATGCCATATAATCACTTGATAACAATAATGAAGATGATGACTATCCCTGGTCTCTTTCTCACTTCCCAATTACAGTTCTGCCTCTTCTACGAAATTCCTTGTGTTACCAAACCCCATGGATCTCACTTGGCCCTCTACGTTTACCTGGGCAGTTTTGTTCCTAACAGAACCTTCCTTTCTAGCAGTTCTTAAGTCACTCCTTGTTCACTGGGATAAAGACCACGTTTAAGGCTGAACCTGAGAAAGCCCACGGAGCTAATGTATGACAAAGCTCCAAGATGAACGGTGTTCCTGAGCTCTGCCTCATCCCAGCTCCGGGCAAATTGCTTATCTTAGGTCAAGTCTGTCTCTTCATCTACCGAATTACTGCAAAGATCCTTTCTAGCTTTAAAACTCTACGTTTTCTCTCTTTGTGTTTTATTTCCAAGCCAGTGAGACATGTCGAAACCAACCTCTTCTTCAGCGATAGCATGACTGTCCAGACAATTGCTTCATATGGCCACTCCATTGCTAATATTAAGCCTGCGGGTCCCAAGTGATTGTGGACTTGCGTTTCTCATCAACTCATTCATTTCTGGATCACCTGCTATAAACCAATCTTCATCTATTTTTTCAGTAATTTTTCTTCCCTGGGGAAATTTATGTTGGTTCCAGGCATCTGTCGACACACTCCCTGAAGACCAGCAAGCAAAAAATTCATTTGCTTTTCCCAACCTACCCCCACCATCAATAAATTATTCTCATTTGCCCTTAAAGGTGTTTCTGTCTCTTCCATTTATTCCTTATGCTTTCCCTACAAAAATGGGCTGCCTTTGGTGCAATTTCCCTTTCAAACTCTTTCTGTTTTTGTAATTTTGCAACCTACTTCGACCTCAAGGGCTCAGTAATCTGACAGCATTCCTCGGTTGCTATAACTTTGTACCACTAGAGTCATCTCTGTCAACTTTGATTATGCTCTGGAAGCCCTAAATCATCCATATCAAATACCTAAATCTTGATAGGACTTATTAAAGTGGAAATCAGTAACCCTTGCAATCTGCACCATGGTGAACACTGTCTGTTTTTACTAGATTCAGATGAACTGCCCTCTCCAGACCCCCAGTTTTTACCTTGCTGCAAACAAGGGACAAATAAGGAACAGGGCAACAGAGAATGCTTTCAAGGGGACCTATTTTCAGGCAATGAGGAAAAACTACCAACTGGTTTAAGCTTCCTACCATTCAAAGCTCATCCTTTTCCTTGAGGCACAGGATAATAAGTTGGGGTTTTTTGTTGTTTTGTTGTTGTTGTTGTTGTTTTATTTAATGACTCTAACAACCAGAAAACCCTACCAAAACTTCATCTTCTAGATTTGCCCCACTCAGATATACCATCCCTACAAGTTGCAGCACCACAGAAGACAGCTTTTGTCTTCCTTTCTTTTTTTTTAAACAATAACATAAGAGAATTTGTGGAATGTATTTATTATTTAAAACCATTTTAACCCATTATTCTGACACAGATTCTCAAGACACCTAAAAGGCAAGAAGAACCTCTAACTACAACTGTGGTGGAATGAATTCATTAGGAACACCGACTTTTTCATTAGAGGGAGCTGGGCCCCATTTTACAGATGTATTGGGTACTTCAGATGAAACTGAGCAGTGCTGAACATTCTCATTCATCTCATAGTCTCTCTTATTATGCAAGGCACGTTCTACTTTTCAAAGCACCTTCATTGCCTCCTGGATCCTTACAAACCTCTTGTGAGGTAGGCAGGGCTGGTATTATTCCGTGTGTGTGTGTGTGTGTGTGTGTGTTTTGGGGTGGGGGTGGGGGGTGGTGGGACTAAGATGCAGAGGGTAAAGTAAACTAGGAACTCACCACTGTGCTCTTCCAAGTAGGGTCACACTCATAACGCAGGCTCCCCTCTTCTTTGCCCTGTGCTCTAACGTGCTAGCACACACACACACACACACACACAGCCTCACACACATTACTCACATGTTGATAACGCACATGCCCCAGGATAAAAGGAAGGAAAAACCCAAATGGTCCTCTGTGACCAATGTCCCCTAGTCCTGCTCTCACCTGAAGCCGCTCACTTCTTTTGCTCTTTTAATCCTCTCCAGGCTACAGAGTTACTTCCACATTTATGCTTATGCAAAAGACACCAGACAACTTCTCCATCACTGCCCCCTCCCACCCCCTCCAAATCTCCCACCTCAAATCCTAAAAGCCTAGCAACACATCAAAGCTAATGACTAATTAATCCACAGAGTCTCCCCAGTGAATGCTTGAAGGACTGACTGCCTATTTTCATCAATAGCACAAAGGATATTTTACAGACTGGTTTCTTCGGCTGTAAAGGATATTTTATTAAGCTCAAGGTATTTTAAGGGAAATCTCGGCTTGTGAAAGGTTTTACTCTGATAAGTCTACTCCCTTGGTTCTCCTTCAACATACACCCCGGGCAAGTCCAGAGCAAGGTCCAGAGGCTCAGACCTTTGGGGACCAGCTGGCTGATCCTTCTGATCTCAGGTGCAAGACTCAAAATTCTAACTAGTGAAAGCGGGTATAAGCGAATATTCACATAGATCATTAGCTTCATACTGCCTGGTACTTGCTGGGCTCCCAATTTGATAAATTTAGTCGAACCGACTGTTTCACAAATCAGTAGAGCAAACGTAGTCATTTCTAAAGAAAACTGAAGCATTTTAGTTGTTAATCCCACCAGTGAATTGAAATATCAATTTCATTTCCCATTATCCATCTATCCTTCACTGTTTCGATCATAAAAACCCCTTAATGAATGTTTGGGGGTCACAGAGACAACCCCTTAAGCCTCTGATGAAGGCTACAGACCCTATCACCAGAAAATCGTATACTTGGAAACACAGAGATTTTTTTTTTTAAGATTTTATTTATTTATTTGACAGACAGAGATCACAAGTAGGCAGAGAGGCAGGCAGAGAGAGAGAGGAGGAAGCAGGCTCCCTGCTGAGCAGAGAGACAGATGTGGGGCTCGATCCCAGGACCCTGGGATCATGACCTGAGCAGAAGGCAGAGGCTTTAACCCACTGAGCCACCCAGGTGCGCCGGAAACACAGAGACTTTTACACACAATTTCATGAAGCCATTAAAACCTACTGATGAATCAGAGACCAAGAAGGCCTGTCTGAAAAGAACCACGTGTGTAAAGGTAGCGAACGTGGGAGCAAGGAAGACAGGACTAAAGAAAAGTGGGAAGAGCTGGAGAAGGGGCGGAGGAGAGGGGGGACAGGCCAAGAAGAGCCTGACTTCAAGGCCAAATATCAGACCACGTGGTCCCACTGCCAAGCATCTCACTTTCTCGGTTTTAAGTGATGTTCATGTGACCCATTCGACAACAGAGATTAGTATCTTACACCTTAAAGATGAGCAAATTCAGATTTAAAGTGGTTTCAAGAGTTGCCTAAAGTCAAACACCAGGGCAGGACAGAACCGAGGCCCTGACCCACATCTTTGGGAGGGTTTTCCTGACGCTTCCCTGGCTCCTAAGTAGCAGCAGAACTCAAAGAAAACAGGAGAGGGCACCTGGGTGGCTCAGTGGGTTAAAGCCTCTGCCTTCTGCTCAGGTCATGATCCCAGGGTCCTGGGATCAAGCCCCGCATCAGGCTCTCTGCTCAGCAGGGAGCCTGCTTCCTCCTCTCTCTCTGCCTGCCTCTCTGCCTATTTGTGATCTCTGTTTGTCAAATAAATAAATAAAATCTTAAAAAATAAAAAAAAAACAAAGAAGACGAGAGAAAGGAAGACAGATTGGAGAGAAGTTAAGGAAAGAAAATGAAAGGAACTGAGTGAGGAAAAATAATGTGAGAGAAAGATAAAAAGGGAGACAAGAGGACAGAGATGAAGATACAGGGACAGTAAGGGGGAAATAAGTGTTTGTCATCCTAGATGTTACAACAACAAATGGTGCTCCAACTTCCAGCTCATTCCTGAAAAAAGGGGGGGGGTAAAAATCTGTCTATTCAAACCTCAAAACCTAGAAAACTGTAGGACACTCATCCAGATTATAAAAATAATAAAGGAAAAACAACTAAAATGGAAAGGCGTAAAGAAAGACGTCAACAACTCACCAGATCAAGGAGGAAGCCAAGCCCTCGGGCGCTATGGGGAACCGTGTGGAATGGAACACAGGTGTGAACACACAACAGACAGGAGGACCCTCACGCACCTGGCCTCCACAGCTCTGGACCCAAAGGTGAGAGCGGAGGTGCTTACCTACAGTTACATTTTTCTAAAATCGAAATTGTTTTAAACAACAATCCGTGTTCCTAATACCAGCCTTCCAGAGTTGGTGTGAATTATTATTATTTACTTTTAATGGTTATGAAAAGCCACAGCAACTGCTATGGATAAAGCTGATTTGTGAACATTGTTGCATTCACTTGTGTTTCTCCTCACACAAAATGAGAGAGTTTCAAGTTGTTATCCACCAGAACAGTGAAGAGGCTTAAGATCCAACAGATAGACATGGTTGAAAACCAAAACAAAACAGAACAAAAGGGGCACCAAAGTGGCTCAGTGGGTTAGGCCTCTGCCTTCGGCTCAGGTCATGATCTAAGGGTCCTGGGATGGAGCCCCACATTGGGAATCTCTGCTCAGCAGGGAGCCTGCTTCCCTCTCTCTCTCTCTGCCTGCCTCTCTGCCTATTTGTGATCTCTGTCTGTCAAATAAATAAATAAAATCTTTAAAAAATAAAACAAAACAAAACACCCCACTATTCCCAGAGTGGCCTCAAACCTAACAGGTTAAGTCTTCCTTATATTTAAAAAAAAAAGAAACAAAAAATCCACAGGCATCTGGGTGGTTCAGTCAGTTAAGCATTTGACTTTGACTCAGGTCAGGATCCCAGGGTCCTGGGATCGAGTACCGCATCAGGCTCTCTGCTTAGCAGGGAATCTGCTTCTCGCTCAGCCCCATCATCCCACTCATGCTTGCTCTTTCTCATTAAAACAAACAAATACAATCTATCCTTGTTTTTAAAAAAAAAAAAGTTCCAGCAGGAAGGAATGACAAAGGGAACACTACCCCAAAAACTACAAAGATCACACACAATCTCCAAAGGAGTAAATCTGGGTCTGTCCGCAGTTCTACTGGACACACCAGAGGCTTCGAGGAATGTTCAAAAACCAATGCTGCACAGTCTGTTCCCTGCTGCCCCCGGCTACAGCTCCCACAGGGAGACAGGAAGGCAGGGAGGGTCAGGTGCGGGCTCTGGTTTCAGAGGTAATCGAGTATTGGGGTGACCTGAGAGACTTGGCTGGCAGGAAGGAGAACACCAGCATGTCCAGGATTCAGTCTGCCCCATTCTAGAGTTACCCAGTTCCTTTAATAACAGCACAAAGGCTGCTGCTGAGAGCTTGGCTGTGTCACACTATTGGCTGAGATAAGGCAGGATGAGGCTGAAAAAAATGCATCCTCTCCCCCAAAAAGAAGTTTTTTAAACAAGTTGGAAGTCAGACATGAGGAAACAACCCTTCATCACAGACAGAAGACATATTGGGACTGTCAGAAGAGGTGCCATTTAAATATTCAGATCTCTGATGTGAACTGAATGGGCTCCGGCAAAATCTAAAAAGCTATAATAATGGGACGAAGGGGTGAGCGGTAACAGAACATAATGAGGACTCAGCGTCCACAGACGAAATAATGTGTCTGCCCCCCTCCTTCCCCGCGCACTGTCACCTCTGCACCAGAATTTTCAGGAATGGAGAATGGAAATGGAAGACATATTTTTCCCTCTGCCCAGGTTTTGCTACACCCTAGACCTCATCTTCTATAGACACAGGCAATGTATGTAACCCTCGGGCAGTATTTCTACAGGTAAAATAAATGAGTTTGAAAGCCTTTGGGTCAGAGTGTGTTTTGAAAGTGATTTCTCATTAATAGCCTTACAAAGTACATTGGCATGTCAACATTCAGAACCATCACCACTCTCAAAAACACCACTAATACACTATAAAGAAAGCCAATCTACAAAATCGTTTGGGGAGGGCAAAGGGAGAAACTGGTGAGGGAGAAAACACGTATGAGGAACATTCAAACTGGATTAGAAACTGGATCAAAAACAGGCTGCTTAAGGTTTTGCTGGCAACCAGTGCTTTGTAAGAGCAGCGAATGGCACCATGAGCACTTCTGACCCCAAGAGACAATGGTGTTAAACAAGCCACCTTCCGAGAAGTTGAGACTTGAAGCATATATGATCACAACTTAGAATACAACAAGCAAAACAGAAACAGACTGGCTTGATCAGTAAGTGCAAACAGGAGGAAAAATCTGTTATTCCTTCTTTGCTTTGTTTCGTGTGGTTTATGCAGATGCTGAATTTTACAGCAGGAAGAGGGTACCTGAGGGAAAAGTTACCCTCCACACCTGTGTTTTTACAAATGAAGAAACTGTCAGCATTTCCTTGAGAAAGGTGTCCTAACACACTGAGATCTCACCCCTCTCTCGTGTGGCTCCAGCCCGGAGGAAGGCTCCACAGAGAAAGCTTTCCTAAGAAAACGACTCACAATCACAATGCTGTCTGGGCTATTGTTACACAGGCTTTATCGTCAGGCAGGCCAATTCAGTGTGTGCCAAGCACGGGGCTCCAAGTACAGGAGAAGGACCTCGGAGATTATCTCCTCAGGCTGCCTCACTTTACAGAAGGGAAAAAGACGACCCAGGAAAACAAAGTAAGCAGGCCAGCACTCCACATCAGGTGGGAACGGGTTTCTCAGCAGTGGCACTACTGACATCTCTTGGACCAGATACTTCTTGGGTGACCTGTGCACTGCAGGATACCCACCAACACCTACACAACTGTGACAATCAAGAGTCTCAAAAACATGGCCAAACATCCTCAGAGAGTGGAGGGGCAAGACAGAATTGCCCCCGGTTGAGAATGACTAAGTTAGAAACTGGGATGACCAGGGGCTCCTGGGTGGCTCAGTCGTTAAGCGTCTGCCCTCAGCTCAGGTCATGATCCCAGGGTCCTGGGAAGGAGCCCCACATCAGGCTCCCTGCTTCGTGGAAAGCCTGCTTTCCCTCTCCCACTCCCCCGACTTGTGTTCCCTCTCTCACTGTGTCTGTCTCTGTCAAATAAATAAATAAAATCTTGAAAAACAAAAACGAAAGAAAGAAAGAAAGAAAGAAAGAAAGAAAGAAAGAAAGAAAGAAAGAAAGAAAGAAAAGAAAAGAAAAGAAAAGAAAAGAAAAGAAAGAAAAGAAAGAAAGAGGGGGAAACTGGGACAACCAGCAACCCAATCCGTCTCACTCCCAGCACGGTGCTCTCTCACATATGTTCATGTACACGAATAAGGCTAAGACCATGAAATCTAGGAAACATGAAGTCTCTTGGTTTGGGCTGGACAAAATAAGTAATGTCACGTTAAAAGGTCCTTCAGGGAGAAATCCCTCTAGAATGGTCACATTTCTTACCATCCTTAGACAAAGTCACTACACATTGTACCTAAATACAGATCATCTTTTTTTTTTTTTAATTAATAAGAAGGGACCCTCGTTGTCAAGTTATTTAATCATCTTATTATAAAGATAAAAAAAACAGTGCCAGATTCCTTCTTAAACACAGATGAGAAAATCAGACTTAAGAAATAGGATGCACAGGGGCGCCTGGGTGGCTCAGTTGGTTAAGTGTCTGCCTTTGGCTCAGGTTATGATCTTGGGGTCCGGGACTGAGCCCTACATCGGGCTCCCTGCTCAGTGGGGAGCCTGCTTCTCCCTCTCCCTCTGCCTGCCGCTCCCCCTGCTTGTGAGCTCACGCGCACAGGCTCTCTCTTTCTCCCTCTCTCTCTGCCAAGTAAATAAATAAAATCCTAAAGGAAGGAAGGAAAGAAGGAAGGGGAGGGAAGGGGAGGGAAGGAGAGGGGTGAGGTGGGGAGGGAAAGGGAAGAGAAAAAAAAAGAGAGAGAGAGAGAAAAGGAAAAAGAAATAGGATACACAGCTTCTACCACCACCAGCAACCCCTGATTTTGGAGTTCCAGATAACTACAGTATCAAATATTACCTGTTTCTCTTTTTCCGGTGTTCTCTATTAGAATTTTCTGATTCACTACCACTGCTCGTGTTACAGCGTGAGCGTGACCTGAAGACAAAATGAGAAGAACAAAAGAAAAAAAAAAAACACCACATTTATGACAAATAAAAAATTTCAGAAAGATTCACTTTAGTTCTTCGGATGGAATTTTGCAATAAAGTGACTAATGCAAACATCAGTAGCAGTTATTATCCCTCCCTCAGTCAGTGATCCTCGATTCAGTCAGACATCTGAATGAGTCCACAGACATGTGAAAGCAGATTAGGGCAAATGTCACCACGCTCCCCAAAAAGACCACAAAATCAAGCACTTCCAACAAAATCTGCCATGGCAAAGCTCTACACCCCTGCAGTGGACTAAATTTGAGCACCGAGTCCTGTCACACCCCCGCCCCATATCAACGGAGGTAGAGTTTATTTCCCCTCCCCCCAATTAGCACTGGAGCTGTGACGGACTTTATTAACAGAATGACGTGGAGGGGCTATACTCTGCCAGGTCCCAAACTATCTATCTGTTCACCGAGCGGGCCGCTCCTGCGTCCTCCTGGCTGCCATCTCAAGAAGCCGAGAACCAGGTGGAGGGACCACCAAGAGAGAGAGAAGTCTAACGCTTCCCACCATTTTGCCAAGACATCAAACAAGAGAGAGAGAGGGGCCTCTTGAATATTCCAGCCCCAGGTGCCCTCTGACTGCAGTTTCATATGAGACTAGCAAAACTAGACTGTTCGATCAACAGAAACACACAACATATATATGGTGGCTTTAAGCCACTAAGTTTTGGGGTGGTTTTATTGTAGCAGTAGATAACCAAGGCCGTTCCTCTAAGATACAAAGAAGCCGGAAAAAAAAAAGAGAGAAATTGTTAAGGATCCTACAGAATGGAAGACTGGGAACCAAATGAAGCCAAAGCTGGTATCTCCAAGTTAATTCTTTCATAATGATCTTAAAGCTGTCACTAACAACAACAACCCCCACTCTGATTGATCCTTCTTCCTTCTCCCCGACCCTCCTTCCATTTTTATGTTTTTACCTCCTCCTTTGTTTTAGATCTGAGTCTTCACCACTGTTATGGGCTTTCCTATAGAAAACAAATAAATGAAGATATTAAAGTAAATAGAGAATTATCCATTGCCTAAGGAAAGCACAGCAAAATGAGTTTCACTTCAATTCCTACATATCTGTTTTGTATTCGTTCATTCGACAAACATTTAAATCACACAATATGCCGAGTCTCAGAAGTAGAACACATCACCAACTGGCCTCTAAAAGCCAACAAGCTCAAGGAGGCTGCAAACAGTCTACCAGCCATAGTGCACAGCATGTCTGTATGGTATGATTCACCCAATGATGGGATGTTCTGCAGTTCCTACGTCTGTGATCTGCCAAGTTAAGTTCTGCCATAATCGGACTGACACCAGCTCTCACTTGCATGCTCTTCCCAACACCCTGGCCTCCAAGGCCCTTGACCATTTCTCTCATAACCTCTTCACAGTAACTTAGCAGACCACATTATGGCCACACTTGGGACTTTATCATCTGTAACCACCATGTGGTTACAAACATGTTGGTCTCTGGCCACCATCTCTTCCCCTTCCTGTTCATGCTCCTGAACAGATTTGATGGAGCATCTTGGTTTAAACATGCAGGCTCTGGGGCACCTGGGTGGCTCAGTGGGTTAAGCCTCTGCCTTCAGCTCAGGTCTGGATCTCAGGGTCCTGGTATCGAGCCCCGCATCAGGCTCTCTGCTTGGCAGGGAGCCTGCTTCCCCCTCTCTCTCTGCCTGTTGCTCTGCCTACTTGTGATCTCTCTCTCTCTCTCTGTCAAATACATAAATAAACTCTTTAAAAACAAAAAACATGCGGGCTCTAGAGCCAGACAACCTGAAGGTGGGTCCCCTCCCCTCCCCACCAAAAAGGTATGTGATTTCAACAAATTACTTCTTGGCTAAGTGCTTGTTTTCATGGAACCTCCCACAAAGGATTGTTATGATATGAGGATAAAATGAATTAATACATTTAAAATGCACAGAGCAGGACCTGGCTCACTGAAGCAACCAATAACTATTAGCTGCAATTATTATTGCTTATTTCCACTTCGCCCCTTCTGCCTTTCTTTGACCTCAACAGAACTGTTTGCTCACTGACCTTGCTAATTTTCATCCACTCCTCTCGGCCTTTCTCCGTTTCCTCCCTGACTCAACTGAGATTTACGCCATTTTGATAACCTGTACGCCAGTACTCAAAACTTCCTCCAATTCTCTGTTTTTGGGTTCGGTATTTCTGGCAAGATCCCACGCATAGGTAAGTCAAACTATTCAGGTTCTCTGAGCCAGCCTTCAGCAGCTGGCTGAGTGGTGCCAGGGGGAGTTACACAAAAGGGCACGTTACTTATACTACAAATCCATGTTCACAAACTTCATGTGACTCCACAACATCCTACCACCTTTCTCTGATCTAAGTACTCTCACTCTGCAAAGCGATTTCCGACTCTTTTTACCTCAAAACCCTCTGATACACCGGTCCCTCTGCATCAGCCACTGACTTTGTTTTCTCCTTCCAAAGAAAACGTAGCCATCAGATGGCAACTCTTTCATCTTCCTGTTACCAAAAATAACACTTGCCTACATCTCCTTCTGTGTTATTTACAGATCTGTCCTTATAGCTAAGGTCAGTCGCTCCTCCTGTGTTGTCTGGGTCCCATCACCTCTTACCTTCTCAGTGACTTTCAGTAACCACCCTTCTACCTCTCAGATATATTCAATTTGTCCATATAAAAATTCTTTCACCAGCTTTTCACATTACCAAGTTTCTACTATTTAAGCACACACAGGCATGGGGCGCCTGGGTAGCTCCATAAGTTAAATGTCTATCTTCAGCTCAGGTCATGAACTTGGGGTCCTGGGACTGAGCCCTGTGTGGGGCTCTCTGCCCAGCGGGGAGTCTCCTTCTCCCTCTCCCTCTGCCCCTCCCCACTGCTCATGCTCTCTCACTCTCAAATACACACACACACACACACACACACGTCTGCTGGATTCCATATCCCCCTTCATTTTTTTCCCAGTCTCTCCTCTCTCTTTGAAAGCATCAAACTTCTTGAGAGAGGTGCCTAAGCCCCTTGTCTCCATTTCTTCACCCTTTAATATATGTGCCTTCACATGGATTGGGCAGACATGGCTATTAAATGCCATCATCATGACTGACATTTCCTCATTTCTCAAACACACTTATATCAAACAATATAATGTTGACAGGCCTCTCTGTCTTTACACCAAATTTTTCGATAATTTTTACTTAGTATAAACACAATTATGTATTTTCACAGATGATCTCTATAGCATTTAAGGAACACAATTCCATTCTTTTTTTTTTTCTTAAAGATTTTATTTATTTATTTGACAGACAGAGATCACAAGTAAGCAGAGAGAGAGAGAGAGAGGAGGAAGCAGGCTCCCTGCGGAGCAGACAGCCAGATGTGGGGCTCCATCCCAGGACCCTGGGATCATGACCTGATCCGAAGGCAGAGCCTTTAACCCACTGAGCCACCCAGGTGCCCCCACAATTCCATTCTTATACAGGTTTTATACTTAAAGATAACAATTGCCTAGTTTTCTAATGCACCTTTAGGTTGCTTAGTTTTCCTTGTTTAGTTTTGTTTTTAAGATTTTATTTATTTATTTGACAGAGGGAGAGAGATCACAAGTAGGCAGAGAGGCTGGCAGAGAGAGAGGGGGAAGTAGGCTTCCCACTGAGCAGAGAGAGACCAATGCAGGGCTCGATCCCAGGATCCCGAGATCATGACCTGAGCTGAAGGCAGAGGCTCAACCCACTGAGCCACCCAGGTGCCCCAAGTTTACCTTGTTTTATCACTAATTTCTTCATCCAAACTCTGAGAGCTGCAGAAGTCCTCCTGAGATGGGAGAATACTTAGGTAATCTACAAGTTCCACTGATAGCTTTCCTGGAACCCTGGATGGTCTGTTCCCTAGAACCTCTGCACAAATGTCACTTCGATTACTCCCTTCGCCATCATCCAGGGAATTCCTTCTGCCTCTTTGGAAAAGGATCCCATATTTCCAGTTCTCATGACTGCTAGTCTTGGTTTTGGAGGAATGTACCTTCTAGCTGTTAACAGAGAAAGTCTACATGGCAGGTACTTTTTTTGGTTTTTTTTTTTTTGAGACCTGGAATTTCTCAAAATATCTTTGACTCATGTAATTATGGTTTATCTGGACTTAGAATCCTACACTGAAAAGAATCTCCCCTCAGCATTTTGAAGGCAATGCTCATCTTCTTTCTCTGATGTTGCTGTTAAGGAGCCCAAGGCCGCCATTCTGGTTTGCCGACGTTTGTTTATGAACTTTTTTCTCTCATATCCCTCCCTTCCTCGAAGTTTTAAAATTCTCCCTTAACCTATAATGTTTTGAAATGTGATGGTAATGGCTCTTGGTCTGGATCTAATTTTCCAGTCTATTATATCAAATCCTCCTTAGCTTCTCTCTACAACGTTTGATCATTCAGTCTGGGACATTTTCTTGTACTACTTCTTTAATACTTTCCTCTTCTGCATTTTTTCCTTGGAGATTTCATTACTCAAATGTTTGATATCCAAGTTTGATAACTGCTTATCCTTATGTTACACATATCTGTTTTATTTTTGTTCTACCTTGGAGATGATCTTCCAAACCTTCTACTAATTATTTTAAATTCTGCTACAGGAATTTTAAGTCTACTTATTCTTCTCTTTGGATATCAATTTTTTTTTTCCCCTCAGGATAATTATACATTTGGAGCACCTGGGTGGCCCAGTCTGTTAAGCGTCTGCCTTGAGCTCAGGTCATGATCCCAGGGTCTTGGGATGGAGCCCCTCACGGGCTTCCTGCTCAGTGGGGAATCTGCTCTCCCTCTCCTTCTGCCCCTCCCCTGAGGTCATGCTATCTCTCAAATAAATAAATAAATCTTTTTTTTTAAAAGACAATTATACCTTTGTAACATGTTTCTTATATTGTCTCTATTTCCTATGAGTACACACACACATACACACTGCTCATTGTCTGTTTCAGTCTCTGTCTTTCCAAACAGAAGCTATCTTCACATGCCAAGTGATTACGGCTCTCTCTTTGTATTTAAGAATTCGGCACTAGAAGGACTGGAGCCCTCTGGATGGTGCAGAGAATGTTAACTGATGGCTTCGCTGCAGTGTGGAGCAAAGAAATATGGGCAGTCTCAACTATTTCACTGGACAATCCTTTAAAAGTTGGTATCTTTATGTCTCTTCTATTGTATCTGTTTTTCTCATAGTGAGATTCTCTGATCTCCTGCTTGGGAGATACCTATCTGGCTTCTAGCATTCTGGGAATGAAGAAGAAAGGGAGCTCTTTAGTAAGCAGATTTTCACTCTAGATGTTTTTTCCTCCCTGTGGCCAAAATTTCTCCTTCTCTTTTCTCTACAAGTAATTTCCTCTGAAGGTAATTCTCCTCAACCAAGCCGAATAAATGCTGGAGTTTCTCCCAGGTCTGTCAAGGGCTTGGTCTTTGCATTCTATCTACCTAGACAGCCTCCCTTCTGTTTCATATTTCAATTTACATCTTTATGAAATTTATATTTTAGCCAATAGCCAATCTAGCTCCAGACTTATATCCAACAACCCATGTGATTCTTGCACTTCGACTTCTTTGCAAAGACACCACAAACGCAACAGACCAAAAACCACTCACAGTTGTCCCTTTCAAGCTTGTCATTTCCCGGTGATTATTACTTCAGTGCATCACACTTCAAGCCTGGATTTTATCCCTGACATCAGTCACTCCTTCACCCATCATATCAAACCTCCCAGCCCTATTGATTTTACCTCCCAACAGATCTCAAAACCATCCACTTCCTTGAATCACCACATCACCACCTTGGCCCAAGCTCCCATTAGCCTTTGCCAGGACTCACATGGTAGCCCTAGGTCTCTCTTTCCCCTACTTCTCTTCTTCTCTACCTTTTCTCCACAGGACAATAAGGCTCATCTTTACACAATACAAATGTGATCTTGTATTCACATGCTTCTAAAAACTACTGGGTCTAACAACCCAAATCCTCAACAAGGCTCAGGTGTTCTACCAGGTGCTTCTCTCTGGACTCATTTATCCTTCTCATGAATGTTCCCTACTCTTTCCACCCCGAGGCCTCTGCACATGTTAGCTCCTCCACCTCTTTGCCTCTTCTTGTCTCAAATTCCAGCCCAGGCATCCAGCCTGAGAACCTTTCCCTGACCTCCTTAACTCAGCAACACAGCAAAACTTCCCATCATGGTGCCAGTAATACATGTACTTGAATGGCAAACGTTATCAAGCAGTTATTCTTAGGACATGTGTACTTTTCTGTGTGCATGTTAGGTTTCAGTAATTTTTTTTAGTTCCCCTAAGCACCACATAACTCTCTCTATATATAAATTTCTAAGTACTCATGCATTTGCAAGATTCATATATTTCTTCCCCAACAAACTGTAAACTCCTAAAGGGCAAAAACTTTCTCCAGTGCTGTTTAACAGTGCCTGCATGAAGGAGGCACTCAATAAACATTTCTGAGTATAGAGATGCATAGGGGTGAAAATAAATTGTACTAAAAGTAAGTAGGCTGGGTTGCTTTTTCTAGAACAGGAATGTTTAAACAAGCAGGCTTCAGGGTCTCCATGAACCATGAAAATTTTATGAAAGTGTGTATGTTTATTTAATTATGTACCTTTCTCCCCCTAAGGAATGATCCAACCTTTCATCAGATTTTCAGAGTTCTGTCACCCAAAAAGGTTAAGGATCGGTGTTGTAAACTCAGCCAGAATTTGAAAGATGTACCCATCTAATGACAAACAACTGGCAAAATATAAAATTCCGTATCTTTTGCAAAACACACGTTATTCTGGCATCCATTACAAAATAGAATTTCCTATTATCAAATTTAAGTCCTTGAGATTCTTTCATGGTGCTGACAAATCTGTTTTAAATGTCAGAGTTACCCCAGCCATGCAGGGATTTGTGCCTCCAGGACAAGGGAAATACCTGTGAAGATAAAGCCAGACTGAAAGGGACAGGGACATTCAGAGGGCATTTACAGTAGAAAGGAACAAAGAATGAGATTTAGCTCTTCTTTGCCAGCATGTAGCAAGGGCTGGTTTCCTCAAAACACGCATGCCCAATAAAAGACCTTTCCAGTGATACACATAACCAGACAGAAGGCTCTATGGCTGCTCGGACAAAAAGATTCTCTTCCCTGTAAATCAAAACAGGCTTTTCCCTGGACTGTGCCAATGAAAGGATCCTGTGTCTACTCCCCACAATTACTCATCTGTATTTCACAGGAAGCCAACACACACAAAAATGTGTCTCAATATAGAAGCCATTAAGGCTAGATTTCAAAATGTATATACTCCAAACTATTTCAAACCTCCCAGCCCTATTGATTTTACCTCCAAACAGGTCTCAAAACCATCCACTTCCTTAAAATCTCCACATCACCACCTTGGCCCAAGCTCCCATTAGCCTTTGCCAGGACTCACATGGTAGCCCCAGGTCTCTCTTTCCCCTATTTCTCTTTTCCACTGTTTCTCCACGGGACAGTTAAGACTCATCTTTACACAATACAAATGTGATCTTATATTTACAATCTTTCTAAAAACTACAGGGTTTGGGAAACCCAGTTGGGGAAAAAACTAATGTAAGTTTTGGTCTATTTTAGCAAAACTTGATAAATTCATTTCCGAGTAAATCAAAATGACCATCTGCTCAAAATGTACAATTATATTACTTAGGGAATGAGGTCAAAGTATGCTAGTAATGAAGAACCTGAAACTAGAGAAACATACCTATTTAACAATAATCATGAAGTGCCAAATTCTTAAAATATGTAGTGATTCCCACTAACCTTGCCCCACCCCCCCAAACACACACACACACAAATGTATTTTAAAGTATTCCTGGGTATTGTGGTATTGCCTGGGTTTTAAGTGTTGTCCAGTTGAACCAATCCTTAATAGGGAGGGCAGGAAATCTTTCTCCCTCTCTGTTTAAATGATGATTTATTATCCCTGCCTTTTACAGATGTACAGATCTGGATTCCAATCACACAGGACAGCTACCTGCATCCCCCAGCCTCCTTTTGTCATTGAGGCCAAGGGCTTTCCACTTTACACTGGTACGCAGCCCCATCCCAAACCCATCAATAATCTCCCCTGTTTTGTCAAGACTGAAGTCTGAAACTACATTTTCTCAGATTCCTTTGCCCGCTGGGTTCCACTTAGAGAGGCACTCAGGTGAGATCTGAAGGCAAGAGCGAAGGGGAGGCAAGTTTGCTTCTGACATAGCTATGGCATTCACTCTGGCATTCCTGAGCAGTAGAAGCCCCCAGCATTAGCTACAGAGGTGGCTCCTCTGGCAGGGGTAGCAAGAGTATTTGCTACATCAGCAGTTCCCATAGCAATGCCAGCAGCAAGCACAGATTCATGAAGGCTAGCTCCAAGGCGGAAAAAGCCTTCGTCCTGCCAGCCCAGAACCAGTACAGCATCCAGATCTCAGGGTGCACCTCCCTGCCTTTAGTTCCTCCAGAGCTACTCAAACTTGCATACAATTCCTCACTTTAATCCCTCTCTGGTGGAAATGACTACTGGTTAAATGATAAAGGCCATTTTCCACAAATTTATTATGAGGTTCCATAATATATAGCATGCAATTTTGCTCAGAACTTGAAACATAATGAATGTCAACTATTATCCCTTTGTTCTGTCTAATCACCAGTGCTCATGATTTAGCTCCTCCTTTTCAGAACTAGGAGGGGAAGGTGTTGCTGACCTTTGTCTCCTTAACCATCAAAGGATTTCGGTGAAGCTGTACCTTGAGAAAGCTGGGGAACATGACTCAGGGAAACTGGAAGAAGCCAAAGGAAATGAACCAAGGATGAACCAGCAAGTAAGTATCAATAAGGGCAGAGAAGAAAGAAAGGCTTCTGTCTCCCTGATCCACAGTGATATTGATGGTTATCTGAGAACATGACATGAACGTGTCATAATTAGAAAAGTCACTTACAAAATACCAGTATGTAGGTACTCAAAGTAAAACAGTCTCTGTAAAGTAGGAATGAAATGAATTTCACTGGTTAGTCATTTCTAGGTCTTCTTCTCTCGCACCTGTCACATTTCCCAGACGGCTTTTTAGAAAGTCCAAAACTTCTACATATGGACTTTTTTTTAAATTAAGTACATTCAAATATAATCACAAAACAACCTGACCTGCTGGGTAAAACGTAACAGGATCCATTTTTCCTGTGTTTTGAAAGGGGTTTTACTCAAGTTTATGCAAAACAGTCTGGAGAACAGAGTGCTAAGCCTGAGCTAAGATTTACCTATAATTTTATCTTCTCAGATAAGCATATTTAGTATCTTTGATATATAAAAATATATCACTAATGCAATACACATTATATATACTATATAATATAAATTGTTAAAATAGATACCTAAGCTTTTTTTTTTTAACTTATCCGTCTTAAGTGCCATACAGGGAGCAAGTTTCTACCAGTATTTTAAGAAATTATTCTCTGAAATTTAGGTTGTTTAAACAGAAATGCTTCAGGATGCCTAACTCATTTTATCTCAAAAAAAAAAGTAAGCTTTCTGTTATCTTGGGAGGACAGTCATATTATGAGAATAACTTGTGACAGAACTGTGACTGGGACCCAGACGTTCTGTTGCAAATTAAAAACCAAGGGGCTACGTTGAGCTCACCTCCTCCTCGTTGGCTGGACAGAGTCATCGCTCCCACAGGAGGGGTTTCGGCGGCGCGTGTAGGGGAACTTCGGGGATTTCATGCGGTCATTGGGAGAGTGGTAGAGTCCACTGCAGGGGAAAAAGAAGGGTCAATAGTGCCCACAGAGGGCCTGAAGGAGCAGACAGCCCAGTCCCAGGCTACACACGTATTTGCCCCCTCAGGGATATACTAGATCACAGGCACATAGTTCTCTTTGCTGACAAGATTTACTGAAAGAAAATGGAGGTAAGATCTGGCAAATCAGATCCTAAGAGTCGTTATCTTTCAGGAATGGATTTGTGTCACTGGACTTCCATGGTAAGAAAGGAACACTCAAGTGATGGTAATAATAACAATCTGCATATACAACAAACTTACCATATGCCATGCACTGACTGAGCTAAAAGCTTTATATTCCTTATCCTAGCAAATCTTCATATCAGCCACAATCACTGGGACAGAAAAGAAAGTGGAAATACGGAATGTTTAATTGAGTGGCCCAAGTAAAGGAGCTAAGAAGTGGCCAGTTAGGATTTGAACCCCTGGTCGTGGTAGCTGGGATCCCCATGACTCTAAAGTCAGTAAGGTATAATGCAGGTCTGTTGCTGGTTTGGTAGCTGTGGACAGATAGAAACGAAATATATGGATATTTTTGTGAATAAAGTTCTTCATTAGTCCTCAAATATACTTTTCAAGTATAGTTTTTTAAGAACTGTACAGTAGAGGGGATTATCATCAATATGACATTTAGAGTTCAAAAATATACTCTCTTACTCTAAGCCATGGTAACAATATTCCAGGTAGTGTCTTAATACACACTGGTCTTCTTTCCTGTCTTCCAGGAGAAAGTTTCACCTTAGAATACATCCTGTTGACTTCTACTTCGAAAGTTCTCGGTCATGCTGATTTTAGGAATCTGACTGCCTTGTCCACAGCTAGCAACATCCAGTCACAAAGCAGTTGGATTCCATTATTTAATTGGATTCCGTTATTTAATGCGTTGTGATGGCTAATCCCATTTCTGCTGTTCACCATGAGAAAAACAATGATTCTTTTTACCTCTGGGGGCCGTTGTCTTCCCATGGTGCATGAGATTTGCTTCTTTGGGTATCAGGGCTGTTTTCACTCTTTGCTTTCTTAAAGCTTTGATTTAAAAAAGAAAAAAAAAAACATGGAATATATATTAACTGGAGAATAAAAGGAAGTTCACTCACATATTTCCTTCTTCAGTGAAACTGTTTAACAAATGTTTTAAAATGTGTTTTTATACCCGTGACTCATTCTAAAAAGGGTAGGAGGTGACTGCCTAAAAAAATTCACATCTCCAGCAAGTATTTTTAGGCTCCCCTCCACCTTTTTTCCCTAGTATTACTGCTTTAAGTCAACAAAAGCCAGGTCATCCACTGTTAGGAAACTTGGAAGACAAGTCTATCTGCAGGACAGGAAGCAATGGCAAGGGCAGAGGCAAAAAAAGAAAGCTGGCAAGGAAGGAAAGCTGGAGTATGAGGGCTCCTGAGGCCGGCTCCTTCTTTTGAGCTCTGGACTTCAGTCTAAATCTGAGCAGGTGGGTCAGCCGTGGACAAGTTCAGGCTACCCAAACCGACCTTTCCTAGCCCCTAGCTTCCGCCCTATCTTGGCTTCATTCTTCCAACTCAGAAGCACTTCCAAATGCTATTTCCTGACCTAGTATCATCTTTCTGCCTGAAGAATGTAAATATAACTGAGCTGTTATTCAATCTCAACAAATTGTTTTAGATACACATGGGGAGATACAGAGGAAAGGACTCATCAGAAGCCTCAGGCCTCCACTGAAGGAGGGGAGATATATTACTTCTCACATCCCCAGAGTCTCAGCCCCAGGAAAAATAGAGCTACTTAATTTCTAACTCACATTTAACCCTGGATTTTTGAGGAATCCCCTATATAAGTTGTCCTCGAACATGGTCATAGCAGGGTTCTTTATAACAGTCAACAAAGAAGAGAGAGGGAAAAAAATGACAAGGTCATTTCAAAAAAGGAAAATAAACTTGTATCCTAGGAGACTACACCCATACAGGAATTAATATAAAGCTAAAAAATTATGTATTTGACAAGGCACTTAACTCATCATATTAGCCTATAGTAGGTAGGTTTTAATTTTTGACCAATACATTCTTTTGATTAAATAATCTTTGGAAGATCAAGTGCTCCAAAATCTTACTTTTGAGGTGAGAAGTAATAAATACAATACATACTTAATAGTAGAAAGTGTGTGTGTTTAATAAATGAGAAAGAAAAAGGGAGATTGAGAAATTCAGAGGGGAGATGAAAGGGGAAATGGGAGAGTAGGCGAAAGTTAGAGAAAAATGAAATCCTAATTTCATTTTATTTATTTTATTTTATTCATTTAATTACTTGCATTCACTCCCTAAGCCATTTCTCATCTGGAACTCGAGTGGGAAAATCGGGCAGCACTTCAGGTATCAGTCCTATTGACAAGAAAACCGTTGTAAAGGGGACTGAACTTCTTCTGTACATTCTAAAAAGGCTTGGGATCTGAATTTCATGGCAGATTACTGTTCTTATGTTGGATTTAGCATAAGCATACCCTGTACATACAGATTAAGCTGACACTCTATACACAGCTGTGAGGCTGACCAAGGCCAGCTACGCCAACTAAAGGGCATGCAAAAAAGGCAAAGACCCTGTCATTCCAGAAAGAATCCATGAAGGGAGTGTCCCGGAACTAAACAAAAGACAACGTAAGCAAAACCCTGGGGAAAACACCACAACTCTGAGAATCCTCCTATCTTAGAATTCTTTTGCTAGGAAATTGCAAATTGTACTCCTTCACATAGCCCCAAACCTACTGAATGAAGACACCATTATTTACTAACGAGATGGAGAAGATGATCAAAGTCTGCCAGGGTCACGTATTTCTGACTGCTTGGACTCAGAAGCTAGTGCTGTAGACAAAGTGAGCTGATGAAAGCTGCTCATTGTACTTCTCAAATGCTGTTCCGTGGACATAAATGGAGATAGGAAAAACTGATGCTGAAACAGTATCTTCACAGAGAACAAGGCTGATCTTTCATGGAAACAAGCCATGTAATATATTGAGAGAAGGTCTTTCCGCTGGGGAATGCTGCTGGGAAAATTGATGCAGAAGACCATGACACCTCTTCATACATATGCAATCACTGACTTCCGGAGCCCTGCGCCTCTAAATGCTGTAAGCCCTCTTCCCAGGGCCACAGTTCAGTGCACCGCGGTAATGAACACAGTACATTAAACATGAATATCATCGACTTTATTTCACAGGTCCCTCTGAGTAAGTCCATTATAGCATGCCATTTTAAAAAATCACGTGCAATTGTCCCTCTGCTGCAGAGAATGGGACCACAGACAGTGAGATCACCATGCTGTGGCAGCAGGAGCATTTCCTTCAGATGAGAGAGGCAGGTCCTGCTGTTTATACTCCACTGGCATTTTATTTTATTTTTTTTAAGATTTTATTTATTTTTTTGACAGAGAG
This sequence comes from Neogale vison, assembly GCF_020171115.1. Lineage (NCBI taxonomy): Eukaryota > Metazoa > Chordata > Mammalia > Carnivora > Mustelidae > Neogale > Neogale vison. Next base: position 183,106,706 of record NC_058091.1, on the reverse strand, counting down.
AGATCACAAGTAGGCAAAGAAGCAGGCAGAGAGAAAGGAGGAAGCAGGCTTCCTGTTGAGCAGAGAGCCCGATACGGGGCTTGATCCCAGCACCCTGGGATCATGACCTGAGCTGAAGGCAGAGCCTCAACCCCCTGAGCCATGCAGGTGCCCCTCCACTGGCATTTTAAATGACTCTTTGGCTCATACACTATTTCAACCAAAAGTATGAACTATCAAAGTAAAAAGATTCTTCACCTCGCCAACAGGAAAAAGCTTTTTTGTGACAGCATACCGTTACAAGTTCTTTCACTTAACCGACTGACCTTTTTATTGGTGAAGGTGCAATAATTTTAGTCGTTCCTTCATTTTCTCCATTGTCCATGTTTGCTGTTACCCGATTTATGCTGTTTGAGCCTAGTAGCAAAGAGCAGTAAGGAAAGATGGAAGAAAAGAGTGGTGAAAAACAAAGAAACAAAAAATCACACAGAAGCCAAAAAGTTATTTTAAAAATGCAACTTTAGGGACATCATGGCGCATTTTATTAATAAATTATAATTCTAAATAAATAATGAATCACCCAATAAATCTAAGGTATTATTCCCTGACACGTACTAAGCCCTCAACATAACAGCATCTAGGAGGGTCTTAGATATGACACCACTTGAAAATGGGCCCTTTTGAAATTTTAAGAGTTAAGTAAGTCCCCATATCATGGATATTCTTTAGACTGCTGAAATAGGATTCTAAAATATTTAGTGGTATATATTGGTATGTAAGACCTAATAATCAGTCCCTAATTAACTATCGTGAAGAAATTACTGTTTTTGGCATGCCATGATAGCCCCCAATCTAAATCAAAGCAAAAATACTCCAACTCATAATGCAAACGGCAAAAAAAGAGTAATACAGAGGTTATTTCTATTACTCACATGTTAAAAAAAAAGTTTTCAATTTTTTTTTTTATACAAACATCTCTAAAAGCCTAAAACTGTTTAAAAGCTACTATTCCACATATCTGCATCGATGCTAGACATACCAGCAGAGGGAGCCCCCAGTAGACAAAATGTTGGAAATCACGATCCAAATAAAGATAAGTAGCCAGGCCCACCCGGGAAGTCTGGATCCCATTCTCAGGACACAGGCTGATAAGCCTGCAGAGGTGACATGTGAGCACTGATGGTGACCGTTTTCAAGTAGTGTGTGCCTCACTCTCGAAAGCACAGGGGAGATCAGCAAGGGGATGCCCAAAGCCCTCATTCAATTAACTCTGTGGGACAAGCAGGTGCGTCTTCAGACTGGCATCTTGCAGAAATATGTCTAGAGTTCAAGTCCTTTGATCCAAAGTGTGATCACCACTAAGTACATACAGTTTTTTAATCATGAGTTGAGCCTGTAATACTATTAAAAGCTAATATTTATTGAGCACTTACTATGTGTCAGGTGCTATCCCAAGCACTTCATTTACTTATATAATTTTCAAAATAATCCTATAAGGTAGATACTAATATTATCCCTATTTTTAAAAATAAGAAAAATGGCCTTTCCCAAGGTCCCATACACCATGAGTAAGGGGACCAGCTTTGAAACCCAGCAGTCCAGCTCTAGAGACTTAAGTCTAAACCACCATGATACATGGCCTTCCATGTGCCATGTGCACCCCACTCTCAAACAGTTCAATGGTCAGTGTAAATAGGGGTGCCCAGGGCACCTGGGTGGCTCAGTTGATGGGGCAACTGCCTTTGGCTCGGGTCATAATCCTGGAGTCCTGGGATGGAGTCCTGCATGGGGCTCCCTGTTTGGCGGGGAGTCTACGTCTCCCTTCCCCTTCTCGTACTCTCTCTCTCACACATCCACCTCTCAAATAAATAAAATCTTTAAAAAAAAAATAAAAAGCTATATACAAACAAACAAACAGGGGTGCCTGGATGGCTCAGTCGGTTAAGCATCTGACTTCGGCTCCAGTCACGATCCCAGGGTCCTGGGATTGAGACCCACGTCTGGTTCCCTGTTCAGAGGGGAGTCTGCTTCTCCTTCTGCCCCTCCTCCCACTCATGCGCATGTGCAGACACATGCACTCTCGCTCTCTCTCAAATAAATAAAATCTTTAGGAAAAAAAAGTCAGTGTAAATTAAGGGTCCATCGGAAGAGACATACTCTTCAGAACATTTGGAGGCATGTTTCACAACTCATCAGAAAAAATTAACATTAATGCATACTCCTTGGACAGAGAGAATGGTGGTTTCAACAAAGAGCTTCTAAAACTATCATAGTAAGAAATTTGACTTGGATTCAGTATCTGAATTTTATTCCTATTTTGGAATCCTGAAATGTAAAGGTAAGTCTGATATCTATGTGCCCTAAAGGTAAGTTCATGTTGGCGCAATATTCAGAATCCAAGCTTCAGGAAAGCTGTTTGGAGTTTACAGAAAATGTCACCAGCCACAACGAATGGGACAAAACCAGTTCCCGTGAACTACCCCATGTGCCATGGGAGGCTGGCAGTGGCTGGTCATTGTCTATTCTGCCATAACCATTAGTAACAGTCCTAAGCGCAGATTCCCAAAGTTGCAGGCTTAGGTATGAGCTGGAGCTGCTTCTCCACAGTGTAGCTCCATGTGGGACAGCCCTGGGCCCTGGCAGGAGGGGTTAATTCATCCGTGCTCTAGACAGTAGGTATGCCCCGACCTTAATATTTTTATTGTTCCTAATGAACTTTTTTAAAATGTGGTATTGTTTTCAGCAGGTACTACTAATTTAAACTGTAAATGAAGGGACCTACACTAAACTGGGGCCGTTCCCCACCACCACCACTAGGAGAGGAAGGAACACAGCAGAGAGCTCAACGCCCAGCGCCAATAATGCCAACGGAAGCAGCACTGAGCAAAGCTGAACATCACGGGAACAGAGGCCCTGTGCGACTAGCCTAAGATGCCCAGGTCTGCTTTTCTTTTCATCTCTTTAGACCGATTATTAGTCCTCTCTTACTACCGATCACCTCAGAGAGAGTGAGAGTGTTTAACTCTTTTGCCTCATTTCCTTCTGTCTGAATCTTCTGACAAATTAATAAAAAGGTAGACAAATCCAGGAATATTGTCAAACAGAAAAGTTTCAAACTAAGTATGTGTATATATTTTCTAAATAAACCCATGCCTGGTTATTCACAACATCTGAATAATTTTTGAGATGAAACATAAGATGAGTGTTTTTCCAAAAGAATTTCAGTTTTTAAAAACCCCCACATACACGCTGTCTCTCAAACACTCAGCAACAGTTTAGCCAGGCTTCTTCAAAATAAATTGTTTGACTGTCAAGACTATTTTACTAACCTAACAGTCATAGAATTTTCATACGCACCGCATAAACAAATAAGGTATTGGCAGTAATAAAATCTAATTCATGGTTCTTTTATATTCAAAACAGCAGAATTCTAACCAGAAATCTATTGAAATGTATTCCTCTTCTCTATAACTATGTGAGCTGAACAAGCCTGGGGTTTAAAAAGATTGAGGAAAAGAGAGTACGGGGGGGTGGGGGGAAGCTACTTATAAGCATGAACTTTGTGGGAGCATTTCTGAAGGATACCCTCGAACGACACTCATTTGCTAACTATAACTTGGGCTTTTCTATTCATAGATGTAAGACTCTGATAAAGCCCTAATTAGGCAATATTTCTTACCTTTCTGTATGTTGCTAAAGGTGCACTTAAAAGTAATAACTATACTTTTAAAATGCCATATTTTAGCTAAGTAGGTCAAATGAGTGAGATGTTGTCACAGTACCCTTTGAGAAGAAAGGTAAGCAATTCAGTCAAGCTGGGTTGTGTTGGTTACTGAACTCTACCAAAGCGAGAGAAATAGATACACATTATTGAGGTTTCCCTTTTTTTTTTTTTTTTAAATTTGATTTATTTGTCTATGAGAAGGAGAGTCTGAGTGCGGTGAGGGGCAGAAGGAGAGGGAGAAGCAGACTACCTGCTGAGCTGGGAGCCCAACCCGGGGCTTGATCTCAGGCCCCCAGGGTCTTGACGTGAGCCAAAGTCAGACACTTCACTGACTGAGCCACCCAAGCGTCCCATTATTGAGGTTTCCTGACTCTCCATGTTGCTAATATGTACTCCTGTTTTCCTTTCCAAGCTTCTTTTCCCCCAACTCCATCCTAGCACCTTTCAGAACCATCCCTTGTACATTAGCTCAGATGCCTGGGCTATGGAGAAACAAACTCATCACATTAAAAGGCTCGTGTTTTCAAGTATTACTGGCCAAAGAATAGTTCCATTGTAAAGAGGAAAAGGAGAAGCCAAATATTAACTAAAATAATTAACTGATCACAATGGAATTCCAGGCACTGCTCTAGGAGATATTTTCAGGGTGGAAAAATCCTTTTCCCTCACTCCTTTTTCACTGTAAATTATAATAGACCACCAGAAAAGAATATAACATATAGATACAAATAGTTTAACGAATAATTATAAAATGAATAGCTATTTAGCCACTATCTACTTCAAGAAATAAAATACTGAGGGCAATTTTCCTACATTACACAAATCACTCCATTTGGGGCAAACAACTGTTTCCCATCTAAAATATCTAGAGATAACAAATTATGAAATATGAATTATGTATATATTTAATGAAATATACACTAAAATTATTTTTTAATTCTTAGTAAATGTTTAGGCCACAAAAATCTTAATAAAATGAAGGACACATTACTGTACTGCTCCCTATTAGCACAGTGCTTTACCTGTGGTAGGCATCAATCCACAAAGGTCTACTCTAAGGGACGTGCTTGTTTCTACTTTTTCCACTAGAAAGGAACATTCAAGATAATGATGTTATTTTGTAGATGTATGAAAACTAAGTCCCCCCCCCCAAAAAAATCTGTATGTGGAGCTATGGGAAATACAGAAAGAGGATATGTAGCCATATCCTACAGGACTAGGCTACTTCTTAGATTTTTGAAAACTACCTTCTGCCATAACTCACTGTTTTTCTAAATGACAGCTGTAGATTATAACAGAAATCTGTTATTGATATCAGCATTTTACTAACTAAATTATTGATAATTTATTGATATATGGTTATTGATATTGGTTATTAAGTCTCCTTGTAAATCTGTATTCTATTTTAGATAAAGTATTAATGATGCCCCTGCTTGTGCTCTCTCACTCTCTCAGTCAAATAAGTAAGTAAAATCTTAAAAAACATATATTAATGCTAGCAAGACCACTTACAGTTAGGAGCACCCAATTCATTACACATGGTACTCACATTAAAAAGACAACAGGCTTTATTTCAAGAGGCTAGTCCCATTTGGAAGAGTAACTCATCAGGGAACTGCCATTGTCTGTTAAGGAGCCGTATCTAATTCCTTCTCTGGGCTGTCAGTCACTGCCCCTTAATGTGGGCGCACACAACTCCCTACAGTTTAGGCAACACTACAATGCCAGCATCCAAGGCTCTGTGGCATTTTGCTTGTTCATTTTCAACACCCTATACGCAAACGCTTCCAGTCCATGTGCATCAGACCACTACTAGGCTTTTGTGTGGTTCGGTTCTGTTCACCTTTGAGTGCCCTCACCTTAAAGGACCCTTGCCTTCAGTTTAAGAGAAGTGGCTGTCAGAAACAGAATCAACTTTCCCAGGACTATTTAGCTACTTGACCTGGAGGCAATTCTTAAAAGTCAGCCCTAGGATGTCAAGACTTGGTGATGAATATACATGGCTTTTCAGTTATAAAAACACTTTGCATTTAAATGATACTAGGGGTCTCACAAAATCTGTTTGTGCTCAATTTGACACCTGTCAACCTAAATTAAATTTTTGATGTTATTTAAATGTTGCCAATGCTTTTAATTTACAGAGTGGGCATGAGGATGAATGTGTGGCGTTAAATGAAAAAAGATGTATTTGGCAAGTGAAAATGCCTTATTCGGTTGTATGAGGGAAAGGACAAATAGCCAGTAAGTAAAGCAGGTCTGTGATATATAAATGATTTCATTAAAAGAACTCTCAAATATGATAAATTTGTAAATTTTGAGGTTTAAATTTTATCCCATTTATTCACTTTTTCTTATCTAAATTATAAAAAAAAAAACCCTGTATCTGATGCTTCAGACAAATAATCAAGACAGATTATAACCATTCCCAACACAATAATTACGTATTAGTTTTCAGTAAAACTAATCTGATTTTACATTAGCTAAACCAATGCAATTTATTAGGGGGAAAAAGTGCTATTCGTGAATTAAGAACAAGCTAATAATTGGAAATACAGCTTAGTTCTAGTTGTTACACTGAGAGTACAAGGTAATTTTGCCTTGGTCTCACCAACCTTAGGCTGGGTACTATGGAAAAATGGCAGAAAGTATGACAAATTGGGAAAATAAGACATTTTTCTAACATCACAAATTATGGTCCAACAGGAAAATTTGGCAGAACAGTCCTTCATTAAAATAGGTAAAACAAAATTGAGTCTCAAAACACACAATTTAGAAAATACAAGATTTTCAGCAGCTAATGGTTAATTCTTTAAAGTTCAAATGCCTGACATCAGCCCATTCAAGGCAAACAGGCAGCCAGATCCCTGCTTTCTTTCTTCTTTTTTTTTTTTTTTTTAGGAGGTAGGGGCAGAGGGAGAGAAAATCTTAAGCAGGCTCTGTGCCCAGCATGGAGCTAACATGGGGCTCAATCTCATGACCTTGAAACCATGACCTGAGCGAAAATCTAGAGTCGAATTCTTAACCAACTGAGCCACCCAGGCACCCCAAGATCCCTGCTTCTCTTCTCTCCCTCTCCTTTTAAGATTTTTATTTATTTATTTGACAGAGCGCAAGAAAGAGAGAGAGAGAGACAGTGAGAACAGGAACAAAGTAGGGGAAGTGGGGGAGGGAGAAGAAGCAGGTTTCCCACTGAGATGTGGGGCTCCATCCCAGGACCCTGGGATCCTGACCTGAGCTGAAGGCAGACACTTAACGACTGAGCCACCCAGATGCCCCAATATACAGACTTTTGAGACACTGATTTTGCTACATGTCAACTGCAAGATCAAACAAGGCTTTCTGCTAAAAAGCTGGAGGGTAAATTATAAAGAATTGGGTGTGGATGAGAAGGATGGCTAGGAAAATATGCCTACACATGAAAGATCCTTTCTCTGCTTGGTCTGCTTCCAATTTCTTCTTCCCCAACCCAGTACTCTCCTGGATCCCTATGCTTTCCTCATGACCAAAATGATCAGCTTGGGAGTATGACCTGGGTGGAAAGGAAGGCACTGCATCCTCTATGCCTTTGGCAGAGTTAACAAGGGGCACACACAGAGAGAGGTGGTCACAGGCATCTGTCCTTGTGGGTCAGAATGCCAAGTTCCAAAACAAGAAAGGCACTTCTGAGCATGGGAAGTCATCTGTTCATTCCCTGAGGTGCTCAGAGTAGAATGAAAGGATTCTATCCAAAGGGCTTGGGATCTACACCTGCGTGTGCTGGAGCAAATGCCAGACATGGCAGCAGCAGATGGGCGCCATCTTTTCTCTGAACACCCATAGGCTCAATGACAGCACCTATCTACGAATGGCTGGCTGGAATCAAGAGGTGGTAAATCACTTAAATACCATCTGTTTCTTCCCTGATAGGAGAACACAATTCAGGGGAAGAGGACTGAGTAGACGTTCACATCCTACTCTGACAGAACTCTTGCACTCCCCAATCACCTCCAACAAGGCCATATAGTTTAGAGGAACATACAGCAAAACTTCTCCAGTCAGCTCCTGTCAAACAATTCATCTCACCTGGCACAGGCAGAAGGATAATTCCTTCTCTAACCTGAAGTTGGTTCTGTTCCAGAGGAGTATGCTTTAGAGGTTTTTATTTGATGCAATTATAATAGTATATAAAATGTATACAAAGCACACATAACTATATATAAAAATTGCTTTAAAAATACTTATTTAGCTAAAGTACAATTGGGAAAATTCTTATTTTTTTCTGCTTCCATTGTTAAGCTCATATCGAAGAGTCCTTAACTTACTGTTCTTTCAGCTTTTCAACCAGGACTCACCAAAAGAATCTGAAAAACTATTGTGCCTCAGAGCACGTTTCTAAGGTGATATCTAAAGTTTCTTCTCAAAAGTCTAAATAGTTCCAACTTTGTATGGTAACAAATGGCTAACTAGATATATCACGAGGATCATTTCATAGTGAACAGAAATATCAAATCACCATGATGTACACCTGAAACTAATAGGATACTGTATGTCAAGTACACTTCACTTTTAAAAAGAAAGTTTAAATAATACCAAAGAATATCATTTACAGCATAGAGTAAATATTGACACTTTAAAATGGAATTGTTTCATGACTCTCTTTAATGTATCCAATGTAATAACATACCATAGAAATTTGATACCCACAGTCATCCATTTTAAAATTAGATAAAATGAGGCTACATTTGGAAATTTCATGGCATTCTTTTCTCTCCTTGCATTTACATTTCAATTCCACCTTCTCTGAAAAAATTAATCCCAGAGTAATACATGTTTTACACTTGAAAGTTTTATTTATCACCCTATCTCACTTCTCTGTGACAATAAATAAATAAATAAATAAATTTAAGTTTTATTTCCCATGACCATAAAGTTCTAAATGTTAAAAATTTCTTCTGAACTAAGACATTACAATCATTAACAGATTATTATTGTACCAAACTAATGTTAAATAATTATTACAAGAAAAAAGTAAATTTTAATTAAAAAGTAATTCTTCCAAGGATCATAGAGGAAGGGAGGGAAAAAATGAAACAAGATGAAACCAGAAAGGGAGACAAACTTTAAGAGACTTTTAATCTCAGGACTCAAACAAGGATTGCTGGAATGGAGGGGGTGTGGGAGGAATGAGGTGGCTGGGGGATGGGCACTGGGGAGGGTATGTGCTATGGTGAGTGCTGTAAATTATGTAAGATGATGAATCACAGACCTGCACCCCTGAAAAAAATAATATATGTTAATTTTTAAAAAGTAATTCTTAATGAGATGAACAAGGTAGTTTTGTCTTCCCAATGATGACATGGGTTAAATGCACTGAAGAATGCTAAGTGAAACAGTTTAGCAATAATTCTATTCCTGTTTTTAGGCAGATTTCAGTGCCGAGAAGTCTTGTTCACATATAAGCAGAGTTGCATGTATTCTGTTATGAACACAATGTCATTACAGAAATTCTATGACTTACATGTCTATCAGTGATATATTATCTAAAATTATTTCAGGGGCACCTGGGTGGCTCAGTCGTTAAGCGTCTGCCTTCGGCTCAGGTCATGATCCCAGGGTCCTGGGATCTAATCCTGCATTGGGCTCCCCACTTAGTGGGGAGCCTGCTTTTCTCTCTCCCTCTCCCTGCTGGTCCCCCTACTTGTGTTCTCTCCCTTTGTGTCAAGTAAATAAATAAAACATCTTTAAAATTATTTCAAATGTTCCATCAGATGACAAATCAATTGGGTCCTCCTTCAGTTTTGTCCAAAGTCAAAATGAGGAAATGACTTAGAAAAAGAGGTGTCACTGGGGCACCTGGGTGGCTCAGTAGTTTGAATGTCTGACTCCTGCTTTCAGCTCAGGTCATGATCTTGGGGTCCTGAGGGATCCAGCCCTGCCTGAGTCATCAGGCTACACACACAGTGGGGAGTCTGCTTCCCCTGTCTCTTTCGCTCTGCCTCCCCCCAACTCACTCTCTCCCTCTGAAATAAATAAATAAATCTTTAAAAAATAAGGGGAAAAAAGGAGAGAAGAGGGGAGGGGGGAGGAGGAGAGAAGAGGGGAGGTAAGAAAAGAAGAAAGGAGGGGAGAAGAAAGAAAAAAGAAAAGGAGGTGTTGTTTAATAATTAAGGCCATTTAGTTTCCAGACACTAACTCAGGAGGTTTTTATCATTTAAGGACAAAACAGTAGAACAGATTCCAAATGAGGAAAAGGTCTGCCTTTGTTTTGGTCCATCGGTAAAAGGTAGGCTGGAACTACTGGGTATTTACCCCAAAGATACAGATGTAGTGAAAAGAAGGGCCATCTGTACCCCAATGTTTATAGCAGCAATGGCCACGGTCGCCAAACTATGGAAAGAACCAAGATGCCCTTCAACGGACGAATAGATAAGGAAGATGTGGTCCATATACACTACAGAGTATTATGCCTCCATCAGGAAGGATGAATACCCAACTTTTGTAGCAACATGGATGGGCCTGGAAGAGATTATGCTGAGTGAAGTAAGTCAAGCAGAGAGAGTCAATTATCATATGGTTTCACTTACTTGTGGAGCATAACAAATTGCATGGAGGACAAGGGGAGATGGAGAGGAGAAGGGAGTTGAGGGAAACTGGAAGGGGAGGTGAACCATGAGAGACTATGGACTCTGAAAAACAATCTGAGGGTTTTGAAGGAGCGGGGGGGGGGGTGTGAGGTTGGGGGACCAGGTGGTGGGTATTGGAGAGGGCACGGATTGCATAGAGCACTGGGTGTGGTGCAAAAACAATGAATACTGTTAACTGAAAAAATAAAAAATAAACAAAAATTTTTTTAAAAAGGTAGGCTGCAGAGAAGAGCCAGCAAGTCTACTACGGCAGGCACACTCCCTTCAGGAAAGAGAATCTGAAAAGCGACTGAATCGAAACTGTCTGTATCCACACAGCCCTTAAGGAAGTCCACTGGTATCTCCTTCCCCACCGGGAGCTGCAGAACCCAGCCTGACAACTACCGTCCTCACCAGCCAGCCTTCTCCTAACCCACTGCCTTACCCACAGATTACCTCCAGTCATGAGCAGATGCTCCTCCTGAACACTGCAGCTTTCTCAGAACTCGGCTCTATGACACTGGCACATCCTACCCGCATGGGAGCACAGCTTTCACCTCTCTAGTCGGATAAAGTGGTTAAGGGCGCAAGACTGGAAGTCAGACAAACCCGCATCTGCTTCTCAACTCTGCCAATTTACCCGACTGTGTGAGCTTGGATGAGTTCTTAATTCCCTTTGGGCCTCAGGTTTCTCATCAATAAAATAGGGGTTTCACCAACAATTTATTGAATGAGAATTAGGTAATTCATAGGAAGTGCCTGGGGTGCCTGGCTTAGCCGGTGGAGTGTGCAACCCGTGAACTCAGGATTGCGGAGTTCAGGCCCCTCATTGGGCGTGGAGCCTACTTAAAGTAAAAAAAATTAAAAATAATAAATAAAGTGCTTAACACAGTGCCTGGCTTTTAATAAGCGTAAAATAACCACTTTATTATTTTCTATGACTAATTTCCCTAGTCCAGGGGCCAAGTTTTATTCAGTTTTCTGTGCTCTGTGGAAAAGGGTCTCCACTGCATGTTTTATGCAACAGCTACAAGCATTTCAATTCTCAGAGGGCACTGACTGGGTGGCCTTCAATTTAACTCAATTCTGACACTATCTACCCAGAGATGTCAGATCCCACAGGCTGACGCCTCAGTCCATCAAGACTGCCCCCTCCTCTGATTCATTTGCTAAAGGGCCTCATAGAACTCAGAGAGGCAACTTACTTATTAGATCACCAGTTCATTAAAAAAGGATGGAACTCAAAAACGGCCAAATGGAAAAGATGCAAAGGGCAACGTATGACAAAGGGCCCTGAGCGCCACTCACTTCAACTCCACGAATTCACCCACCCCTCAGAACCCCACCCTCTGGGTGTTTCTGGGTGTTTCCGGAGGCTTCAATACGCAGGAAAGTCTGATGAAACCGTTGACTATCACCGATTGCACTCAAACTCGAACACTGCTCTTCTCCCCAGAAGTCATGGGGTGGGGCTGAAAATTCCAACTCCTTAATTATGGTTGGTTTCCCCTGGCAACCAGCCTCCATCTTTAGGGACTTCCCAGAAGTCACCTCACCCACACAAACTCTGGTGTGGCTAAAAGGGGCTGGCTATGAATAACAAAAGATGCTCCTTTACCTTTAGAACTCTTATCACTTAGGAAATTCCAATGGTTTTAGGAGCTGCGCCAGAAACCAGAAAAGAGAATAAAGACCAAATATGTATTTCTTACTCTAAATCATAATATCACAAGTCTTGTGCCAGAGAGGTGCTCAATAAACTCTTGATGAAAGGAAATGGAAAGGTGGAAAAAAGTATCATAATGGTAACTCACTAAAGCTATGATATTTAATATACCACAGGCCTTTAGGTTTGCTTGTTTTTCTAATCTTGGTAGCTATGCGTGGAATGCTAAACACTCAAGGGAAGAGTGAAAATAATAACTTTTTAGAGAACATCTAACCAGACTTGCTATATATTAAGAAATCTTTTACTGAATGAAAATAAACAACAGCTTCAAAGCAGAATAGAAAAGAGGGCCAACTAAGGAAAACAGTCTTGAACAAATACACACCTGCCTATGTGATCTACCTGCTCCTTCTCACAGTTAACACTGTTCCTGCCTTTTCCCCTCTTTGCTAAGAAAAGGTCCCAAAGAACTCAAATTATTCCTTAAAAAGAAAAAAATGCCTTGATATAGCAGCAGACTGACCTGCTGCTCCTCTATAAATTAGCAGAACGTACTGTCTTCTCAAGAGTTATCTGCGGAAACAAGTCAATCCAGTAAGTAAGGAAATCATGCAATAGTGGGAAAAACTGGAGATGTGTATTTTCAAATAATTTGAGGCCTTTTGCCTTTTTATTTTCCGTTTACTTTCCAAATAGATGCCTTAATACACCAAACACCTGGGTTCACATCTGGACACTGCTCTTAGGATCTGTGTAACTTGAATGAGTACTTCATGTTTCTAAGCTTCAGTTTCCTCATGGGTAAAATGAGAATACCATCCACCTTCCCCATGGGGTTACCAAAAGAAGTAACGTTATCCACTGTTCAGATGCAAGGAAACCACCTCAAATTAGGGATTCATCTTCAAGACACAGCAGGACCTCACGGATTGGAATTCATGGTTCCTGTCTCCTACCCCCATTCTCTTCTCAGAGCTGCATGATCCTCTGGTGTTTCTCACAGTGTGTCTACTCTATTCTTTCTCTGTGAACCCAGTTCTCTGTTTATGGGTGTGCCTGGAACCTGGGCTGTAACAGTAGCCTCAAAAGAGGTGGCTCTCCCCAGCTGAGTGACTCATAATCTGGGCTCCAATCCCAGCTTCTCTGGAGAAGGAAAATGGGCAGTTTCCTCAGATGCCTCATTCTCACCCTGGGAGATAGAAGAGAGTAAGGCCTCCTGGTCCCAGATTTGCATTGTGCATTGTTCAAAGTGCCAACCACGGCACCTACTCCACAGTGAAGGTAGTTCCTTTTTTTACCTTACCTCACTTCACCTCCTCTCCCTAGACCAACCAAAATAACCTAAACTCTAGGAACTCAACCATTTTTCACATTGATACCAATAAGTAAGGAAAGCACATGACGGAAATCAATCCCAGATACTCTCTAACAGAGTCTGAAGAAGATGCTGACAGAGAAATCACTGTGAAACCTGAATCTGAGAGTAAAACAAACATGGGACACCCTCAGATGCCATCTGCCTAGGAGGACATCCATCTCAAAACAATCTCAAGCAGTTGACAGACACCCTTGAACCTCCACCTATAAAGAAAGAGGGGTGAAAAAACAAAAAAATTCATCTGAATGGTTTGTAAAATCAAGGAAGGGACTCAGGAACTGTGACCACAAACAATTGACAAGGTGGAAACAACTCACACTGCTGATTTCTGAGTGAACAAGTAGGTTCACGAAAAGACTAGTCTTCAGTTATAGTCACACAGAAGTGAAACACAGAGACAACACCATGCAAAACCTGTCCAGAAAGGCCCCTTCTCTGTGTACCCAGCAAGGCAGTACTAATTTCTAACCATGAGTTAACCAAAGAGGTAAAATCCAGATTCATCTGGTCAATTCTGACTAAAAGAATAGTTTGAAAAAGTATATTAATGCAAAGCTTGCTGCAATTAATTTTATTCAATTTGTCAGTAAGAATGTCATTTGGGAACTCAAGTTTTGAGGAACCAATCATACTTTTGTATATAGAAGTATGCAAAAAAACTGTATATTTCTAGTGAGAAAAATGTATTTTGTGATCTTGGAATACATTTTTCACAAGCCTATAAGGGCTTCTGAAATGATGATTAAATTAAAAAACTTTTGAAGAAAGCTTTCCAAAATCTTTTTTCATGTTTGGTCCTTTTAACTCTATGACAAAGAAGCCAAAGAAAAGAAGAAAGACCTTTAGCAAGAAGAAGGATCTCAGGGCACCTGGGTGGCTTAGTGAGTTAAGAGTCCAATTCTTAATTTCCACTCATGATCTCAGGGTTGTAAGATCCAGCCCCCAGTCAGGCTCCATGCCCAGCAGGAAGTAGGCTTCTCTCTGTCCCTCTGCCCCTAACCCAGTGCAGTGTTCACTCCCTCTCTCCAGAAGTAAATCTTAAAAAAAATAAAAATAAAAAAAAGAGGGACCTCTAGTGTTTACGTACCCAGTTCATTTATTTTATGGAGAATGAGATGAAAGATCAGAATGCTGAATGACGCGTCACAGGTCACAGCCAAGTTAGACCAGGAATTCAAATTTACTCAAATCAGTGTACCTTTTTCTCCCCTCCTACTTTACTACGTAACTTCTCCAGGCAGCTAGCTGCTTAAATAATTAGTCAAGAGATCATCTAAGTGGCGCCTGGGTGGCTCAGTGGGTTAAAGCCTCTGCCTTTGGCTCAGGTCATGATCCCAGGGTCCTGGAATCGAGCCCTGCATTAGGCTCTCTGCTCAGCAAGGAGCCTGCTCCCCCCTCTCTCTGCCTGCCTCTCTGCCTACTTGTGATCTCTCTGTCATAAATAAATTAAAAAATTTAAAAAAAAAGAGAGATAATCTAAGACTCTGTCAGAAGTTCTTCTAGTTCGGATAAAAATAAAGCAGGAGGGATGCCTGGGTGGCTCAGTTGGTTAAGCTGCTGCCTTCAGCTCAGGTCACGATCCCAGGGTTCTGGGATCAACTCCTGCATCAGACTCCTTGTCGGCAGGGAGCCTGCTTCTCTCTCCAGCCTCTGCCTGCCATTCTGCCTGCTTATGTGCTTGCTTGCTCCCGCTCTCACTCTCTCTCTGACAAATAAATAAAATCTTTTAATTAAAAAAAAAAAAAAAAGGAAGCAGGAATCACAGATCTGGATCATTATCTCAGTAGAAGATCTAATTCTGATTTGTTACCTTGAAGGAGGAGTGTCACAATTACAGCTCTCTCAAACAAAATTAACACTGTTAAATTTTCTAGAGAGCCTCTCCAAAACTAGCCATATAATAGTCTTGATCAGAATGCTTGTTTGAATTCCCGTATATGAAAATGTATACTAATTTCTTCCCTTCCTGTCTTCTTCTGACCCGGAGAGAATAAGCAAACACTCCACAATGCCTAAAGACCTATCAGGACACAATCTTCTTCCAGACACTTGTCAGAGTGCCCAGTGACTCTCATGCAGATCCCCTCCAGGTTCCAGAACATGCTGCACTTACAAATCATTTTACCTCTTTTCTTACCCCCAGTACAAGGTGACTGTCCTATAATTCATCTAAGAACTCTGGGTCCTACCTTGAGATTTCCTCCTTTGAAAGAAAGCATGCTGTGACTTAATGACCTCTAATACAATGTTCTGGATTAAAATGTACAGATATGAGGGCGCCTAGATGGCTCTGTTAAGCATCAGACTCATGATGTCAGTTCGGGTCATGACCCAGGGTCATGAGACTGAGCTCCGTGTTGGGCTCCACACTTGATACAGAGTCGGTTTGAGATTCTCTGTGTCTGCCTCTACCCCAATCCTACTCTTGCTCTCATGCTCACATAAATAAATAAATAAATAAAGTATTTTTTAAAAATGTACAGATATGAATGTCTTGTGCCACGTGCCTTGAAGTTTGGGGTTGCATATCTGTTACAACACAGTAGAAATCCTGAATTTTGAATTTCATATGATCCATCTTGTACTGTTCTGTTAGTTTCCCCATAAATTATGAGGCACGTTTCCTAGCATAGTATGTGTCCTCATCTAAGCTTTTCAAAAACATATCCGTTAGAGACCTGAATGAGCATCTGAAATCATTTTGCGAACTCAATGCATCATGACAATTACCTGTAGAACTTTTTAAAAAGTACAACATGGGGGGCACCTGGGTGGCTCAGGGTGTTAAACCTCTGCCTTTGGCTCAGGTCATGATCTCAGGGTTCTGGGATTGAGCCCCGCATCGAGCTCTCTGCTCGGCAGGGAGCCTGCTTCCCCCTCTCTCTCTGCTTGCCTCTCTGACTGCTTGTGATCTCTCTACCTGTCAAAAAATAAATAAAATCTTTAAAAAAAAAAAAAAGTACAACATGGTTAAAAAAAAAAAAAGAAAGAGAGAAAAAAAAGGCAAATGCTATTAAAGAATATGTAGTAAAAAACCTGTCTCCCATCCTGATCCCCAGGCTTTCAGACTTTCAACCCTTTCTGGAGCCATTACTGTTACTACTTTCTCCTGTATCCTCTGTGCAAGTATGTATGTACATACGGCCCCCATCTCTGATTTCTGTACTTTTATATACTGGGAGCATAGTGTATGATTCTGTCCCCTCCCCCACTTTTTTTCCTTGCTTATACCATGTCCCGGAGATCACTCCATATGAGCAAAAATGTACCACCTTTTTGTTTTTCCTCTCTAAAATGACCTAGGTTCAAATTCCAGGCCTGGGGCCCTAGACAAGTCCCCCTGTCTTGTCACCTACACATTATGAGTCACAGCATCTTCTTAGAAAAAAAAAAAAAAAAAAAAAGAGTGTGATACTATCTGTGGGGTGCCTAGTATAGTGCCAGGCACACAGTGATGCTCAATGACTGCCAGTCATGAACATTGCTCTCCCTGCGGAGCTCCTCAGGGAACCCAGCCTTTCACGGTAGATGATGGAGGACTGCAGAATTAGACCAACACAGAATCAAACCGTGCCCTCAGATTTCTTGTAAAAGGGACATGGTATTTCTGTGGGTTACACAAGTTTTCTTTTATTAGGCCAGTTCTCTCTAATGGATATTCAGGTAGTTTCCAGTCTATGTAATGACAAACACGGCAATAGGTCTGCTCATATTGTATAAGTAAAATAGCAGATCTAATAACGTATTTAGGTTGGGACTTAAACTTGCAAAATCCAGGATCCAGAGCCCTGGCTTCCATTTATTCCTCATTCAACAACTCTCCTTTCCTCTCTGAGCACTTTGCTCTTTGCCCTTTGTCATTAGTGCCCATTATCTGCTTGACATGAAAAATGCACGTGGGTAGGCCTAGCAACTAATTACTCCAAATAGGAGAAACCCCCTTTACACAGAAAACGGAATGATTATCTGAGTTCTAAAACTATCATACAATCCCATCGGATTATGAATTCACTGTAAAGAATCTGTTGTTCCCAATTCATGGCCATGGAATCACCCAGTGTGGCTGGAGAGTGTTCAACATGGGGTAGAGGATAAAAATCAGAGAAGAAAACTGGCTACTCTGAAGAGGAGGAACACAACTGGCAGGACAACCCCTAAGCCTGGGCTAGTAACACTGCCTGCCAGCAGTTGCCCTGGAATACCCAGAGATCTGGAGGTAGGCGAGGCAGGAGAAACCTACACACACACACACACACACACACACACACACACACACGGCACTATGACTTGCCCACTTCCCATACACCCTGTCTATATAAAACCTTCTAGAATAAAGGGTATCCAATTTCCTTCTGAAGCCCCATTTGCTCTCCACCATCACCCTCAAAAGGCCACACCTCCTCCATATAATCTTATTATCCTCTGGATGTGACACTGATGCTACAGGGTAAACACAATTCAGACTGACCAGGGGACTCCCAACTGGTCCACAATGTGTAAGAGAGAGTTCCTTTGGTTTTGTAGAGAATAACTCAAAATACACCAAGCCCTACATGTGCTCAACATTATGCTCTGCCCATTTCAGACAGCACCCCCTGAGAACAACCTGTGAGGCAAGGGGGTAATATCCCCATTTGACAGACAAAGAAACTGAGGCTCTGGCTGGTTAAATGTCTTCAGAACATTGCATGGTTAGGACATGGGCTATGGGGGCTGAACCTGAATTTATCATAGGCAGCTCACCAGATCAACCTGCCCCAGTCTGACATTGGTTTCCGCTCACACAGCTTGCCTTTCTGCTTTACAAAGCCTTTTAACACATATTTCTGATCACCACAAGCCAAGCTGGGCTTCTGCTGACATCACATCTCACACAATGTGCCAATCACAGGGAGTATTCAGTGAATGACCATTACTGTCCTGACATGACTAGTTCTCAACAGCCCAGAGCTCTATACGGCATCAAATGAAGCCATGCTTCACTATACCAAAGTATTCTTCTGTCTCCTGCTCTGGGCTGCATCCGCTTCAGATTACCAATGGATGCTGGTAAGCTCCCCATGTGTGAGTTCCAGAGCTGCATGGTACCATCATCCCCTGCTGGGGCCAACTAACCTACTAACAGAAAAATGCTTGTGCTGGCAGTCATGGAGTACTGAACCCCATCTAGTGATGCTCACAGGGGATGCTGGGAAGCCTACAGTGAACCCCAGGAGCAGGTGGCTCAGCCATTCACTCTAGCTGTCAATCAGGGTTCCAAAGAGGCAGCCCTCCCACCACACCTGGGCCTCAGGTTGGTTCCACCTTAGCACACAAGAGACTGTCTTTTAAAATGAAATGGCCAGGGGCGCCTGGGTGGCTCAGTGGTTTAGCCTCTGCCTTCGGCTCAGGTCATGATCCCAGCATCCTGGGATCAAGCCCCACATCAAGCCCCACATCAAGCCCCACATCGAGCCCCACAACGAGCCCCACATCGGGCTCTCTGCTCAGCAGGGAACCTGCTTCCTCCTCTCTGCCTGCCTCTCTGCCTACTTGTGATCTCTATCTGTCAAATAAATAAAATCTTTAAAAAATAAAATAAAATAAAAGGAAATGGCCAGTATTCAAAATTCTGCTAAGTTTACATAAATATGCAAAATTTTATTCTTCCCTCAAAACACTAGAAGTTTTGGCAACACCAGGTCCCCTCTCCTGCATAGAAACAAGGGGCTTGGCTTGAGCAGCAGCTGTCTGCTTACGGACCAGCACAAACCAACCTCACTCAGAAGTCATTTTTTGTCAGCCCCGGGGCAGTGTGTCTGCAGTCTTTTCCACAAAGGCTGAGTGGGAATGCCAACATGTCGGCAGATCCTGCTTTTCAGTTGTCCAAAGACTACACTGCAACTATTTATTTCTCTGTTCATCAGTGCGGTATGGTTAAGAACCTAACAATCACAGCATTGTTTATCCATTGCAAATGGCTTCACCCCATACTTTTCTTCCAGCTAATTATGGATTACAGCCAAATACGCTGAACGCACTGCCTACTTAGAGCCGATTCTCCTCTGACAGGAACCCACGTATGTGAGCTGCCAAGGCCTTGTCAGAGAAAGGGCTGTACAAATATGCACTTCTCCTTCCTGCCCTCTCGCCTCCTGCTTTACCCCCAAGCTCCCTCTGAAGCCCTGGAGATTTGCAGGAATGCTCTGGCGGCCTGCCCGGGTGCTGCCCTCCGGGGGTGGGGCAGAGGCAGGCTGGGTGCGGGGGCTCTTGACTCTGGAATGCACTTCCTCCTAGAGGTGCGGAGGCCTAATCTTTGTGGACTCTAAACACAATGGCTTTTTTGCTACCAGGGAATTTATTACTCATGATGGAGAGGTTAAAAAAAAAAGGCACTTTAAATTTGCAGACGACTGAGACACAAGTTAAGGGGAGTAGTCGCTAAGTTAGACTGAATTATTTTAACTTCAGAAATAAAAGAATGTCTCCTACAGTAACAAATCATGCACTATCAATGCTATAAACAAAAAACAAAGGCCTCCTAACACAATTTGGTTTTTACTATATATAGATGTTAAATGTGGTGAGAATTTATACCTAGAACTCCTGAAACTGTAGTTCTAAAAAAATTTTTTAGGGAAAATATCAGCAGAATTTAATCTATGAACATGAATAGCTGCTCTGCTTAGAGTTAAAAAAAATCTATCTTCTGTTTAAGCTGTAACTCCCATTTTTGCCAAATACAGTACAATCGAATTAACTTTTTCTATGTCTCAATATCAGCTTTCTGCCACTTTGTCAAAATATTTAAAGGAAAATTTAAATAACTGTGGCAACGTCATTTAGTAAAGTAATATTTTTGTTTCCTTGGGTCAGAAAAAAAGCAATTAAAACAAAACAAGAGCTATTGTTCCTTTCCTGCCCAGCCACCCATGAAACCCATGAAACAGGGAGCTTCTAAGGAAGGAGGCTGCCAGAGCTGGGAGTGTGGGAGGAGGAAGGGGAGGGCTGAAGGACTGCCTGTAGTGACTGAGAAGGAAACAGAGGCCAGAGGGCTACAGCAACCGAGTGACCTAAAGGCCACTCCCTCAAACATCCCCTCCTTCCCCCAGGCAGCGGCACCTTCAAGGGGGACTAGCAGTGCGATCTCTGATCTCGATCTTCTATCTCTGTAGGCAGGCTTGAAGCTAAGCACAGCAGGTCCTCAGGCTCACCAGAGTTCCTGCTCACGGAGTCCTCTTCCTCTCACACACATCCCAGCCCAGTTTCACACAGAACCACCCATCTTCTTGGGGCCCAGCGGGCTGTGACAAGGAGCACAGCAGTGACTAATGTAGGTGAAGAGAGAAGGACCCTCTTCCAATATTCTGGTCTGAGTCTGAACCCCACCATGACCTTAAGAGTCTGCACGGTTGAGACCACCAGCTGGGTTCAATTGAGGCTCTCGAAGCAGAGTACATTTGAATTAGAGGAAAAAGAAAATACAAGATTTGAAAAAGCAGAACAACATCAATCCCAGCCTCAACCACATCCTCCCCGTGTGTGTGACAGCAGCTGTAACACCTCATCACTGGCATTTGCTATGTGGTCCTTCCTGACCCAGGACAGTCACACCGTCACAAGGAGAATCGCCTCTGGATCCCAGAACATATCAGGGTTTTGTGGAATCCGGGCTTGATAAGTCAGGCTAAAAGTAATTCAAAATCAAAGTGAAAGGTGTACACAGCAAAGTCTTAGTTTCTAAACACAGCTTTGTTTAATCCTTTTTAGATTAAAAATGGTGAAAATATACTCTCATTTAAAATATATGTAATAGGGGCGCCTGGGTGGCTCAGTGGGTTAAAGCCTCTGCCTTCGGCTCAGTTCATGATCCCAGGGTCCTGGGATTGAGCCCCACATCCCGCTCTCTGCTCAGCAGGAAGCCTGCTTCTTCCTCTTTCTCTGCCTACTTGTGATCTCTCTCTGTCAAATAAATAAATAAAATCTTAAAAAATATATATATATATATATATGTAATAAATTAGCATGAATGCTTTAAGCAATCACCACAAGGAGATTCACTCAAGTTATATTTATAGTCTTCAAAACTTCAAGAGGCTTAAACATCCAAGAACTAAAGACTGGTTGAATAAGTTATGTCATGTCTGTACATCTGTGTGGTGGAAAAGCATACAGATCATAAAATAGAGCTAAGAACATTTCAAAACTTATTAGAACATATCCATGATATATTATTAAATAAGAAAAGTGGATTGTAAAAGATTACTATATCGCTTTTGCAGAAAAGATATACAAAAAACTAGAAGGCTATATAATAAAGTGTTAAGTACGAGAAGAATGGAATTGAAGATGAAAGATTTTTTTTCTTCTGAGATGAAAGGTTCGAAGTTTCCTAACCTCTCTTAAAACAAGCGATATGTATGTATATATGTATTTTTATGTAAATTCTACACCTAACATGGGGCTTGAACTCAGGAACCTGAGATCAAGAGATGCACGCTCTACCAACTGAGACAGCCAGCTTTTATGATAATAAATACATAATGTGCTGCACTTTTTTTTTTTAAAGTAAACTCCATGCCCAGTGTGGAGCCCAATGTGGGGCTTGAACTCACAACCCTGAGATCAAGACCCCAGCTGAAATCAAGAGTCAGAGACTTAACTTAACATACTGAGCCACCCCAGCACCCCATGATGTGCTGCATTTTAAAAAGATTTCCCAGATGCTGAGAGGATGTCCTTGAGAAACTTGGGTGGTACATTCACCACACCCTCATTCCCTACGGAAGAGAGACTGTATTCTATTACAACACAAGATGAGTGGGGAGTGGGGGGATATTTGGGCTCAATACCATCCCCCTGGGTTGTTCTCTGCATAAGAGAAAAACAAAAACATGGGTCCCTAGGGGGTGCCTGGGTGGCTCAGTGGGTTAAAGCCTCTGCCTTCGGTTCAGATCATGATCTCAGGGTCCTGGGGTCGAGCCTCGCATCAGGCTCTCTGCTCAGTGGAGAGCCTGTCCCCTCTCCACCCCTGTCTGCTTCTCCACCTACTTGTGATTTCGCTATCAAATAAATAAATAAATAATCTTTAAAAATTTTAAAACGAAACAAAACATGGGTACCTAGGTGGCACAGTGGGTTAAATGCTGACTCTTGATTTCAGCTCTGGTTATGATCTCAGGGTCCTGAGATGGAGCTCTGGGGTCAGGCTCTGGACTCAGCATGGAGTCAGCTTCAGACTCTCTCTCCCTCTCACTTTACCCCTCCTGCCTGTGCTCACTCTATCACTCTCTCAAATAAATAAATAAGTCTATTTTTAAAAAGAGAGAGAGAGAGAAACAAAATCATAAATTCCTGTTCCTAAATTAATCAGCTTCTGGAATTTGGGCATCCAAGGAGAGCCACACACCTATACATAAAGACAGTATTAGAGCAGTATTCTTCTTTTTAGAAGAAAAGAACTACCTGAGGTTTGTATAAAAAGAAAGTGTGAATCCCCCATCTCGAATAGGATGAAATGTTGATTTGAAGATGGTCTAGATAATTTCATGAGGCATGGCAATTCATCCACAGCATAGGATCTGAAAGTTCGATTATTAATTATACCACATTTGATCCAAATGGGATTTAAGATTCATGTACAAAGATAAATACAAAAAATTTAAGATAAAGACATTAACTATTCAGGCTAGAATTTTCATCCTAAGCCACCTATTTATTATATAATCTTGGACAAATTATCTTTTTAAATCTTAGTTTTTCCTCACCAGCCAAACAGGGATAATGATAATACTCATGTGACAAAGTAACCAAGTGCAAATCATGTCTTATTTTTGCCACTGCAAAAGAATTTAATTTCTTCCCAGCTCAGTGAGAGGGAGGGACCTATAGTCAGATCTAATTTAACTTTGGAACAGTAAGTCAGGTGACATTCTCAGTCAGGAGCTACAGAGCAAAACACTTTCGTCATAGACTTGGCATAAGGATTAAATGAAACAATGGATGTCACAATGCTATGTCAATTGCCATGCAATGTTCAGACAGAGATTACTGTTAGTAAAAATTCCACTCATTTTTCACAATATGGTAAAAACAAAAACCAGGAGAGCTAGGTTTTTATCCCAGTCCTGCCCACATCCTGCAGCCAGAATCATGCCTTCGTTATCTGTAAAATGAGAACATACTCTCTGCCTTGCCCTATCTCACAGGGTTATTGTGGGCTCAAGTGAGACAGTATATGAGGAAAGTCCAGGGGTGTCTGGGTGGCACAGTCAGTTAACTGTCTCTTGGTCTCAGCTCAGGTCATGATCTCAGGGTAGTGAGATCGAGCCCCACGTCAGTCCCCATGCTCAGCGTGGAATCTGCTATTCCCTCTTCCTCTAATCCACACCCCCTACTGCCCTCTAGGGTGCGCACTCTCTCTTTTTCTCTCATAAATAAATAAAATCTTTTTAAAAAGTCCATGGAATGTATTAGACAAGGGTGACCTAAAAGTAAATCAAACTCAGTAATGTGTAATGTCACTTTACAGTACAATTCTGTGAGTTCTAAACATTGAACATGGTTTAAAACTGATTAGGTGGTTTTATTACAGAAGTAGTCTTCATTTAAAACAAAATATCCAGGGGCGCTTGGGTTGCTCGGTGGGTTAAAGCCTCTGCCTTCAGCTCAGGTCATAGTCCCAGGGTCCTGGGATCAAGCCCCACATCGGGCTCTCTGCTCAGCAGGGAGCCTGCTTCCCCCCCACCCCCGCCTGCCTCTCTGCCTACTTGTGATCTCTCTGTGTCACATAAATAAATAAAATCTTTAAAAAAAAAATCCAAGTAACCCAGATGCCCATCAATAGTAGAATGGATAAAGAAATGATCATAACACAGAATACTCACAGCAAGAAAAATGAATGCACTTTAGTATACAGGGCATACAGCAGTGACAGAAGCAATACACATCATGATTCATTCACATAACGTTACAGATAGGAAAAATAAACTTGTTTTTTCAGGGAAGGATACACGGTATTAAAATTATAACAAAAAATAAGGAAATAATTACAAAGTCAGATGGGGATTGTCTCTGGCTGGGGAGGGAGGAGACAGCAAAGATATCATCAGCCCAATAGGAAGGACTTTGGGGCTGCAGGCTATATTAAATTTTCTGTGTGTATGTGCAAGTGTACATATATATTCATGTATGTATGTACACTGTGATCACTTTCCTGCCCATATATTTCACAACAAAAGACCAACAATTCCAAAAAGTCCACTGAATTCCATACAGATTAAGTTACATCAATAGTGTTCCCCCCTTTTTTTTTGTTTAAAGAACGTTTGCTAAGAGTTTCAGTTCTAATCTCAGATACATCAAGCCAAGAGATTACTCAGTTGGGATTTTATTTAATCTCTTCAAAAAGAAAATATAATCATCAAGCAGGTTGTGGTGATGCAGGATACTGGTCTACTTATTAGTAATTTCTAATTGCTGGGACATTTTCAGGGCCACATGAAACATTCTACCATTAACAAAAGAAAACTACACGGCTATGCCAACCCACACACATCTCACACCACCACCCTAAAAGGAAATGTAAAGTTACTTCAGTGACTTACCAGTTGGCTGTGTTTGTGCTATTCTCTTTGGGTACGTCTTGCTTCGACTTCTTGCCACATTCTGATCTGGCCGAGGAAGCTGAATAGAAAGATCTCGACTCATTTGCAGAGCTGTCCTGCCACTTGGAAATGCAACATTTTGGTTAGCACAGATAAAACCACACAGCCACAAAATTAAGCCCCGGCTCACTCAGAATATCTCCAATGTCTGGAGAGGGAAAAAAGGACAGACTCATGCAGGCCCCAAGTATATATGCGTTTTCAACTGGTTCTCACTGCAATGTTAACCAAGGGCTAATAGGAGAGTCTTAGGTTAGATAGAAGGATGATCTTTCAGAGGGAGAAACGGAGAAATTTATTAAAGGAGTTAGGTTTAGACTTAAGCAGAATGATGAGCTATAAATAGGGGATGCTCATGGTCTTCTAGCTCTACAACTAAATAATAAATTACAGTGGGCTAAAGTAAACAACAGCAATGAATCTGTGTGAATCAGTACGTTTCTGGGTTGTACTTACACAGCAAGTTGTAAAGCACCTCTTCCCCCACAGAACCACTTGGTATGATTTTTACCCTGAACCCTGCTGTGGCATAATCCACCATGTATTATGCTTTCCTCACTTGCACCAGATCAAGTGCCCAGGAAGATTCAGAGCTAGCCCAAAGCCCATGCAAAGTGCTGCTTCTCTAAAGAGTCAGAGGACGCAAGGAGGGGAGTTCTCCTTGGGAATGGACTAATCTTCAAGTAATCTTCCCGAGCAATTGTGCAATTCTGTTTGCTGGATTTCAGTGAACATTCATCTTACTGAAAAATTATTCCACAGCTGCTGAATTTGAGCCAATGAGTGACCCTGACTTTCAGGGGATAATATCATTCAGGTACAGGAAAAATACATTTCTGGATGTTTAGTTTGATTCATCCCCTAGTGACTACCCCAATTACCTTTACTAGAAATAAAAAGATGCTTGAAATACTCATAAAAGGGACTCCTCATCAGGCTAATTGGGGACACCACTTGGTATGAGCTACCATGGGAATTTAGATGGCAGGTTCTATCTGTGAATGTGCTTCGTGTTAAGTAGTTTACAGGAACCAGGCAGATGGGAGAGGAGAAAACCTATGACAGATTTTCTTTCACTAAAAAAAATTTTTTTTTAAAGGTAGCCCATAAGGTAACACAAGTAGCAACATCTCTCTCCTGAAAAGCTAAAAAAAAAAAAAAAAGAAAGAAAGAAATCCACATAAAGAGCAGAATTCCATTATTATAAATGGTTTGAGGTATAAAGATAAGAGCCACTTACAACAGACTTTCTCTGTTATCAGAAAGACTTGGGTACTGTGTACCTCACTGCAGAGAGGAAGAAATATTTGTCCTAAAAATATAAACCAATATGTGGGCCACAGTGGCATTTTATAATGAGATTTTACTTCATCATTCAATTTTTCCTCATGGTTTCTCTCAGGAATAGAGGAGAAATAAGAAAATCCTATTACAAGATTAATAAAACTGTGGTCCAGAAACATAAACTGATCTGCCCCAGCCTGTACAGGGCTCCAGACCACAGTCAGTCTTCTGACCTCCAGACGGCTGTCACCCAGCCTGCTGGCACAGAAGAAAGGGCAGAACATGGAGCCATCTGGTTTGAGGTGACAAGGCCCGCTTAAATCACAGCTCTGTTACCACTGTGTGGTCTTCAACAGATTCTTTTTAAAATCTCTTGGCGCCTCATTTTCCTCATTGAAAATATATTTCTACTTAGCAGTCTCTTTCTGAGCAGAAATATTCATGGACAGTATTCTTACTATTTCCTTGCAGCAAAAAGTATGGGATGAAAATAGAGATTTACAATGTAAAGTGTGAGAGTTCCTATACCTGTCTAGTGGCTCTCCATAGTGACAGGAAATAGTTTTGCTTCCCCAATAATCACCCACTTCCCTGCCTCCTTCCATGTTGGCTCACACACTCTGCTGGGGAGGGCAAAACTGGCAATCGGTGGGGTAAGGGAGAGGGAACAAGTGTAAAGACATCTGGGCTCAAATCCCAGCTTTGCCACTTATTGGTTCAAGGTCTTTCGTTCAGTTACTTTATTTGGGGGGGGGTGCTCAAATTTCTCATCTGTATAAATGAGGATATGACGCCTCCCTTGGTAGGTCATTGAACAGATTAAATAAAGTAAAACTTTAAAGCACCTGACACAAAAGAGGTCCTCGTGAGAGCATGGTCTCCCCCACACTTAAAGAAATGTGGGAAGTTCATGTGATTTCAGTCCTATAAGAAGATCAGCTGGGTCCCCAGCGGGATTTCTCATGCCTAATTCTCATTTCTGGAGTATAAATTCTATATACCTCATTCCTTCATTCTAACCAGGAGTCACCTACGAACTTAACAGGTAAAGGCAAAGTCAGTTTTTGAGGGGCTCAAAGAAAGAGCGCTCAGTGCATAACAAAATATTTAATCAGAACCTATTTCAAATTATTCCTATCTGATAATAAAAGAACAACAAAAGAATTAGATTTCTGATTTCAGCTCAGTTTACCCACAAACCGTGAATTTTTTAACGGACTGGCAGTCACAGATCACTAAAAACATTGAATTTTTTCCTTCTTAATAATTCCTATTTCTAAAGAATGTTGGAATCTTCTTGGTATTCTGTAAGCCCCAAGATGCAGGAAAGAGTATAAAGAGTAGAACTCGGGTCTTCCTCCATCACGCACGCACCACTATAAACACAGACAATTATACTCACAGAACACGCAGACACCCACATTCACACACCACAATCACTTGTCATGCTGTTCTCTATCCCCCATGCTCTGAAGGCCTGCTGGGTAGAGGAGGGGGCTGCCTGTGTTTCCAGCACTCTGCTTTTATTCCACGGTTTCTCCAGAGTGTTTCAAGAAAGGAGTAACCATATGATGTTTGTTAAAGGCTGGTTGCTTTTCCTCTTTAGACAATTAACGGTCCACGGGCTGGCGACCACCCAGCAGTCAAGAGACCCACCTCTGTGTGAGCCTAGCTCTGGGCAGTGGGGCTGAAACATCTTTCTTCAGGGATGGTGTAATGTTAATGCTTCCTACACAGACACGGAGATTTGGGTTTCATTAAGACTTACTGGGGAGTTAATACCATCCACAAAATTAGAACAGATTTAGCAGAGCTTCCAATTCTGCAAAGGTTACCTTTAATTACTTTCTCAGAAGAAATGATATTTAATATGCAAAATCCAATAACCTGCTAATAATAATTCCCAGTAGCCACAACATTTGCATTTCAATAAATTTGAGAAATCAGGTATGGGTAAATTTGTGGAAACCAACTACAGCATATGTTAAACAGCATAATTACAATTTTAATAGCATGAACACTGACAGATGCCTTTTCACTAGCTTCATTTCAGTGACAAGGAGATAGATTTACACATTCTCCTGATAACCCCAAAAATGTTTTATGCCCCAACTGGAAAAACAGCCCAAATACTGACTATCAGCTCTTCTCAGTATAAAAGTAAATATTCTTTCCTTAAATTCCTGATTAATTATAGCACTAACTAGGGAACAACCTTAATGACCCGAAGGTTAAATTTTTAAGTATCGATGAACAGTTTCATACAAATACCAAGAACATCTATAATACAAAAACAAAGTTCTTTTTTAAAGAATTTATTTATTTATTTATTTGACAGACACAAGTAGGCAGAGAAGCAGGCAGAGAGAGAGGGGGAAGGAGGCTCCCCACTGAGCAGAGAGCCCGATATGGGGCTCAATCCCAGGACCCTGAGTACATGACCTGAGCCGAAGGTAGATGCTCAACCCACTGAGCCACTCAGGTGCCCCAATAATAGTTAAGTTTTAAGTCATCAAATGAGCAAGTACCAAAGTGAATAATATGTGACGATTAATACACTAAGCATTTATTATTAATCTCTCTTTTATCGACTATCTCTCATTTCAAATTCAGGACCCAAAAAAAGTGGGTTTAAAAAAGAGGAGTTAAAGTTTGGCATATCACTGTCCTACCAACACCTGACTTGGCTTTATTTTTTAAGTCTCCAAGGTAAGCATTTCATTTAGCGAAGTCTCCAGTGGAAGTGACAGAACAGTGTCCTACTTCTTGAGTGGCACTCCTACACCCTACCTGAGTTTTACAGGGCCCGGGACCTGCTTTTCACTCCCTGAATAATGCTGTAGCTTTATTTATACCGAAGTGGTTAGACCAGATTCTTTCTATCTCTGGGCACCTAATACCTTGGCTTGCAAGGCCTCTAACAGATTGAATTGAAACACAACAAGTTCTTTTTTACAACATCAAAGGTTCCCATTTTTAATGCTGGTATTAAACTCAATCAGCCTTTTTCTGCAACATGTTCACGTCTGCCTAATGGCCAAAGGCAAGGCCTCTTAAGTTAGACTGCCAGGAAGGGGACCACCCCCCATTTCCTTCTTTCTGGCTGGGTTACCTTGAAGAGTGACTCGACATCTCTGAATCTTACTTTCCTCACCTATTAAGGAGGATAACGTTAAGAAGACTGCAATGATTCAATGAAGCAATAAATGAAACATTTACCACCATACATGGCACTTAGTAACTGCTCAGTCAAGTTTAGATATAATTACAGCATTACTACATGTAGGCTTTATGCAGCAGGAAACATGATTTGATCCACAATATAAAGTATACATTGTGTTACAACAGGGGATCAAGTCAATGTTCGAAGAACACCATTCAGCTCCAATTCAGAATATCTACTTTGTTTCATAATCAAAACACAATTAGAAATGAAGAATAATTGTATCGAAATGAATGTCTGAAGATAATAAACTTTACCACATTCTAAAAGCCCTAACTTAAACCTGAAAGGCTGTTTTTGTCAAATTTTTTTGTTTTCTAGACATAGGGCAGACCAAGAGAGAGAAAGGAGAGTGGGGAAGGGGCAGAGGGAGAGGGAGAAACAGAATCCCAAGCAGGTTCCACACCCAGCATGGAGCCCAAAGAGGGGCTCAATCTCATGACCCTGAGATCATGACCCGAGCCAAAATCAAGTTAGGATGCCTAAGTGATGCACCAACCAGGTGCCCCTGTCAAGAAAGTTTTAATAAACTGTTACACTTGAAATTCATGAGCACTGTAGAAAAAGAAAAAAGATTCAAGTCATAAACTTTAATGTGCATGCATGTGGACAACTGAACTCAATATTTATTTATTCATACACACACACCCTTCCCCAAGGAAAAATGCCATTTACCTATACCGGTGCTTATAACTCATGGATCCAAACTTGCTGAGTTTTCTTGACAATGAATTTGATTCATTTTCTGGCATTCTAATAAATTTTTAAAAGAAAATTATATAAGAATTCATAAATACAGGTATTTATACAACACTTGAGCAAAAGCTATGGAGAAAACATAGTGCAACACTTTTTTACAGCTTGTCGAAATATTTTATTCTACATGTCGACAGGAAATAATAATCAGTTATTTTAAGCTAATATTTGAAATACAACCATTCTCTAGGATTTTACATAGGTTAACTTAATTTCTCTAGTTAAGAATTTTGTCACTATGTTGATTTACCCATGCCATGGTTTCATAGTAAATCTGATACAGTGTTTCACTTTTCCTTTTATTTCGGGACTTCCCATCCCAGGGTACCTTTAACAGACACCTTCCATGTGGCGCTCATTGGCCCAGGCCCCACTGGCTTAGAAGTGATGTCTCAGACCTGCTGGGCCACATCCTTCACCTAATATAAACTCTATAAAGGACACTGGTCACTGTATAAGAATACTTCTTCAATGTCATACTATTTGGGAGAAGTGCTCCATGCACACCAAATAGGAATTAGGGGAAGAATGAATCTAGCTTGAAATTTAAAAGCAAAAAATAAAGCATTAATATATTACCTGATAGGATGTGGTTTTATCTTTACACCATAAGGATTGAAACAAAAGTATTGCCACAATCTAATGGTCCATTCTTTACCCTCACCTTACTTGACCTCCAAGGAGCATGCGACACAGTTGCCAATTTCTTTTTCACCAGGACATTTGCCTCCCTAGTTCCCATTTTCCCATACACACTCCTGGTTACTCCTCTTTACACTCCCTGTTGGCTCTCACTGCCCTCTAAATGCTGGGAGGATCCCGCAGCTCAGTCCTTGGCTATCCGCTTCTCTTTCCTCACTCTTGCCACAGATGACTTCACCCAGTCCCTTTGCCTTAATTACCTAGTAATTACCAAGACAAGCCTTGGTTTTCCCAAGAGGCTTATACACCCAACTGCCTACTCCACACCTCTACTTAGATGCCTAAGAGGCATTTCAAATTTAGTATAGCCACAGAACATTTAATTTCCATTACCAAAGCTGCACTCTTTATATATAAACATCCTTGACCCTTTCTTGTAGTAGGAGAGAAGAAGGTATCTGTGATATGTGTGTGTGTGTGTGTGTGTGTGTGTGTACGAATTAGTATGATCCAGAAAATTAGGTGGCTGAAAAAAATTAATAGAGGAGAAACACTTCTAAATTTCTACTGTGGACAGAAAAGAACTCTTGTTATAAAAACAAATCAATTTTCATTTATTAAAACAATGCATAAAACTTTCATATTAACATACCTAAAAAATGTATGATGTTCTACACTACACTTCCAAAGATGCTTGCAAGCTGTCTTACTTCGAGCTTCAAAAAAGAATGAGGTTTCATTGCACTGAGAGAAAAGAGAGAGAGAAATATAAATTACTGACCATAATGTTCTTTGTGTGACAGCCACCTTCTAGTTACCAAAAATTCGAGTAAGCAGAGAGACATTATTAACACATAAAACAAAAACCAATTATCTCCTGGTAACGATTTTTGGAGTGTTGCCTTAAAACCACCTTTACTAATTAAAATTACAAAATGTAAATTCCATATAAATCTTAGTGGCATCCCCTCTGTCACCACACAACCATGGATGATCAGGGGCATGGCATGGAAGGACTGTAAACATTTCCATCATAAATGGGCACCCAAACAGGACACCACCAATAAAAAGGAAATGCCCATAAATCCAGTTCTTAGCTGGATTATTTTTTTAAAAAGATTTTATTTATTTATTTGTCAGACAGAGATCATAAGTAGGCAGAGAGGCAGGCAGAGAGAGAAAGGAGCAGAGAGCCCGATGCGGGGCTCGATCCCAGGACCTTGGGACTATGACCTGAGCTGAAGGCAGAGGCTTTAACCCACTGAGCTACCCAGGTGCCCCTTTGCTGGATTATTTTTAAGGAATATACAGGCCCCATTTAAATTGATACATAAAGAATCTCAAGAGGGGCCCCTCTGAGGAGTGACCACCATAGCAGTATCATCTAAGCATGTCCAAATCATGTCTCAGAGCTTCTGCATTCTGCACCCAGTTACTGGGAGAATTAAATGACATGACCAAATAAATAAATACATAAAAGAAAAAAAAATACATGCTATGACAGATGTAAAGTACACAACAGGTATAACTAAATTTCAACTATTATTTTAATTCTGTGGTTACTTACCTACATTTAATAGATAAGAAGTCATTCTAATTGGGCAGAAGATACTCTTTATTTTTTTTAAGTGACTGAATAGCAAACCAAGCAAAATATAATAGAAGTACTAAATAATAAACCACAAGTCCTGTGAAGGTTTGTTATTGGTTTTTATCGAAGACAATATGAGCAAACTCAAGTCTCAAAGGCAGAAATGTCCCTGGAATGAGGTTTCTATGGATGTCTAAACACAAAACTGGCAAAGCAGAGGAGTCACTGAAAGGATCCTCCCCACCTTTTAATAAGGACAGAGTATTTATATGCATGAAATTTCTTCCAAGTCCATCTGGAATGAGGCTGCCCAGTTTAGAGGTTTATTTGTAAAATGAAAGCTTATGAGGACAATGGAGCCAATCTATGCGTGTTACAGCAAGGCCGCCTGTAACTCCAAAACCTTGTGAAGTGGAAACATTAGACAATTCCCAGGTTTCTGTCTTGGGAATGCTACCTAATAAAAGATAGCAAGTGGAAGAAGTTGGGGATTTGGACAGCAAGGCAATGGATGGCACGTTCAGGAGATTTGGATTTTGAGGTGCCTGTGGAAGGGGGAACTAAAGACCCCAAGGGGGCCAGGAAACATGCAGACGCTGGGGTGAAGGGACGGCCATTCCTGCTGACACGGATGATTTCACCCGAGAGCAAAAAGAGACTGTTTAGGGAGACAGAATGAAGTGCGTGAAGATAAAATCACAGCCAGGATGCTTGTGAAGATGCAGGGAGAGGGGTCAGAAGGGACCAGGAGGCAATGATGTCAAAGAGGCTGGGAAAAGAGCACAAGTCTCAAGTGACCTGGAAAGGTCAAACGGGGTTTGAAAGGAGGTGACTGCCTTTCACGGTAAGAAATCTCCAGTGACTTTCATGAAAGGGGTAGGAATTACAAAACTGGAGATAAGGGAGAAAAGTTAATGAATTCAGAAAAGGTTTTCCTCAAAAGCAAAAGAAATGGGGGAAGAGGGAACACAGGAAATCACAGAAGATCTCTGGGGTGAAGGTGGGAAAGCAAGCATCCCACCAGGAGATGGGAATGCTTAGAGTGGAGGGGTTTTTCCCTTTTACCTTTGTTCTTTTAGTATATAGTATATATACATGGTACAAATGCCACAAGTTACCAAAATGGACACATGCTGATAACTAAAATCTCTCTCCCACCACTGTTCCTAATCCCCTTCCCCAGAGGCAACCACTATTAGAGTTTCTTAGAGAATAGGTTCATGTTTTTAAGGTCACTGGATTACCCAAAAATATGATGCACAGGTCATTTTCCTTTAAAATAACTTTGCTTGTGATTACATTGTATCCTGATAAATGATTAAGATAAAGCATTTTTAAGGACCGGCTGTCCCCTCCCCCCTGCCACCACCCACCTCAGTATCTACATCCCACCTTCCTGTCCCTTCCAACAACTAAAGCACCACGTGGGCCAGGACCTACTTATTATTATGACCCACAAGAAATGGTAGCCAGGAAGGACTACTCTGTGACACTGAGACTTGAACTAAAATTTTAGCAAGAGCATCCACCAGAAAGGTGGCATTTGCATACCCAAAAACAAATTTTCAAAAAGTTATTTAATTACATATTTCTACATATGTAGAAATTTATTTAATTACATATTTCTACATATGTAATTAAATAAGATTTATCCACGTTTCTAAAAATGGAGGAGAAACAAAAAGCATTCAAATCTTAAAAATAAAGTAAATCCTCTCAAACTTTTCTTGGGCTGTTTTTCATTTTACTCTTGACATAAACATCTATATTCTTTTTCTTTTCAAATAGAGCCCCAGCCACAGGATATTATATATATGTATTTTTTTTTAATCACCATTACTTTATGAAAGGAGAAAAGGTATTTAAGATCCAACCAGAATTGGGTTTTCTCCAGTTTCCTTGGGTACAGATATATTAAAGGAACAAAAGAGGTTCCCACAGTCCTCCTAATTACTTCTGCCATGTGCAAATGACAAGTATGAATGCATTCTCCATTAATACAGGGCTGTAACACCAGCTGCCTGGTTTTTATCCCACTCTTAGCAGGATAATCCAAATACTGAAAGGAGGGTTAACGTAAGGAGAAAAGAAACCAGGAATTCTGAGTAAATTCCATGCATTTTTGCCACTGACAGTAACCACTGGCATGAATGAGTCTGATATGGCATCACAAAGGTCTCTCTCTCCTACTAAACCTTTTCCAAACAGACACAGACAATTAGCACCTTTCCATTCATTCTTACAAAGGTGAGTAGATACAACTCCAGAGGTACATTCCAACCTGCCGCTAAGATATTTTATCCAAGCACCAACTGCTTACTTTCGGCAAAAGCACTCACTCAAACACCTTTATAACTTTTGTCATTTCATGCCAGAAAAAAAAGCTATGTTCTCTGACTCTCTCTCTCTCTCTCTCCCTCTCTCTTTTTTTTTTTTTTTAAAGTAGGCTCTATACAACAGTGTAGAGTACAACGCGGGCCTTGAACTCACAACCCTGAGATCACCACCTAAGCTCAGATTAAGAGTCAGACAACTAAGCCACACAGGTTTTTTGATACAGGTTTTTATAATATTTTTATTTTATAAACTGAGCATTTAAATCATCTGTAACTTGGATACTGTGGGGGGGGCGGTTCACTGCACCTTGGAGCCCTAGGTAAACTTGGCTCAAACTCCCAGTTCTATCACTTATGAGAATTCAGGACCTGTATCATATCGATGAATTCCCAACCTAACTCCCTTGGATCTCTTGGTTTAAACCTTTTCCCATCTTTGCTGGCTGTTTCTCTTTGCAAGCTTCAGGAAATAAATCTACTTCAGCCTGGCTTATCTGAAGTGTATTGAGATCACTGGCAGGATCCTGGAGGGGCTCACATCCACTATGAGCTCCAAAATGCACTCACCCTGGGCCCAGTTGATTCTCAACTGCTTCTCCCATGCCTGACCCTTGTTGCCACAGCCAGGCCATGCTCTACTGGTTCCTCTGTTGCTATCTTGGGAAGTAACCACAAAGAGACAGTCCTCCTTCCCCAGGTTCCCTAGAATTATGGGCTAAACATCTTCTCAATCCTACTATATGACCCACCTCCAAGGTCACAGAAGTAACCTCAGGCACACTGTACCAGGAAATATTTTTAAAAGATTAGTACTTCTAACAATATTAAGATGCAGTCATTACATAAAAACTGGACAGGCCCATAGCAGAGAGGTTTCTGATCACCAGTGATCACAGAGGGAGAGGAGAGAGTAAAAGAGAGTGAAGATAAGATTAGAAGTCGAAAGTATGGGGAAGCCACCTGGGTGGCTCAGATGCTTAAGTGTCTGCCTTCAGCTCAGGTCATGATCTCCAGGTCCTGGTATCAAGCCCTAAGTTGGACTCCCTGCTCAGCAGGGAGTCTGCTTCTCCCTCTCCCTCTACCCCCTGCTCATGCTCTCTCTCTCTCCAATGAATAAATAAAATCTTTAAAAAAAAATAAGTCTCAAGTATGGTGGGTTTGTTTGTTTTTTTAACACGTACTCTTAACAAGATTTGTATCTACCTGGCAATTTTTTTTTAAAGATTTTATTTATTTATTTGACAGAAATCACAAGTAGAGAGGCAGGCAGAGAGACAGGGGGAAGCAGGCTCCCTGCTGAGCAGAGAGCCCAAGGCGGGGCTCAATCCCAGGACCCTGAGATCATGATCTGAGCTGAAGGCAGAGGTTTAACCCATGGAGCCAGGCGCCCCATACCTGGCAATTGTTAACTGACCTTAGGCACTAGGGAAAGAAACAAAATCTGAATTCAGAGGGTTGATAGCAAATGACTGAAATAATTTAACTACTAATCAAGCAAAGGCAGGAAAGGGCTGGAACTGAAAATTGTGCTTTGAAAAATTATCATTATAAATGGTGAGACAGAATGACTAGGGCCTTAAAAGCTGAACTATGAAAGAAAGTGAGCACAATGTCTGTGTTAGTGACTGTCCCTGTGTTTGCCACTGCTCTCTCTTCTAGGCATCCTGAGTTCAGTAAAGAATTCACCGTGAGCCCTGTCACAAAACAAACTAACAACCTTCTTATCTGGGAAGGGCACAGAGTAAAATATCACCTCATTCTTTCAGGTTTTTTCTTTTCTTTTTATATTTATTTAAGTAATCTCTATACCCAATGTGGGGCTTGAACTCAGAACCCCGAGATCAAGGGTCGCATGCTCTTCCAGCTGAGACAACCAGGCGCCCCAAGCTTTATCTTTACATAGTGCTCCCTAAAGAGTCTTTCTTAACGGTGTTCGTGTCCTATAATATTGGCATCAGAGAGTGCTGTAGTCAAACAAACTGGGCAGCATGGGATTAAACACTCAGATCTGCGCATTCCTTCGGATGCACTCTGGCAGTCCGTCTCCAAAAGCTGGTAAGGTAAGGTGCTTGTATTTCCCTGATCTATATGAGCAAAGCACTTCCTTTCAAGGAAGGACTCTTTAGTACTCTGGATTAGAAACTTTCACATGGATCCCTTTTACGAAGATGGCGCCGAAAGCTAAGAAGGAAGCCCCTGCCCCTCCCAAAGCCGAAGCCAAAGCAAAGGCTTTGAAAGCCAAGAAAGCAGTGCTGAAAGGCGTCCACAGTCACAAAAAAAAGAAGATCCGCACATCACCTATCTTCCGACGACCCAAGACTCTGCGTCTCCGAAGGCAACCCAAATATCCTCGAAAGAGCGCCCCCAGGAGAAACAAGCTTGACCACTATGCCATCATCAAGTTCCCCCTGACTACTGAATGAGCCATGAAGAAAATAGAAGACAACAACACACTTGTGTTCATTGTGGATGTCAAGGCCAACAAGCACAAAATCAAACAGGCTGTGAAGAAGCTCTATGACATTGATGTAGCCAAGGTCAACACCTTAATCCGGCCTGATGGAGAGAAGAAGGCATACGTTCGGCTGGCCCCTGACTATGATGCTTTGGATGTTGCCAACAAAATTGGGATCATCTAAACTGAGTCCAGCTGGCTAAATCTAAATACAGTTTTTTCATGATAAAAAAAAAAAGAAACTTTCACATGACACATACACCCCCCCACACACACACATATACACACACACACACAGAGTTACTTTTCAAAAATTCCTTTTGAAATGCGTGTAATACGGTTTGAATTAAAAATCACTGTGCATTTCAGTGGAGCAACTAGAGAATCAAATTAATTTCCATTCTTGCATATACATTTTATAATAAAAGAACAAAAACAGCAAAAATATTCCAGTACTTTTTTGTCCGCTGTGGGGGTGATATTCCAAAACATTTACTAAATGTGAAAAACCTTTTTACCTCTTTTACAGCTGAACAGATTGATTGCTTGATGGGCAACTGCATGTAATTCTTTCTAGCCCCCAGAAACCTAAATTATAGCACTGGAAAGGATGTGTTAGATTGTGTTGCTTCTCCTCTTTCCTTTTCCTCCCAAAAATTCAGCAAGAGAAAACATGAGCCAAAACATTAGAGAATATTTGTATCATGTTTCAGTAAACTTTGAAAACTGTTACGTTGAGCTTATCTTGCTTCCTACCAGAGAAAATGCACGGATGCAAACCCAGGCATCCAGATGGTTGGCTTTTGGTTTTGATTTACTCTATCTTTTCCTCACCTTCTCCTTAGACAAACCATAGTGTTTACTAACATACTGGCATTTCTCTCTTCTACTTGCAGATTTACTTCTGAAATTTTGTTTTAATTCAGTTAATTAACATATAGAGTATTATTAGTTTCAGGGGTAGAATTTAGTGAATCATCAGTTGCATAGAACACCCAGTGCTCATTACATCAAGGGCCCTCCTTAAAGCCCATCACCCAATTATCCCATCTCCCCTCACCTCCCTTCCAGCAAACCTCAGATTGTTTCCTAGATTTAAGAGCCTCTTATGGTCTGTCTCCATCTCTGATTTTGTCTTACTTTATTTTTCCCTCCCTTCCCCTATGCTCCTCTGTTATGTTTCTTAAATTCCATAAGAGTGAAATCATACGATAATTGTCTTTTACAGATTTATTTTTTTAGAGATAATCGTTATTCCCAGTTTATAACTGTTACAGATTTTTAAATTACAAATGTTATTTAAGCTTCTCAAAATGAAGGCATCTCTGGTAAGATCTACTGATACTCAATTTAAAAATGTCTTATAGCAGAATTTTAAAAATTTTTCCAAATATGTGGCCCATGTGTTTTAATTATAGAAAAAGTCAACAAACGTACCAGCAAGTGAAGCAGAGGAAAACTCATGGCCCTGGGAGACCTGTGCTCCCCTTCCTGCCTTGGCAAAAGCTACTCACCAGCAGAGATGGGTCCAGAACAAGGTGCTCCCTGAGCCCTTCCTGTGTAAAGCCTCAGTATCTCTGGGTGGCAGGAGGCCAACACAATTCCGATTCAGAGACATAAATCAGGAGCCTATTTTAAGCCCAACTTCAGACTAGGTGCTTTCAACCTCACAACAACCCTGTAAGGGAGATTTTATCATTCTCACTTTATAGATAAAGAAATGCGGGTTAAATGTTGCTCAGTAAATTGTGCAAAGCTAGAGAAAGTGGGAAGCCTGGACCTAAACCATGCTATCCGACCCCATGGCTAGCGATCCATCTCCGAGCCTGAAAGATGCCAAGCCAAGCTGTAGTGTGGCATCAGGATCCGACTATTACTAAGGGAATGCGTGTTCTCCCCCATGCACTCAGGAATGCGTTGGGGAGAACATGTCTGTAGTTCCCAGTGCGCTCATATGTGGAGATGGGCATGTGAAATGGCACCAAAACTTGAGCTGGAGAAGGGGATTACACTCTTACACTCTGACCACGCAACCCCATGCCTGGGAATTTACCCCGAAGATGCTCCTTCCACAACAGAAAAATACATAGGCACAACGTCACTGGAGGAAAATTTATAATTGCAAACTACTGAAAACTCCCCTAAACTGTCTAAGCAGAAGAGGGTGGTTGAGTAAACTACGGGACAATTTCAAAGGAGTCCTATGTAGATGCACAAAAGAACCAGAAAGCTCTCGATGGACTGATGGAGAATTCGAGGAGGTGTTACTAGGTGAAAGCAAAGCTGAGTATAAAGACATATCACGGTGTGCTACTTTGAGGGGAGAAAGACGGAAAAGGTCTCAGATGTGCTTATCTGCGCAAACAAAGTTGAGAAGGATGAAGCATAAAACATTAAAGTTGGTTACCTACAAGGAAGGGTAGGGAAAGAGGATTGAGAGCATATGGAAAGTAGTGATTCTTCTCTGTGCCTTTTTATACAGCTTGGACCTTTGCACATTAATCTTCTACATCTTCAAAAAAAAAATAAAATAAGGAAGAATACGAAAGGGATCTAAAGCTGAAACAATAAACCTAACCAGATCACAAATGAATGCCAAACCTCAGAAGTAAGGAAAGCAGGAAGGAAGGGCCAACCCAAGTACATTCTGAACACGGTATTTGACCATAAGCCCTCAGTCTTGGCAAGATGGTATACGTGAATGAAAGAACTGCAACTAACTGTCAGCTTTAGTGGTTTAGACAAAGCAATTCTGAAACTATCTGAGATAAATTTTAGAACTGAGCAAACAAGTGAATGTGTTCTTTTGCTTGGGAGCCAATGTTGTCCGGACATACAAAAACGAAATGAGGGAAGGCCAGAAAGAATGCCATGGGGATGGATGGAAATTGGAGATGTGGTGTGAACTCATGGTTTCTACAGTAAGTATAAGCATGTTCATATGCACACATATGTATATATGTATTTATATCTGTATGTATGTATACATGCCCGTGTTTATTCCTTAGCTTTGTCCATTGAAAAGGCCAAAAATCAAAGTCACTCCAGGAGCAATGACCACACCTAACACCCAGATCTTGACCCTTCCCCTCTGAACAGAACCAGGACTCACTGGAGAAATGGCTGATAACAGGGCAGACATAGGATAGATGCAAAGTAGGTTCAAGATGCACCTGAAACACCAAATTGTACCAAAAAGGAAGAAAATGACCCCAGAGAGTGATAGGGTTAGGTCAAAAGGGCACAGGAGCCAGATTAAAGGAACTCCCACTGACCACATCTAGGACAACTTGAGCACCAAAATAGCTAGGTACAGTAATCTCCGCCCCACCCCCATGGTGGGGGAAATTAGTAATTCCACGCTGATAGGATAAATAAAAGAGAGAGAGAGTGTGCCTCCCACTGACAGTGGAATGCCCAGGGCTGACTGATGAATGTGAGGGGTGTGGAAGACTAGAAAATCAGCTTTTGACCAGCATCATAATAAAAGATCAGATCAGGCAAGAATCCTCAAGGAATGCTAAGCCTACAGTGAAATTTTGAAGAGGAGCAGGCTATCTGCATTGAATTAAAGTATCTCCCCATGGATTACCTATTATCTATAAAGAAGGAAAAAGAAAAACGGTAACTGTTCAGTGGGAAATGAAATCAACATCCTGACTAGGAGATCAAACTTTGTCTAACCACCAAGAGATACAGCTGCTCATCCCATGCCTCCGGAGGCGATGTCCTAAGAAGGGCACAACCACGGATGCAGCTTTCTGGCTCAGAACACAGATCCTAAGTCCAAACACAAGGAAACAACAGACAAACATGTGACCAGAAGTCTTCTATTTTTAAAAAGTGGGGTAGAACTGTAGTCTTCCAAAATGTAGGGTGCCCAGGTGGCTCAGTTAGTTAAGTGTCCAATTCTTGATTTCAGCTCAGGTCATGATCTCAGGGTCCTAGGATTGAACCGCAGGTCAGGCACCATGCTGGGCATGGAGCCTGCTTAAGATCTTCTCTCTTCCTCTCCCTCTACCCCTACCGACCCTGCCCTCGAGCACATGCACCTGCTCTCTCAAAAAAAAAGTCGATGTCATAAAAAACAAAAATGCTACAAAAACGTTTCTGATCAAAGAAGATTAACTGGATTTTATACCAGAGAAGAAAAATACTATAAAGGACATTATTAGGCTAACCAACAAAGCTGCAATGTAGAAAATAGAGGATAGAAGTATTATATCAACATAAACTTGTTAAGCTGATAATTGTACTGTGGGTCTATCACAGAGCATCCCTATTCTTAGGAAATACCCACTGAGTATTTAGAGATGTATAACACATGAAAACCCTCAAATCACTCAGAAAAGAATCGTGTGTGTGTGTGTGTGTGTGTGTGTGTGTGTGTTGTGTGTAGAGAGAGAGAGAAACAAAAAAGGAAACGCAGTAAAACATTAACAATGAGTGAATGGAAATAGGTGAATGTCCATGACTAAGTTCTTTGCAATCTTTTAATTGTGGCCACTTTTTGTAAATTTGGAATTATTTCCATACAAAAAGAATATTCTTAAATCTATAGCTGCACTTCCAACGTGAAGAAACCCCTGGCTTACGTGAGTGAGACCTCTGGAGCTCGCTGATAAACACTGACAACTCCTGGCCTCCAGGACTTCCTGTGTCCTTTTCTCAAAGAGTTCGGCCAAATGCATCTAATTACTTGTAGCCAGACTTGCCAGGAACCTTTTGGGTTGACATCCTGTCACGCTGGGTAAGTTTAGGCTGAGGTTAGTTTCATGACGTATTCTACATAAAAGTAATCACAGCCTCATTTCTTCCCTTCATTTATTCAACAAATGTACATGCCAACCTCGGGTGGGAAAAGGGAGCCAATCTCTCAGGCCTTAGGCCAACCCCTGGGCCTCCTGCTGGGGACTGAACGCTTTCCCTGTTGATGAAACCAAGGTATCTGGGTATGATCCCAACCCCTCCTGAGTCTTCACAAAAACATTCCATCTGCTACCCATCGGAACATTTTTACCTCCTTAGTGCCTCCCAGATCTGCCCACTTCACTCCATCCTTGTATTGGCTGCCCTCCCATCACCTCCCCTGATCAGTGTGTCTGCCTCGGTGCTTACCTCCTGTGTGCTCCACGCAGCAGCCGCTCTCCTCACAGCGGGTGAGGCTCAGGGCTGGAGCATCCCCCAGGTCCTCCACCCGTGCTCAAGTCCCCCAGCCACCACACAGGTAAAAGAGGTCCCCTTCCACAACAGGCAAGACTGCACTGTGCACTGGGACCACCCCACTGCCCTCAGGCCTTCTACCTCCACCACCAGCGGAGATGAACAGAAGCAGAAAAGCAACCCCTACTCCCTTCAGACATCCACAGCCTCTCCACTTCATCTGCCTTAAATCCACTAGACCCCATCTTACTATGTCTCTTGATCTGTCACCCCGAAATGATACTCAGCAATTCCCCTAGTTTGTCCTCCCACTACCCCACCACCACCACCCAACTCCTGAAACCCTTCCTCCGTGCTCTCTACAATTGTGGCTCTCATCTGTAAAATCCCTTTGCCCCCAAGTTTGATCTCTTACACCCCTGGTGTGCCAAGAGAAGCCTGCTCTCCCCTGATGACACTGTCTTTACTGCAGCCCCCGGAGCAGGAGCTCGGCTTCTTGTCCGCAGTGTCCTCATGTCACCGGGCCTGAAAGTGGAGA
This sequence comes from Neogale vison, assembly GCF_020171115.1. Taxonomy (NCBI): domain Eukaryota; kingdom Metazoa; phylum Chordata; class Mammalia; order Carnivora; family Mustelidae; genus Neogale; species Neogale vison. The sequence goes on along the minus strand of NC_058091.1, from coordinate 183,063,721 downwards.
AGACTCCTGCTTGCTCCCCAAGGCCACTTTTAGATCACTCTCTCTTCTTCCCCCTACAACTCCCAGCTTGGGGTCTCGCTGGATTCCACCAGCCATATCTCTGGTGGCTGTCATCCTTGAAGTCTTCCCCTTCAAACACCAAAGCTACTGCAGTCAGGTCGCACACTCCAATACTACTCTTGTCTTAATTACTGGAAGTTTCAATATGTAAATAGAAACAATACCTCCAACACCCAGACACCTCGGTTCCCTGAACTTCCCAGTGCTGTTGTCCTCCTCCCTATCCCAACCACTCACTCCCGTGCTTGCCACCCCACACCACAGCAGGGCTCTCAGCTTCAGCGCTATGTCCTGTCCGTAGACAACATGTTCTAAAATGTGCAGCAGCACTTTCAACCTCTACCCTCTGGATGCCAGCAGCCTCTTTGCCCCGTCTGACACTGTGACGACCAAAACTGTCCCCTGATGCTGCAGGGGTGGGGGATAGGAGACGAGAAACCCTGCCCCACAACTTCCCATTTATAATAGCTGAAGCTCCTCTGTGATCTCAGTGCTCAGCCCCCAAACTTCTGACCACCACCTTCTCGCTCCAGCTTACTGCCTCCAGTTCTCCATCGCCAACAAGCATTCAACTTCTCCAACCAGGACCTCCTCCCACCAGATCCCATCCCTCTTTCACAGTTCTTGCTCTCTTCCTTACCAGGTCTCAATTCCATGACAAACCACTGGATTGGCTCACCTAATTCCCTGGCCCTTCTCTTTGTACTATTCTCTTCACAAAACCAGCTCTCCACTTGCTTCCCGTCTGCACCAGCACTGCTGAATGTGTGTGGAGAAAAGCAAACAAGGAGTGGGCTCATTTTAAATTTCAGGACCCTCTGTACTACCAAGTTATCATAGGATGACATCAGACCACATGTGCCTTGTCTACTTTCTCTCCAAAATTACTAAGCCTATCCTCTGCCTCCTTCAGACACCCACTTCTTCCTCCCCAACTTTAGCCTCAGCTGATGACCTTGATACCTCGTTCCCTCAAAACAGAAAGGAGAACAATCATAAGCAAACCACCCACCAATCCTAATCCACATTCCCATGCTCCATCTTCCTGCCTGCTAACCAGAGATGAACTGTCCTGGCCACCCTCCCAAACCAACCCCTCTATTTATACACTAGCTGTCATCCCCTGTCATCCGCTCAAGGAGTATCATTTCAGCAAGTCTCTCCCCCCGACCACGTCACCAAGTGTGGTGGATCATTCTCACCAGAGTATATATGTGGTATTATTTCTCCCAACTTAAAAAACCAAACCTCTTGTCCTGTTTCCCCTAATAGCCACCATTCTACCTGTTCCTCTTTGTGTCAAAAGAGCTATCTGCATGCAGAAAAATGAAACTGGACCACTTCCTTACACCACACACGAAAATAGACTCAAAATGGATGAAGGACCTCAATGTGAGAAAGAACTCCATCAAAATCCTTGAGAAGAACAACACAGGCAGCAACCTCTTCGACCTCAACCGCAGCAACATCTTCCTAGGAACATCGCCAAAGGCAAGGGAAGCAAGGGCAAAAATGAACTATTGGGATTTTATCAAGATCAAAAGCTTTTGCACAGCAAAGGAAACAGTTAACAAAACCAAAAGACAACTGACAGAATGGGAGAAGATATTTGCAAACGACATATCAGATAAAGGGTTAGTGTCCAAAATCTATAAAGAACTTAGCAAACTCAACACCCAAAGAACAAATAATCCAATCAAGAAATGGGCAGAGGACATGAACAGACATTTCTGCAAAGAAGACACCCAGACGGCCAACAGACACATGAAAAAGTGCTCCATATCACTCAGCATCAGGGAAATACAAATCAAAACCACAATGAGATATCACCTCACACCAGTCAGAATGGCTAAAATTAATAAGTCAGGAAATGACAGATGCTGGTGAGGATGCTGAGAAAGGAGAACCCTCCTACACTGTTGGTGGGAACGCAAGCTGGTGCAACCTCTCTGGAAAACAACATGGAGGTTCCTCAAAATGTTGAAAATAGAACTACCCTATGACCCAGCAATAGCACTACTGGGTATTTACCCTAAAGATACAAACGTAGTGATCCGAAGGGGCACGTGCACCCGAATGTTTATAGCAACAATGTCCACAATAGCCAAACTATGGAAAGAACCTAGATGTCCATCAACAGATGAATGGATAAAGAAGATGTGGTATATATACACAATGGAATACTATGCAGCCATCAAAAGAAATGAAATCTTGCCATTTGCGACAACGTGGATGGAACTAGAGCGTATCATGCTTAGCGAATTAAGTCAAGTGGAGAAAGACAACTATCATATGATCTCCCTGATATGAGGAAGTGGTGATGCAACATGGGGGGTTAAGGGGGTAGGAGAAGAATAAATGAAACAAGATGGGACTAGGAGGGAGACAAACCATAAGTGACTCTTAGTGTCACAAAACAAACTGAGGGTTGCTGGGAGGAGGGGGGTTGGGAGAAGAGGGGTGGGATTATGGACATTGGGGAGGGTATGTGCTTTGGTGAGTGCTGTGAAGTGTGTAAACTGGGCGATTCACAGACCTGTACCCCTGGGGATAAAAATATATTATATGTTTATTAAAAAAAAAAAAGAGCTATCTGCATTTACCCTCTCCAGTTCCACTCCTCTGGTTACCTCTTTTGCTTTTTTCTTAATTAATATGCATGGGGGAGGGTGTTCCCTAATAATGGACTTCTCTCAGGAGTCTCCGTTTTCTTCTTCTTTCTTTAAAGATTTTAGTTATATGACAGAGAGAGAGAAAGAAAGAGGGAGTACACACAAGCAGCAGGAGTGGTAGGCAGAGGAAGAAGCAGACTCACCGCTGACCAAAGAGCCCAACACAGGACTCCTAGGATGCTGACCTGAGCCCAAGGCAGACACTTAAGCCACTGAGCCACCCAGGTGAACCTCAGGGGGTTTTGTTGCATACGAGTACTATAGTAAAGAATACATGTCCCTTGTGATTCTCCAGGGTGCAGAGGCCTAAGAGTGACCTAATGAGATAAAGCTCACTCTTCAATCCACTGAAAATGGTCTCATTGGTGACCTCATACATTCCTAAACTCAGTAGTCAGTTCTCTTCTGATTTGACAAATCAGCATCATTTGACATAACACGTGATTTTTAGTTGGCACAATGGGATACAATTAGTATTCATCCTACCTCGCTGGTTATTGCTTCTCAGCCTTGTTTTCTGGTTCTTCCTCTTCTTATCTGTATTCATTCTCCTAATGACCTCATATACTCATGGCTCTGAATACCAGGATATGTCAATGATTATCAGATCTCACTATCCTGCCCAGACTTCGATCCTAAACTCTGGACTCATAGAGCCCACTTCTTAAATGTCTCTACTTAGATGTCTAACAGATATCTCAAATGCAACATGTTAAACATGGGTCCCAAGATACTCCTCCCCAAACCTGCTCTACTCAAAGCCTTCCTCTCCCTACTAGACGGCAGCTCCATTCCTCTTGCCTTTCAGGCCAAACACCTTTAAGTCACAAGGACTCCTCTCTCTCATACCTCCCAACATCCATTAAACCATGTAGCTAAATCCAGAATCCAACAGTTTCTTAGCACTTGAAATGTTGCTACCCTGGTCTCAGCCACTACCCTCTCTTGTTGGGATTTTTAATTTTTATTTGTTGGCTTATTATTTTTTAAGATTTTAAGTAACCCCTATCCCCAACGTGGGGCTCAAACTCACAACCTTGAGATCAAGAGTTGCCTGATCTGCTGCACCTGGGATTGAGTGGACTGAGCCTCTGCCTTCAGCTCAGGTCATGATCTCAGGGTCGTGGGATCGAGCCCCGCATCGGGCTCTCTGCTCAGTGGGGAGCCTGCTTCCCCCTTCTTTCTCTCTCTGCCTCTCTACTTGGAATCTGTCAAATAAATAAATAAAATCTTTAAAAAAAAAAAAAAAAAGAGTTGCCTGATCTACTGACTGAGCCAGCCAGGCGCCCCTCATCTGCATTTCTTAAATAAGCATTACTCAGTGAGTGAACAGGTGACAATGTTCACTCTCAAGCAATTCAGTGTAAAGCAACCATTTGGTAACAGACTTTTAAAAATTTAAACCCCTCATAATAAACATATATTCCTTAAACCAAGAGCTAATACTTAAGTGGTGGAATAGTGATATTTTCATTAAAATCAGAAACCAAAGATGCTTTATATTACTAAATCACTTAACACTTTTCTATAAGTTATGACCAACACCAGAAGAGATGAAACGTAACAGAAATGGGAAAATAAAATTATTTTTCCTTGCAAATGATATAATTATATACCTACAAAAATTTATGCAAATCAAATTAAGAACTCTTGGCTAGCACACAACAGTTCAGCAACACAGCCAGATTTGAGATCAACATAAAATTCCACAGCTTTCAATCTACCAGCAGAATATGGTTGTAAGATACAACAGAAGGAAAAAACTGAACCACAAAATTAAGAAAAAAAAGTTTAAACCCATAAAACTAAAACACATTACCAAACACTGTGCAGGCACATATCATTAATAAAAGGAGAAATGCTGACGATGTGATATTAAATATAAAACCTGTGTACAGAACCGCACAAGGGATGAAATGTATTCATATGTGTAAAAATGTACATATATTATACATCTGCTAACAGGGCAAAATCTGAAAGGGATTGCACCAAAATAATAATCATTACCTCTGAGTTTTAGTAAGTAATTTTCATTTTCTTCATAGTATATTTCTCAGATTTTCTAAAATCATCATCAAAGACCTTTATATTAAAAGTCTTTATTTTCTGGGAGGTATTACTGAAGTCACAGTACCTATTTTGAAGTTTAAATAATCCATAAAAGTATTTATAATAATTAGCTGCTGAATCTGTCAGTGGAATAAATGTTTACAAAATCAGTTTTTAGTTGCGGACAACTATCTGTTACTCTCTCAAAAACGAATCACTGAAAAAAAAAAATCAATCACTGAACTCATTAAGGTTATATCTGACAAAGAGGAGATCTCCCTGTGGATGCAAAGGAAGAGATACATAGTACATACTAGTATACTCTGTGTATTTATTAAGATATGCTGGTGTGTTTTGTTGGACACAGTTACTATTAAAAAATGGAGTTGGACAGTGTTAGGGGCATAGCATGACACCAGGAAAAATCTTTTATCTGTAGTCCACTGCTGTTCTTTTGGAAACCGAATCTCTGAATTTGGCCCCTAACAGCACTGAGCATACTGAGTTAAGTCTCTTTGACCGGACCAATGGAGCAGAAAACCAGAATAAGCATTTCAACCATTTTTCAAGCTGACTATGATTACTGGTCCAGGTGATAGGTTTCAGGGGGCTTTTATATTTAATCTATGATTACAGTTAGTTCTCCATAATAATCAACTTAATACTACCATTAAATCATTACCATGTAAATCATTACCTCACAGAGAGATACCCTGGTGGAGAAAGAACACAGACTGCAAAACAAGAACATTCATGAAATGGAATGCTTTGGTTAGACTAATGTCTTATTTTAAAAAAAAAAAAAGAATCCCTTTGATTCAAGCCTGAGTTCGGCACCTTGCAAGAGACTGATGACACCAGGCTAACGACCCAGAAGACACTGTGTCTCAGATCGGAGCCTGGATGGCTCAGTCAGTTAAGCATCTGCCTTTGGGTCAGTTATGATCCCGGGGTCCTGGGACCAAGTCCAGCATCTGGCTCCCTACTCACCATGGAGTCTGCTTCTCCCTCTGTCCCTTCCCCTACTCATGCTCGCTCTCTCTCTTTCTCTCTCTCAAATAAATAAAATCTTCTAAAAAAAAAAAAAGTCACATGAAAAATACCAATTTTGTTGTTTTGCTTTCTCCTAATAATGAAAAATCTCAGAAGTTGAAAAACCAGTTATCTGCACTTTACCAAGTTATTTATCCTGAGGCAGAGGACATTTTAAGGCTCACTAATGGTAACATAAAAGTAGCTGAAACAAACAAAAAAAAGTAGCTGAACCAAAGACCTCACTCACAAAAATAACTTAGGTATAAGAGGGAAAATGACCGTAAGTAAGAGTAATGCTTCCATGAAAAGACTTATATTATTATAACATTCCTATTAAAAACACAGAACAGTATTTTGAACATATTGAGCAGACTGACTCCTTGCATTAAGTCATGTGAAACCAGTGGCAGGACAGGGAGAAAACCATATAGCTCTACTATATCTAATTAGCTGTTCTACTTTTGGGATGATTTTTTTTTTTTTTAAGATTTTATTTATTTATTTGACAGAGAGAGATCACAAGCAGGCAGAGAGGCAGGCAGAGAGAGAGGAGGAAGCAGGCTCCCTGCTGAGCAGAGAGCCCGATGCGGGCCTCGATCCCAGGACCCTGAGATCATGACCTGAGCCGAAGGCAGCGGCTTAACCCACTGAGCCACCCAGGATGATTTTTAATTCAATCTTACAGCCCATCCTTAAAGATTGATGCCTCCAATCAGAAGTTGAAAAAAACTACAGACTGTTTCAAACTAGTATGAGGTGTTTGGACTATCACTTCTTTAAAAATCTGGAATTTCCCCTCCGGACAAATTAAAACTCTTTTCAAAATCCAATTTTAATGCTATCAATAAATGTCAGTCTGTCACAGTTCAGGGAGGGATCATTGTATTGTTTTTCTAGAAAAATCAGGTTTTCTGGTTGGACAGTACATAATCTCGTCTGTCAGTTCACTGATGGTTCCACAGGCAGTGTGTGAGTGCCTGCTGCTTGGCGTCACCGCTGTTCCTTTCCTGCGTCTCCACATGTAGATGCGGAAGCACATGCTTCACTCATCTCATTTTTACAACAGACATCTCATCAGAAAGTCATTCAACGCCATTCACTCAGGTTTTTGGTCTTCATAAAGTCACTACCAAAGACATAGAGGATGGATTCTCATAGATCCTATTTTCACTAATTTATCCCATAAATACAAATTAGAATAGCACTTCAAGGGAGCATTGTTTTCAAAGATAGCTTAAAAGGATGCTTTCCCATCCCTGCCTTTTGGGACATGGTTTCTTAAAAGCCACCTGTCAAGGCATGAAGACACCTCCAGGCTCCAACAAATACTGTGCCCGTTACCCAAACAATCCTGCAGGACACTGTCAAGTTGTAGGGAGAAGGTCAGTATTTTTGCCTTACACGGTCCTTTGGAGCCTCCAGAATTTCCCCTCCAGTTTATCTACCATGCTCAACTAGGGAGAAAACAGAAGTGTGACTCCCTACAGGTCGTTTAATTTACTTTGGGACAAAATTAGGACACACTTTATCCTATATGCAGCCCACACCCTTCTGAGGATATGAATCTTACCTTCATAGATAGTACTTTTAAGCAAATTACTCTAATAATGATAACCACCAACTATTCTCTCTTGTGCCCTAGAAAGAGGTTTTTTTTTTCTCTCTTTGCTAAAACTAAAATGACATTTCTCCATAACCAACTCATTCATTTCTACTCACTTCCCTTTCCCTTCCTTAAGAAGAAGTTGTGCACGTGAGTCAATTAACCTGGTTCCATGCGGCTGCAACTGGAGAAACAGGGCACTTTTTACTTCACAACGTCTTTTAAGTTATCCACGAACAGACAAGACTTCCCGCCTCAGTTAAGCTGAGCACTCAACAAAAACTTACATCTTTTCCCAGCACTCTGAGTTCAAACTGTGTCTCCTTGAAGTGAACCTTTGTAATCCGAGGCCTAAAAAAACAAAGCAGACGGTGGTAGTGGTGCAGTTTGTAAGAATTAATCTTCCAGCAATTCAGAGAAGTTTCCAGTAGAAAAATACTGGCTCATCACAGCTCCTTTACAGACTGCTACAGTAACTGCTGAGAGTTCCCTACGGGTCATTTGCTCTGGACACCTCCAGAAACAAAATTCCGTTCTCATTCTCCTGTGCTTCTCTAGGAGATGCAGACCAGCTTGGAATCCCCAGGCCCTTGGCCAGTGCTGCCTTCCCAGATGCAGCATAGGGCTATAGGCACCCAGTCTTTCTTAATGCCTCCCCTATTTAGAATTAGAAATCAGAGGAGTCCTAGCCCCACAGATCACTAGCACAGACTGAAATGGATAGGAAACCCCACTATACCCGATCTACATGGATAAGAGAGTCCAGAATCACAGCACCTAAAATTTACAAAGAAAATACATACTAAGATGCACTGGGAGAAAACTTATATCCAGTTTCACTCATTTATTTATCAACCACTGGAAACATACCTGTTCTCTTTTCACTGTCAAAGCAGCCCCATAAGCCAAGCATGTACAGTGTACAATTTTAATACCATCTCTGTCCTCAAGTCATACTTACCAGAAATACTTCCCCACTTGCTTTTTATTCTTGTAGACAACAACACCAACTGGAGTTAATCCTAAGAAATACTCAGATTTGTTTTCTCCCTGCAAAAACAAACATAAAACTCTAACTATGAATTTATTCATGTCAAAGCCCTTTGTCAAACTGTAGTTGGCCATAACAGACAAGGTATGTTGCATTAACACTGGGTCCAGTCTTTCAAAAACATCAGCTTAGAAAGCTAGCTAAGCTATGATGATAGTACAATTAGCTTTTTTCTTTTTTTCAGGTTTTTACTGAAGTTTTCTTAGTGTATTCAGGTCATCCAGAGAACCTGATTACCAATCAGACTCCTGATCAACTCAGCCCACACCCTGTCTACAATGCTATTCACCCTTGGCTGCACTTAACTGGAATCAGCTATGCAGCTTAATATGCTGGAGCTTGGGGGCGCCTGGGTGGCTCAGTGGGTTAAGACTCTGCCTTCGGCTCAGGTCATGATCTCAGGGTCCTGGGATCAAGCCCCGCATCAGGCTCTCTGCTCAGCAAGGAGCCTGCTTCCCACCCCACCCCCTGCCTGCCTCTCTGTCTACTTGTGATCTCTCTCTGTGTGTCAAATAAATAAATAAAACTTTAAAAAAAAATGCTGAAGTTTGGGTGCTACCAAAACCAGTTAAATCACAATCTATAATGAAGGTGCCCAGGTATCAAAAATACAATACTCCAGGTGATTCACAGCCAAGGACCACGAACCACTGGCTTCTATCAAGAGTTCCTTCCCAAGGGCTCATCTTGATCTTATTCTCAGATGAAGATAATGACAAAGGCTAGTTTACCACTACACTTCTCCAGAAAGTTCAGGCAGCTGCCTTCAGGCACACATCTGGACTCTCTGACGTTTCTATCATGCTTCTTCCTACTTCTGCTTGTGACTTTAAGACCACTCAAAAAAGTTAAACATACCATCTTTTCTGGTAAAGACTGAAGCCCCCTTAATTTCCAGGCAATGATAAATCATAATAAAGAAAATGAGTTTCTGAAACAAAAAAGTCACAAACAGAATGGGTATGAAGGACGGCACATGTATGAATTTTATTTCTACTGTAGAGGAAAATAATAGCCTGCAAAGTCACATTTCCAAGGAATGTAAGACAACTGATACGTTTTGGGAGAATACCAGCTGTTGCGTACTTTTGGTTCTAAAAATTCAATCTTAAAGGAATGTATGGAAGATTCTAGTGAACCCAGTTCATTTGCTATAAATTCCTACCATCCACAAAAGTGTGTGAATTAGGATAAACATTACAAAAATGCAGAAGCATTTTGCAGAAGATTCTCTCTTTACACATTTCCTATAAAATAGATGCCTTGAAAAACTAAAAGCCTGAGAAGATTAATGTGGCTAGAAGGAAAATAGTAACTATTCCATAAGGTTTTAGAGATGTTCCCAAATGACAGGAATATAGAGCATTTAATGATTAATGAGATCAAAAGCTAAAATATCCTCGAACTACTAATTCTCCCAAAACATGTAACTTTTATTGCCATACTAAGAGTATGCCCAGGGATGCTTCTTACCCTTTACAAATAATGAGATGATTTTTTTGTTTCAGGAAACTCTGATGTGCAAAAGACAGACTGAGAAATGAATGTATAAATGAGTTATTTGCATTACGGTAAGTTTTATCAGGGCTCCTTAAAAATTACATTCTATAATTTTTTCTTATTTTTTTATTTTTTATTTTTTTTAAAGATTTTATTTATTTATTTGACAAACAGAGATCACAAGTAGGCAGAGAGAGAGAGGAGGAAGCAGGCTCCCTGCTGAGCAGAGAGCCCGATGTGGGGCTTGATCCCAGGACCCTGGGATCATGACCTGAGCCGAAGGCAGAGGCTTTAACCCACTGAGCCACTCAGGCGCCCTACATTCTATAATTTAATTGACATTGTCTATACATCATCTCGAGCAACTCCTTTTGGGTAAAGAATAAGGCACCTGGCTTGTTCTCTCAGATCATCAAATTTGACTATTGCTAATTAAACTCTTAAAAAATGAAAGGCAGGGGCGCCTGGGTGGCTCAGTGGGTTAAAGCCTCTGCCTTCGGCTCAGGTCATGATCCCAGGATCCTGGGATCCAGCCCTGTATCAGGCTCTTTGCTCAGCAGGGAGCCTGCCTCCCCTTCTCTCTGTACCTGGCTCTCTGCCTCTTGGGATTTCTGTCTGTCAAATAAATAAATAAAATCTTTAAAAAAATAAAATAAAATGAAATGAAATGAAAGGCAGTGACACTTCAACCTCACTGACAAAGAATTATCAATTGAGAGAAGTGACTTCAAGGTTAAGACATGGATCCAGAACACTCAACACAGACTCAGTTTAACTGTTCACTGATTATATTCGGCAAGTTTTTATCCGCGGATAAGGAAAATTTGCGAAAATCTTTCTATTACTGCAGTGGCAATAACTGTACTAGGCAGCACCCCTACTGTTTAAGAACCTGTACATCCCACACACAACCACCGACAGCCACACCTGTACCAGTGCCCAAAGCCTACTTTTCTGGAATGTGATTTCATGAATGTTTTTCAGCCATAAAATCTATTTTTGGAAGATCCTCCTGTTCTCTGTCTAATACAATCAATTACAGACCAATTTTAAATGGTTTTGACGTTTAGCTAAGCCCTATGGAGCTTTTATCCAGATTGTGTTTTCAAGCCCAGTTAATTGTTTTCTACACATGGAAACATAATCACAGACTTTTAAGCAAAACTCATTAGGGTTGAATCCATGCAAGAGATTCTTTGTGTTTGAAAAACACAGATGAAAAAGTATCATCTGCTTGCTAAACAACGGGACTGCAGCTTTCCTCTGGGAGTTTCAGTGACTTTTTAGGAAAAATGTCATCAGCTTAAAATATCTTGTGTTAATTAAATGTTACTCACATAGACAGGATGGAGGTCAACGCCATACATCTCCAGGGATTTGGCAGTCCTCAAGTAATTCAGCTCTGCTTCAGAAGGAGCCTGACCCCTACACAGCATAAAAACAAAATGCCTTACTTTACTAATAGATACTGCACTTGTAGGGAATGTAAGCCGTCTTCCCTCTGTTCACTGGAAATATAAATAATTCTTCATGCTAATGCAAACTTAAGTCTTTGTATTTCAAGAAGTCCCTTGCCTTCATGGTGACAAAACATTACACTCTGAGGTGATACTTGTATTAAGTTAATTTCATTGACCAAACCTGTTTTTGCTCAGTACAGCCAATCCCAGTGTCCCAGCATATATTAAAAATTCCATTTCAGAAACCCCCCAAAGAGACTGAGAATAGAAGCACTCGAGTTAAGAAGTACATCCTTCACAAAGAATAAAATGTCTGAACACACCAGCAGTTCTCCACCAGGAGAAGAAGGAGTAAGAGTAGTAGTGAGTAGGGAGAAGAGAACGGGCTCCCCTACACCTTGCTGGGGTCTCAGGAGGACATATGTAGTTTAAAAATATATTAGTATTTATCAATAATAAAAATACTTAATCATTTTCTTACTACAAAGTATAGAAGTCATCCCAAAGTCTTCATTGGTGATAATGTACATAAACGGTATTCATTCCTAACAAGTGTGAGCATCTCCCAGGGTTCTCCACAGATAAGTGGAACTGTGCATGTGTGCATGTATGTCTGTACGTGTGTAACAGAGAAAGACAGAGTTTTTTTATTTGTTAACAAAAGAAGCTATGAATTTTTTTTAATTACTTAATCCTGCTTTGATGCATCCCATGTTTCTGCCATGGTACCCTGGAAAACCCAGCCATACACCATAATTTTGAAATCTATGAAGAATGTTCATTACAAATTAGACACAAGAAAGCTACCAAATCTTGATCAAGCTTTATTCTCTGTAACATAATAGTCACACTGTCAACACCATTACGTTAAGTACACACGTAAGGCCCTTTACCCAAAGCTCCTTGATAATTTCAGAAATACAACTGTACTCTCAAACTCCCAGAATTAGTATTCTCAGAATGTACCAAACACATTGCCCTTCATAATGTTATAACCGGCACTCTCTTAGCATCCACTTCAGAAAAACCTTAAAATTGAAGGGCTCTATAATCAGCCTGGAGAGCATTCAGGTGGCACGCTTACACAAGACAGAAAGCCTGGTTTCTCTGACTGAAATTCAGCAATTGACTTCTGCTGCTACTCACTGAAACAGATCCTTTAGGCAAACATTTTTTGTTGATCAGATTAATTCTACATTTTTTTCCTTAATTATAATAGATCTGAAACCAAGCAAATTCAAGAGGGAATGTTACATAAGAGGCAATAAAGCAAAGTTAATCAGTATAGAGGATTTAACCAAAATAACTATAATTAAATTATAACTTCAATGCTGTAGGCCATTAATTGAAAATCCTACTAGGGGAGTGTGTATATTCTCAGAAGTGCATGTGGTGTTAATATACCACCCATCCAAGGCTCCACACTGTTATCATTGTGATTTCCACATTCACTGCTATAGACTGAATAGGACTTTGCTTATAACTGTGAAGAATTTACATATTTAAAACAGACCAAATCCCCGAATACATTAAGGTCTCTGTGGTTATAAAATATATTTATAGCTGGAAGAATAAACTTCACAAGGTGCTGGTGACTGAAAAAATAGAAAACTGCAAAATACAATATATACAGAATGATTTCATTTATGTAAAATAATACATACAAGAATCTATACAAAATAAATTTTCTCTATGGGAACTTATGCATAGAAAGGGGTCTGAAAGGCCATTCATCAAAAATATGTCGACTTTAGGAACTGGGATTTATTCTCTCTTTTCCAGTTTTTAAATTGTTTGGGTTTTCTACGAGCATTTTAGTGTTATAAGCAGAAAAAAAAAACTTAAAAGAAAAATACTAGAATGTTCACGGCACAGGTGAAGATTTTATCATTCTAGGAACTTTTCTGAAGGCTGCCAACAGCGTAAGATGACAGCTGATGAAGGATGCAACACAAGACATGATTTTTTTTCTAGCTTTGAGATGTAACTGACATACAACATTGTGTAATTTTCAGGTATACAATGTGTTGATTCAATACACTTCTATACTGTAAGATGACTACCACCACAGGGTTAGCTAACACCTTCACTCTGTCACATAATTACCATTTCTTTCCTGTGGTGAGATCATTTAAGGTCTACTTTCTTAACGACTCTCCAGTATATTGATGGTCTTTGAGGGCATTACCCTAAGTGCAATAAGACAGAGAGAAGAGGGGCGCCTGGGTGGCTCAGTGGGTTAAAGCCTCTGCCTTCGGCTCAGGTCATGATCCCAGGGTCCTGGGATCAAGCCCCGCATCGGGCTCTCTGCTCAGCAGGAAGCCTGCTTCCTCCTCTCTCTCTGCCTGCCTCTCTGCCTACTTGTGATCTCTGTCTGTTAAATAAATTAATTAATTTAAAAAAAAATAGACAAAGAGAGAGAAACACTGGGATATCACTTGAGGGAGAATCTAAAAAAGCCAACCTGATAGAAAAAGAGATGTAGAAAGGTGGTTACCAGGGACTGGGGGTGGAGGAAACAGGGAGATGTTGGTCTAAGAGTATAAACTTTAATACGATGAAGTTTGGGGAATCTCATGGATAGCATATTGATTATAGCTAATAAAAAGGGACCCTTATGGCTAATAATACATTCTATGTTTATTAAAAAAATTACTTTTTTTTTTTTAAAAAGGGACGCTTACATTAAAGTTTTATGAATCCTTTCTATGGCTTCTTCGAGTTCCTCCTTCTGATCAGGAACAAACCGGTACTCTGACACATAGCCTGCAGTATGCGTATATGGGTCGTAATCTCCAAGCTCAGCTACAAAAGAAATTACATTTTTTTCCATTTTAGAAAAATAATCCTAAAAATATTTCAAAATATTCCTATCATGCCGAAAACATTTTCTTCAAATGTCTTGTTAATAAATTCATACATAACTACTTTTAGTAAAAAACAACTCTGATTAGCATATATAAACAGTGTAAGTATTATAAAATATAAGTTCTATATTTCTATAAGTTCTATAATCTTTCTGAAAGATTACAATTATTATTTTCATTTCTATTATCTTTACCAGACTATATGAGATAACAATGTTGTTAACAGAATTTAGAGTACATATATTAGAAATGCTAGAGGCAAAAACAACCAGGATGCCCCAAATGGAAATTTAACACAATGTTGTACATTGGTTTACACAAAAAAAGCCAAAATGAAACCAGAAAGCTCATTATATTACATTTAATGAGATTTTCCCCCCCTATGTTAATCCACCTTCCAAGCCCAACCCAATTGATCTATGTGATCCTAGGACATTTTTTCTAGACTATTCCTGATCTCCAAGTCCTACAAAGGCAAGGAATACACTGTCTCATTGTCCCCATACCTAGCTTGATTCTTAGAAAGGGCTCAGTATTTCCACTTAAAAATTGAAAACATCCTCAGCCTCCAAAATGACAATGCAACCTGGAGTTGCCCCACGTGGCTGCCATATTGATGCCAAAAGATGAGGCACAACCAGGGCAACACCCTGAGCTGGTGTTGTCATCTGATCACAGGGAGTCTTCACAGCAGTTGCCCAAGAACAATGTGATCTCTCAGACAATCACAGTTTAAGGGATCAAGAAACTAGGTGGGATGTAGAATGGAAGGGATTTTCAGATTCTGCTTCATCAAGAATCAATGCCATTCCTGTGACTAAAACTCTGAAGTGACCTATTACAAAGGATACATAACTGGCTTTACTTTTACCTCTTCTGAAAGGACACGGATTAAAACCTGAATTCTGACTAAAATTTTGTTTAGGAAAATGTCATTTTCTAAGAAGAATTTTAGTACATAAACTTGCTTAAAAAGAAAAATTCATATTTTTTTCTCGGTTGGCTGCAATGGAACCTACACTGGATGGCATAAGCTCCCAGCTGAGCAGCAATGTTGACAGGGCAAGGCAGCCGGCCCTGAAGGACGTCTTGCTTCACCTGCAAGAAAAACTGATACCTACAAGAGAAATGGAAAAAAGAGATTCATGGTATCTTATACCACCTAGACTCTGATAATCACGGCAACAACCAATGTAATGAAAATAAAGCCACTTCTGTTCTGTGGTGAGGGGACTGTTGAGTGAACAGGACCTCTTTAAACACACTCTACATAAGCAATACAGGATCGTGGCCAAAAAGCGCAGGCTCTCAAGGTAGACTGGCTGGCCTGCATCCCATCTCTGGTACTCACCTGGGCAGCTGCTGACCCTCTCCAACAGCACATCTCCTCACCTGCAAACTCTCCTCATAAGGTTAATGTGGAGGTTACCCAGAAGCTATTCTCAAGATGCTCATTATTGCCACTGCCACACCTACTATGACCCAGCCTTACTGGGAGAAACAAATTGTAAGGACCTAACGCTCTATGATGTGTTACCTACAGGGTCTAAACTCATGGATACAGGACAAAAAGGTCATTATAGTGCAATTCCATCAATTCTTATGCCCATTATCCATGGCTTTGCTCATTCTATTTGCCTAAAAAAAAAAACCCTGTTACAAAAGCACCAACCACTGCTCTAAACACTGTAAATATAATAACTCATTCCAAGGGTCTTACATACAATAACTTACTTAAGACTTTAAGTCAGTACTATTACCATCTCTGTTTTGCAGAATGAAGACTCTAACAGACACAACGAGATGAAGTAACATGTCCAAGACATCACAACTAGCTAAGTAGCAGAGCCAGAACTGAAACGCAGGCAGTCTGACTCTAGAACCTCTTAATCAGGATGCTATGCAACTTTGGCTAGCTTCCCCTCCCCGAACCCCATTCAGTCTTTCAGCCTGTGCCAGGGGTTTATAAACCAACACAATGAACCATCAACACTGCTCTTGGCTGCCATCATCCACCTACACACACACACACACACACACACGCACGCACACACACACGCACACACACACGCACACACACGCACGCACCAGGCTGTCACTGTGGTTTCTGTTTCTTTGGATGCCAATTCTTGTTGTCATTGGGAAGGAGAGAAGAAGGACAAAGGAAATGAATTCTAAAAATCAGCTGTGATCAGCTTTTCTTCTCCAAATGCTTACAACCAAAGCCCATAGTAAGGGAATCCAAATGTTAGATGCTACTTATTATTACTATTTCTAGAAGACTGATAACAAGTTTAATTATATCCACAAGCTTAAGAGAGAATCTGCATAACACCCTGTGTTTCCTCACTGCCCGTTTCAGTAAATAGCACCACAGCCTCCAGATAGCCAAGTGAGAGAAACCTACCCATCAGGGGTAACCTCTGGCACCACATCCAGTCACAGAGTCTGCTGTCTTCTGGAATGGGCACACTACTCTCCATCTCCTAGCCCAGGTCACTATCCCCCAAATTTCTAAAACCTTCAGTGCTCTGCCCTCTTTCATATTATCTCCCTTCCCACCAACCTTCCTGAGAACTAAACAAAATTCTTAAGAGAAAAACAGGATCACATCACTCCCTTAACAAACAGACAAAACCTTAATAAACTTCACTTGCAGGATAAAGTTCAGATCCTTAAGAGATCTTGTGATGTGCACAGCTCAGTCACGGAGTGGCAGGCTTCCCTGGCTTCCTCTGCAAATGGGGTCCATGGCCTAGCATCCCTGTCCCGCCACCAGCCACTCGCACAGAGGCCCCTGAGGGGTCGCCATCCAGGTTTCCTCCAGCCCACAAGCTACAGCACAACAGAACGGCAGCCTTCCCCTTCAGCGGCTCACTTGCTCATACCCACCCGCAACTATCACCAGTGCCACCGGGGTTCCTCTTCCAGTAACAGCCCCTGTGGAAGTGCAGGGCATTCTGGGCAATCCATCCCTCACCACCCTGCTCTGCCCCCCACCGGCCGGGGTCACTGGTGGACAAGCTGCTTTCAAGGGAAGTCCACTCTCCCATTCATGGCTACACTTCTGGAGTTCCCGAGATGCTCAGAATCTCCCCCAAGCCTCCAGCAGCAGCATCACCTGGGACTTGGCTCTGGAAGCCATGAGGAAGCCACCTGGTGACCAGCCTGGCAAAGCCACCAGCAGCCCCCAGGCTTCAGGAGATGCTAGGCGGATCAGAGCCCCTCCCTTCCTTCCCCAGAGACGAGGCAGGCTGCAGCAAGCAGAAAGAGCTGGGTTCTTTTATGGCAAAACACCAAAAAGTAAGTTGAGAGAACCCCACTCTCTACTCTCCAAATCACATTCAAGCCTTCCTGACACCCTATAACCCTGTGCACCAAGGATAAAACAAACTACAAACAGCAGGGGGTAGGCGGGGGACGGGGAGGGGGAGAGAAAAAGGAAAAGGCTTATAAGACTTTTGCTTCTTGAGCCAAATCTCTTGCCATTAACCAATGACCACCCCCACTCCCTAACTTGCATTCACTTTTCTAGCAACCTGCTTAACTACTCACCATGCCCTGAATGCTCATCTTGGATATCAAATCCACTTTGTTATAATCATCTGTCCTCCTCTTGAAGAGGAGAAAAGCAGAGTAAAGCAAAGCATTATTAGCAGAATTGTAAATGGAAAAGCTTAGAAACTGAACAGACATTTTGCTAGAATTACTACTGCTTGCTGGAAACTTCCATTTAGCTACATTCTCTTTCTCTATTGTTAACCTGGAATTTCTTTTCCTGAAGTGTATTATTTTTTTTAAGGAAATGGGTCACAGATGCATATTTGTCTTGCTCTATTAAGACTTTTATAACATCTGACTGAACAGTCAAATTGCTTGCCAAACACAGAAACAGAGGGACCTAATCCCACAAGAGTTTGCTTCAAAGGCAAAGGAAAGAAAAAAAAAAAAATCAGAGGGAGATGAAAAAACAAAGACAGAACTGAAATAGAGAAAGACAAACAGATACAAAGAAACAGGGACCCTATCCCATCAGGGACTATAATCTCAGTATATAGGTCTGGCACATAGTAACTGCTCAATAAATAGTTGTTGTCTTGGATGGATATACAAATGAGCAGGGAGATAGATGGCTGAAATGGAAAAAACTTAACATTCTTTGCCGTCTTTGAGAAATTCACAAAGAGAAAGAAAAAAGGAATCTGTTCAAAGTTCCCTGGACAGCATACCTTTCAAAGATACCACAGATCTTTAAGTCATCACATTTAAAAAAACTCCACTAAAATCAAGATAAGTACAGTATTTTTAATTAAGAATTTGATTAATTTTATCACAGCAAGCATCATATTCATTTTTTTATATGACAAATTTATAATAAAATCATATTTTCATATGCTAAACAAATACTTTATCATTATGTCAGGGACTATTTTTAACTAACTGGATGTAACTTATTTTGTCTATTTTATGCGACTTAGGGGATACAATTTAACATTTTATTTAAATTACAGATTTAGAGTTGTTGAGCTTTCCCTCTGTCACTCTGATTAAGGCCATGATTGGATGCTTGAGTCCTTGTTTACCTCTGGTTTTAATTAGGAGGAACCTACATCCCAGTTTGCCTAGGACAGTTCTTATTTATTACTATTATACATACCAAACAATTAACAACTCTCCTTGTCATTCTCCAAAGCGTCAGTTTGGACGATCAATTACAGTGTGACCCTGGTTATACTGTAACCCTACTGCATAAAAAGAAAATGCTCACTAAAGATGATCCACTTAATAAGGAAGCTTTCCAGACTCATCTGGTACAAAACCGAGGCATCATAAAGTATTATTTATCTTTTCTTTTTTTTTCAGAGAAAGAGCACAAGCATATGAGTGACGGGGGGGACAGAGGCAGAGAAAGGATCTTAAGTAGAGTCCACACCCAGCATGGAGCCCCATGTGGGACTGGATTTCACAACAATGAGATCATGACCTGAACTGAAATTGAGAGTCAGATGCTTGGGCGCCTGGATGGCTCAGTTGGTTAACCGAATGCCTTTGGCTCAGGTCATGGTCCCAGAGCCCCTGGATCAAGTCCCACATTGGGCTCCCAGCTCCATGGGGAGTGTGCTAATCCCAAATAAATAAAGAAAATCTTAAAAAAAAAAAAAAGAAAAGAGAGAGAGAGAGTCAGATACTTAACCGAGTCACCCAGGCACCCCTAGGCACCTCTGTATATGTTAATAATCTGGTGTATATGCACTGTCTCCCAAGCTAGGATCATGAGCCCTGGGGTAAAAGAGCTGGATCTTGGGGCGCCTGGGTGGCTCAGTGGCTTAAAGCCTCTGCCTTCAGCTCAGGTCATGATCTCAGGGTCCTGGGATCGAGTCCCACATCAGGCTCTCTGCTCAGCAGGGAGCCTGCTTCTCCCTCTCTCTCTGCCTGCCCCTCTCCCTACTTGTGATCTCTGTCTGTCAAATAAATAAATAAAATCTTTTTAAAAAAAAAACTTAAAAAACAAAAAAAAGAGCTGGATCTTCCACCCTGTCCACACTTACCACAACACTACAACCAGTACAATACAAGTTAAGGGCTTGACATATTGGCTTCACAGTTTTCTGTTTAGCTGACGTTCACTGAAAAGGGCTGAGTTGACACCAAGCATGTACAGTCTGTTGAACGCCATTAACAATTAAGTATCAGAGGCAAGAAGAATGGCAAAGGAGGTTAGCTTAAGGACAGGGCAGAGAGACCCCATTCTTTCTGGAACCCAAAAAGAAGGTTCCCTGAGACTCAGAGGCCAAAGACATGCTTCCACCAATACACCTGAAATGTACCTGCCAGTGACTGAGACCCTGGTGAGGAAACTGAGCATGGTGGGGACAAGCAGAAGTCTGACATCAGTGCTGGCTGAATTTGACAGTGAAGTAGCTGAGGGGAGAGTAGCTACCTTCACGGAATGCAGGATTGTTTTCTGCCTCCTACACAGCGGGAGCCTTGCATATGACAGGAGCCCAGTCTTTTAAACAAGGCTTAAACGTCAGGGACAGAGGGAAATGGTGTATATGGCTTAAGGAGAAAAACAGTAGAGGAAGCACACACAAATTCTCAAGAAAACGTGACAAAACCAGGAATGACACTCTCACCTCAACAACTTAAAACGAATGATTAAAATAGAGGAACAAATAGCAATAATATCACCTTCCATTTGGATAGTCCGCTAAAGTTTACAAATTTCTCTTGCATCTACACTGGAACGTGACCCTTGTCCCAACTCTACTGTACTGAGAACCATATGCTCTTCACTGACAGGAGACAGGAACTCTGGACATAAACTTGGAACAGCAGGTCACTCAGCTGGTAAAGGAGCTAAAACAAGCTTATCTTCGCAAAGTGAAAAACAGGATTGCCATATTAAAATAATAAGATTTAAAAAATAATTGATAAGCTTAAGGTCAGTCCCCCACCCCCCACCACCAAAAAAAAAAAAAAATACTATAAACATTACAAAACAAAATAAAAAACAAATACCCATTTTTTAGGTATCTTTTAGAAACTAAAAAGAATCCATTATGAACATGTCATTTGGAATATTCTTTTTTTAAAAACTGTTCTTAGACCCTTAGAAATTCAGAAAGATTTCAATGACATCACAGATAGGACAGCATCCCCAGAATGGACAGTCCCTCTATCCTTCCTTTCTGGAAGACTGAAATCCTCTTTGGTCACCTTAGTACTGCGACCACAGGAAGGCAATGCTTCATGTGGTTATTAAATGAAGGTAGGCGAGTGAATTCTGTCCTTAAGAACAAATTCAGGAAACGTAGGCAAAAGGACAGTCATAGGAGGACGGTCATAATTAAATGAACAACTATACCCAGAAAGTTGTGATTTGTGGATTGACTTTATTTATTTTTTTTTAATTTATTTATTTTCAGAAAAACAGTATTCATTATTTTTTCAACACACCCAGTGCTCCATGCAAGCTGTGTGTGGATTGACTTTAAACTGGAAGACCCATCACAGGTCTTTTCCTCCCTTATTTTTGAATCAGTAATTTGAAAATATTAAATACTTATCATTATTTTTCAGAGAGAGAGAGAGAGAGAGCATAAACAGGGGAAGGAGCAGAAGGAGAGGGAGACAAACACACTTCTGCTGAGAGGGGAGCCCGGAAACAGGGCTCAATCCCAGGGCCCTGAGATCATGACCTAAGCCAAAATCAAAAGTGGAATGCTTAACTGACTGAGCCACCCAGGCACCCCTCCAAAGCCTGTCTTCTTAAAAGTATGTGTGCCATGCTTATCAACAGTGCAGAGGATACAGAGCTATAAGTGAAGCAGAATAGAGGGCTGGAAGGAGAAGAGACATTAGATTTATTCTACCAGAAAGAACATCTGGCGCCAGTGAGAAAAGCTATAGGGATTTCTCACTGAATTTCCTATCACTTTGCTAGGCAATAAGGTTTCCTATCTTAAAAATGTTTATAAGGAAGCTAGCGGTAACATTAGGAATGTTCTGTAAAAGGTACAGGTCAGGGTACATGAATTCTAAATGAGGAGTCTTCCTCACAGTCTCCCAATTTTGTTCATTTCAGACAACTTTTTAGAGTACTTAGCAACTACTCTAAGTTGACATGATTCTATTCACTTCCATTTTCTCAGGGTCTGGAACCTTATTTTCCTGTGTATCGCATTCACCTTTAGTATTTTTTCCTGAATAAACACTCTTCTGGAATGCTGCCTCTAGTATGATGAATACTTACTTGAGAAGATTCAATGCTAGCTTTATTTGTAGTTTTAAAAAAAGAAACAAACTAGAAAGCCATCCCCAAGGGCATGGTTAAGTAAGTTAAGGAGTACCACACAGGAGTAAAACAGATGGGTTAGACGGCAAAAGAGGTCTGCACAACAGGGAAGAAATGGTATGATTATCAAAAAACCCCCCAAAGCCTACATATATGGAAGAACAGTCATAAGCCTGTTTACTATAGCATTATTTTTCATATTAAAACTTATGAACTACCATTAGAACCAATACAGAACAAGCTAGGACAATTTTCCAAAGAACTGAAGCCAGATAAATGTTCAACTTGCAAATGCTGGCCTAAGTATACTTTTCCTATAAAAGCATATACTGGGAGGTTTGGGGTTTGGGTTTTAGCACCTGCTTTTGTCAAAATAATCTCATGTAACTGGCTCCCTTTCTGAGGTTCATTATGCCTACCCATTTAAATTAACATATGCAAGCAAATTAATGACTTTACCTTCAGAATACACTAAAGGTAACTATTCAGTGATATCATATCAAATGGACATTTAACTTACCTATATTCAACTATATGTTTTGGGCCACAAAAATAATTGATTACAGATCATGGCCACCAGATGGAAGTCAACAATGTAATCTGGTTCTTAACTACATGATTTGGTCTAGTATTTGAGGAAAAGCAGGTTACAACAAATATGTTCTCAGGTTGTACATCACATGCATATCTGTGCATTCTGTTAAGGAGCTGGTACTAGGTTCTGATGGGAAATTTCTGTTCATTAATATTTTGTGAACAGATTTAAAATAATGCATCATAAAACACTCATTTCCCACCCTACTAAAAGTAAATTGTGTTTCATTTGGAACCTAACCCTCATTTAAGATGTAACTCTGCTGAACTGCCCGAGCAAGGAGAGGACAAAATATTATCAAGCACTCCTGACCCAAACCCAACAGGCGACACAAGGTTGACATTAGTAGCACACCCTTCAGTCCTTACAAAATCTGATGGGACAGGTGTATCTCCGAATTTACAGCTAAGGAATGTAAGACACCCAGGCTACTGACAACCTCAAAATGAAACTTTCCTTGTATTTTCATAAAATGTTATTTCCTTGCAATTTCCTAATGTGTTACAGCTACAGAGGGCTTTTTTGAACTACGCAGACTCAGTTTCCCCATGAGCCCACAATTCAGAAACCCCTCTACCGAAAAGACTATTCATGAAGCTCTAATGTAAATATGATCACTCTCCGTAACCTCTTCCCAACACAATGGCCTTTCCCCCATAGAGGTGTGCTCCTAGGAAGCCTCCCGGGACAGCCCTCCTTTTTAAAGTTGTCAGTAATGAGGTGGCTGGCAATGGAAAATGGGAATGCAGCTCAGCCCAGTTCTCAAAGTGAGGCCTAATTATCACACTCCAGAGAGGAACAGGGAAGGCTCACTTAGCCTCCTCTCTCCTCACCCTTCTCTGTGCCATCCGGAATTGAGACAAAAGAGTCAAAGGAAAAAGATGAAAGAATACAACAGGAACAAAACCAGAGACTGCCTTAGTTATCAAAGACGTGATTCCCAATGCTTGGAATAATGCATTCGGCTTTACTTGAGCCAATGATAGGAGCTCACTAGGAAAACTGACCACTTCGAGTTGAGTCAGAGAAAATGCTTGTATTTGTTCCCACGTGCCAACAGGTCACCAGTGGAATTAAGTGAAAACCTAACACTGCTGCCTGCTCTGTAAAGCCACTTGCAAATGTAGACGTGGACTCTCTTAACAATATAACCAACACCAAATGGAAACTGCGTCTTAAATGAAATAAAGTACTTGATGACAAAGGTAAAGGAATACACTGAAAAAAGGTTGTTGTAGTTGTTGGTTTTCTCTCCCTTATACTAGAAGCAAGTATCTTTTCATTTCCTTTAGAGGTGAATGAAAGCCCTGGACAACTGATATTTAAGCTAGAACCAATTAAAGAGTAGTAACTAGCTCTTCAAATTGGCATTTACGTATGTAAACCAAGCATTAAAATATCCTTCTTTTACGCAGTTCAAACGGCTACTTTCACATGACTACAAGAGCTGAATGCAGCCTTCACAATAATGATACAGAAATACCCCCTCATAGCAGATGCAAAATCTATCATCATGTCACCTGTGTTCATGCCATTGTTCACACACATCTATCATCAGACACTGATCTGCCTCATGCAACGCTAGCTTAAATTTAACTGTCAGTGGAGATGCATTACAAAACAAGGTGGACACCCATCTAAATGTTTGACTCCAATTTGTATTAAATATATATATGCCATACATGTATTGTTCTAAAGCGAAGTCAATACTATACCTGGTTATTTCTTCTTTAAGCTTACATGGATCTTCAGCATAGAATTTAATACCAAAATATAAAGTATATGGAGGTCCAGCTAAAATAAGAAATAGAAATTAAATTTCATGTTATAAATTAGTCAAAGTAGAAGTGTAATATTATACAATTATTAAAAATTACACTCACCAAAAATATCTGTAAACTATATATTGGATAAGAGGTTAATATCCCAAATATATGAGGATCTTCTACAACTCAATAGCATAAAACAAACAACCCAATTTAAAAATGGACAAAGGACTAAAATACACATTTTTTCAAAGCAGACATATAAATGTCCAACGGGCACATGAAAAGATATTCAACACTAATTATGGGGGAAATGCAAATCAAAACCATGAGGTATCACCTGACACCTTTACGAATGGCTATTAGCAATAAGACAAAAGTGTTGGTGAGGATAAGCCCTTGTCCACTGTTGCCAGGGACATAAATTGGTCCAGCCATTATGGAAAACAGTACAGAAATCTCCCAAAAATTAAAAATAGAACTACCATATGATCCAGCAATTCCACTACTGGGTATTTAACCAACGGAAATGAAATCAGGATCTCAAGGATATTTCCGCACTCCCATGTTCACTACAGCACAAATCACAACAGCCAAGATACAGAAGCAACCCAGGCATCCATCAGTGAACTAAGGGAATATACACATATGTGTGTGTGTATCACATATAACACACATATATTGTATATGTGTTTTATATATATATATATATCACAAATAACATACACACAACAAAATATTATTCAGCCATTAAAAAAAAAAAAGAAAATCTTCCCATTTGAAATGACATGGATGAACCTGGAGAACACTATGCAAAATGAAATAAACCAGACGTGCAAATAACAAATAGTGCCTGATCTCACTTACATGTGCAATCTAAAATAGTCACATACATAGATGCAGTGTAGAATGGTGGTTGCCAGGGGAAGTGGTAGGAGAATGAGATGTTGGCCAAAGGTTACAAAGTGTCAGTTATGCAAGATGAATGACTTCTGAGGATCTAATGTACAGCATGGTGACTATAGTTAATGATACTGTATTGTATACTTGAAATTTGCTAAGAAGTTAGGTCTTAAATATACTCAATCCCCACCTAAACACACACACACACACACGCACACACTCAATTGTGCAGAGGTGACAGAAAAGTTATCTAACTTGACAGTGGTGATCTTTTCACACTGATACATATATTGAAACATCAAGTTCTGCATCTTTTTTTAAAAAAAGATTGTATTTATTTATTTGACAGACAGAGATCACAAGTAGACAGAGAGGCAGGCAGATAGAGAGGAGGGGAAGCAGGCTGCCTGTTGAGCAGACAGCCCGACGTGGGTGGGGCTCGATCCCAGGACCCTGGAATGGTGACCTGAGCAGAAGGCAGAGGCTTTAACCCACTGAGCCACCCAGGCGCCCCTTGCACCTTTAATTCATATGATTTTTATATGCTAAAGGCATCTCAATAAAGTTCTTTGTTGCTGTTTTTAAAAGATTTATTTATTTATTTATTTGACAGGATCATGCCAGGGGTGGGGGTGGGGGCAGGAGCAGGAGAGACCTATACCTATCTACGTAGGTATAGGTCTATGTGTCCACAAACAGAGGAAAAAAGAGATCAAATATTTTAGATGTTGCCAGTTCTTATACCTAGTTAGTGAGGCTGTGCACAATTTTTATTATTGATTATTGATAATTTTCCCATTTTTCCCATTTTCTATCCTAAATGGGACAATTTTCCCATTTTTCCCATTTTCTACAATACATGTATTTTTTCACAATGAAGAAAAATTAATGATAAAACAAATGGTTTTTTAAAACCACCCACCTACTACTAACTATTGCAAAAAGTACAAAAAACATATCCAACAAAAGCTGATACCAAAAGATAGATACTTAAATGCTTACTAACAGGTGGACCATTTAAGTCAACCATGGTACATATATATGGTACATACCACTGCTTAAATTGGTAGAGGGAGAGAGAGAGGGAGAACTCTACATACTGACTGGGAAAGATTACCAACCTACTTCTGATGGCAGAGATCTGATCCCTTTTGTGAAAAAGAAAGTTATCTATTAAAATGTTTCCCTGGGCACCTGGGTAGCTCAGAGGCTTCTGAGCTCAGGTGGCTTCTGAGCCACCCATGTGCCCCGGGAAACATATTTTAATAGATAACTTTCTTTTTTACAAAAGGGATCAGATCAGGTCATGATCCCCGAGTCCTGGGTTTGAGCCCCACATCGGGCTCTCTGCTCAGCGGGGAGCCTGCTTCCCGCCCCCCTGCCTGTGATCTCTATCTCTGTCAAATAAATAAATAATTTTTTTTAAAAAAATGTCTTTTTATAAAATATGTTTCCCCCCACCCCCAGAAGAACACACAAAAAATAGCTAACATGGCAAATTTGGGGAAGAAGAACTGGAAAGTTTTTCCCCAGCTTTAATGAGGTATAACTGACAAATTACATTGTAATATATTTAAAGTGTGTAATGTGATGATTTGGTGTATGTATACATTATGAAAGGATTCCCCTTATCAAGTTAATTAACACATTCATCCCTCACATGTTTTACTTTGTGTGTGTGTGAGAACATTTACATTCTACTCTTAGCAAAACTGGTAATTTTCTTTCCACATATCTCTCTCGCCTTTTTAAGAAAAAAAAAATCATCAGGGAGGCTCTGTGGTAGGATTATAGGCAGTATTTGTATAATTCCTAAACTTTTCTAAGAATGTGCTCTTGTATATCATTTACTACATATAGAAGAACGACATGCACAAATACCAAACATATATATGAAATAAAGCCTGGAATAATACTTACATGGGGAAACTTAAAATATAATTAAACATTCATATTGTGCAAGAGGACACAAGCCCCTTGGATGCCAATTACATCATATTATACTCTTACTAGAAATATTTCTATTTCAGAGGGTATGAATCTAACTTAAACTGCTTCCAAAACTTCTGAGTAGTATTGTGACTAGATCTTATATTACACCTGTTTTATCTTTTTTATTTATTTGACAGAGAGATAGAGAGCAGAAGTAGGCAGAGTGGCAGGCAGAAAGAAAGGGAGAAGCAGGCTCTCCGTTGAGCAGGTAGCCTGATATGGGACTTGATCCCAGGACCCTAAGATCATGACCTGAGCCGAAGGGAGCCCCTTAACCAACTGAGCCACCCAGGCATCCCTTAAACCTATTTTAAACTGGATTTCCTACCTGGTATATTTAATCAGTGGTCATAATTTCTAATTTTTTCTTCAACAAAAGTTCTTACACACACACACACACACACACACAAAGATGCAAAGTATACAACTCAATTACAATATTTCCACTCACATTTTGTTATCCCAAGTCTCTGATAGTGTGTAACTGACAAAAAGTAACCTGCATCTTTCGATTTTCATTTTTAATGACTAAAAAAGTGAAAAGTTCAGAAGTTGGGGGAAGCAAATTAAGTAGAACACATCATAAAGCCATAATGCATTTTTAATACACAAACTACGTTATAATTTATTGTTATTATGCCACACATATGCGATGTCTGTAGAACCCCAAAGCCCTGTTCCTGGCATGCAGAAGACAAGGGACACAAGGGCCCTGCCTCCTCTCCCCTCATCTGCGCCTTTCTGGACAAGGCATTCCTTAAGCTAGAGCTTTTCTAAGAACTAAATTTCAATAAACTTTGTTATAACTGATCATTAGAGTTGATTCCATACGTTTGATTTCTATGATCACTTAATCAGGGTGTTTATTTTTCTGCCAACTATATCTTCAGCCCTGAGCGTAGATGTCAGGGAGGCACAGACTATTAAATATTTAGAAGAGCCAGGAAGTCCATGGTCTGTGGGTCTATCTCTGTCAATCAAGCTCTGTGCTGCTGAGCAGATGGGACCGCCTGTGCCACAGGCCACGGGGGCTGGGATCTAGGGGCAGGAGGAGCTCACATGCTGTGGAGCCAGTGCACAAAGGGAAGAAGGCCTTGTCTAGATTCCAGAGTTGCTTTTATTGTCTGCAACATGACAGATTACACCCTATTGACCAAGCCTAGCCATTTCAAATGGGTTCAGTGATGAGCATTAAGCAGAAGTAATTCAGTTTGGGCAAATCTCCTACAAAGACTTTTGGCCCAAATCAGCCATCTATTTCCCACTTGCATATTCAATGGTTTCTGTTCTAAATATAAGGCATCACTACCACTTGACTACATTTAATAATATATAACAATATTTTATAAACATGTGATTCTGAACAACCACCCAATAACATAGAAAAGGCAGGTCATCTCCAAGGAGGGAAGCAATTTGCTTAAGATCACAAGGTTGAGCGCCAAGTTTGCTAATACCTAGAGTTCGGGGCTTTCTGGCCACTCTTCCATATAGCCTCTCAAGGAAAAGAATTATAATAACTTCAACGTAAGCAAATACTTTCATCTCCATCACTGCTTTATAGGTCAATGTAAGGCTATGGAAATGGACATTCTGGAGCAAGGATATGCCTGATCAGATATCTTTTGGCTTCCTGTTCTAAGACTGACTATAAATAAACAGTGTGCTGATGAAGCACATTCCTAAATTATTATCTTGAACCCATGTCTTTCAATAGAATCTACCTTTAATAAGTTAATATTGTTTCACATTAGCTAAAAAATACAGAAGCCAAAAACCAGAAATCCTCTAAAACACCTTTTGTGAGGACCAATTTCAAGGCCTCTAATGATAGTAAGTCTTTCATGAGCTCAAGGAGAAAGAAATTAAGACCCACCTATAAGAATCCTGGTGACTGGCAAATACTCCATCATTTTTACAGATACTGTTTCTGACTAATCTACATGAGATGTGAGAACCATTTTCCCTCATTAATTATCGAAGTATTTCATGAGGTATATATAAAAATTGTGTTTTCTTTAGTTATATCATCTTCCTTCAATATCAGCATTTTATTCTTTGACAGAACATTTATTTAGGATTAAAAAGCAGCTTCATTAGAGATTACAGATATTTAAATAGAATATTTCATAATATACAAAGAAATAAATACTTCAAATATGTTCAGGACCACTAGTAATGCACGTCAAATAAAATAATTTATATTTTTCTTCATCACTTAGAAATCTCAACTTTTTAAAATAAAATCCTGTGACTTTCCCTTCTCCTAATGTCCTCCATGCTATTCCTTACGTTCCACATATAAGTGAAACCATATGATAACTGTCTTTCTCTGCTTGACTTATTTCACTTAGAATAATCCCCTCCAGTTCCTTTCATGTTGATGCAAATGGTGGGTATTCATCCTTTCTGATGGAGTAATATTCCATTGTGTATATGAACCACATCTTCTTTATCCATTTGTCTGTTACAGGGCATCTCAGCTTCTCCCACAGTTTGGTTACTGTGGACACTGCTGCTATGAACATTGGGGTGAATGTGCCCCTCCTTTTCACCACATTGGTATCTTTGGGGTAAATACCCAGTAGTGCAATTGCTGGGTCGTAGGGTAGCTCTATTTTTAACTTTTTGAGGAAACTCCATACTGTTTTCCAAAGTGGCTGTACCAACTTGCATTCTCACCAATAGTGTAAGAGGGTTCCCCTCTCTCCACAACCTCTCCAATATTTGTTACTTTTTACATATACCTGCCTTGTTAATTTTTGCCATTCTGACTGGTGTAAGGTGGTATCTCAATGTGGTTTTCATGTGAATTTCCCTGATGGCTAATGATGCTGAAGGGGGGAATTGGAGGGGGAGATGAACCATGAAAGACTGTGGACTCTGAGGAACAAACTGAGGGTTTCAGAGAGGAGGGGGTGGAAGGATGGGTGAGCCTGGTGGTGGGTATTAAGGAGGGCACGTATTGCATGGAGCACTGGGTGTTATACACAGATAATGAATCATGGAACACTACATCAAAAACTAATGATATACTGTACAGTGACGAACATAACATAACACAATAAAATAAAATAAATTCCCGTGAGTTTGTTTTAAAATAATCATTCCTGACATTTTTCTAATTTTTAAACTGGCATTTTTTTAACTACTTCATTCAAATGGCTAAGACAGACTTACTGTATTTATTACTATACCTGAATTCTTGGGAAAAGTACCAATTTCTAGATCCTGAAGGATGAAACTTTTTAAAATGGAACTCCTACCATTTATATGTAGATACCTCACAGAAGTTACCTGCATTCACAACTAATCCCAGGTGGGGATTAGAATCCCCTTCTTGGCCTTCAGTAGGCAGTCTGCCCACTCAGGAAGAGTACTAGAAATACAGAAGTGCTAGAAGTCAGAAGACCAGGGCTCTGGTCATCCCTCTGCTACCAACTAGCTTCTCACCAAGGGCAAGTCATGAACCCCTTAGGAATTAGGACTTACTCCTGTGTAGGCTGAGGAGACAGAACTTGGTGATATGAGGTATATCGTTTGAGGGTTCTTTCTAACGCCCACCAGCCAGCTACAAGCCTGTTTCTGCAACTGACACCCAATCGTATCCAGAAGGCTGGCACCCTAGCAGCTATGTTTATAGAACCCTGAAGAAGCCCAGACCGCTGAGTAGACTGAGGGAGCCACGGACTCTCGCCCGGCTGGTCAGATGCACCCTCCCATAGAATTGGGGCCTCCAGTACAGAGACCGCCAGTCGACCTCTGCGCGTGGCTAGAGGTTTCCCCACAGACATGGGTAAACAGAGAGAAACAAAAATGATGCTGACGTTCAGAGAAACTGGATGTGCTGAGTTCCTGTTAGTTCTGCAGTTCCTTGTTTCCAGCTGCACAGATACATTCCTGCCCGTGGGGATCGTGAAGCGGCCGATTTTACCACAGGGAATAAGCCAACAAACACGTGAAGGAGAGTCAGGTGGGGGTAATGAAGGCCCAAAGAATCTACTACATCTTACCAGAAATAATTTTCACAGCAAAGCAAAATAGTTTAATGAGTACAGAGTTTCACTTTGGGATGGTGAGAGAATTTTGGAGGTAGTGGTAATGGTTGCACAATGAATGTATTTAGGGCCACTCAAAAATGGCTAACATGGTACAAGTTGTGTTATATATTTTATCATATTTTTAAAAAGATAATTTTTTTAAGATTTTATTTATTTATTTGATACAGATCACAAGTAGGCAGAGAGGCAGGCGGGCGGTGGGGGGGCTGCAGGGGGAGGAGGCTCCCTGCTGAGCAGAAAGCCCGATGTGGGACTCAATCCCAGGACCCTAGGATCATGACCTGGGCTGAAGGCAGAGGTTTACCCTGAGCCACTCAGGGGCCCCAAAAAGATAATTTTAAAAAACGACTCTCTGCATACTTAAGGATCACGTGCATTGATGCATATACTTCTATAAAGAAAAACCTGGGTTATGGAAATTGAAGTTATACAATATAACCTTAATTATACCCTCAGTTACCTAGTAAGATTCATATTCATAAAACCAAAAGGGATCCCCTAAAAATAGATGGGTCCTTTCTGAAGCCACAGAAATCTTTCAGGACACAAGGGCACTTCTTATGACGGACCCAAGCAAGTAATAGTGTGAATGACAAAACCACTCCTTAACCCAAGAAACTCAAGCTCTTTAGAAGGTCGGATGTCTACTTTTTTCCAAATTAATGCCTCTCTGCCTTTCCTTTTTAAGGTGAAAAAAATTTTTTTAAGGTGAAATTTTAAAGACAAGAAAAATTTTAAAATCACTGACAAGTTAAAGGCAGGCATACACCAAGCAAAATTCAATATTAAGATCCATCACTTAAAGTCTTTATTAACTAAAATTTAATCAGAGTTTAGAGGAAGAGTCTGGCAATGCACAGAACACCCATTTCCAAATTCTGATACTTGAGTACTAGTACTCATCCCTGTAGTACTAAAGTGTATTTCTGCACCCAACTAATCACGGACACAGTATCATTTTCAAGGTACCCCTTAACAAAATTAACATCAAATACCTACTGTTGATCAGTTCTTTGTGTTCAGCAAGGGTTTTTGCAGGATCCAGCCAATACTGTGAGGGGGGAAAAAGGAGGTAATTATAGAAATTAGTTGTTTTTCACTGGCTTTCAAGTCAAGAATATTCACAAAGTGTTATTTTAAATGACATTTAAATAATAAATATTTATCACACAGACACAGAAAATATATGCAAGAGCTTTCTGCAGCTAGAATACTAAAAGAAAAATGAAATTGATATTCAGAAGCAGAGAAGAGCAACAGTTGTTGTAGGTTCTTGGTGAAGTTCTCACACTGATTGTAACGTCACTAATATCCAGATGCTGATGAGCAAGAAAATGATGGCTAGATAGAATGCTCCCACATCTTTCCAAAGTTCCCATCATAAGTGCCCTACGGCCATTTCTCCTCCTCAACGTTTTTACCCTTTTCACTTTCTGTCCTACCCCTTATAGACAGCACTGCAACACATGAAGAAGAAAGCACATTAAATCAAATCCTCATTAACTATATAGGAAAGGGAACTCGGTGCAGTGGCTGAGGGTCAGAGTCCCAGAGCAGACCCAGCAGGATTCAGTCCTGGCTCTGCCCTCATCATAACCATGGAACTTGGAACAAGTTACTGGACTTCTCCAAACCTTCGTCATAGGCTTACTGTGTGGATTAATAAATTAATTCCCACAAAGTCTTTAGAATTGTCCCTGGTTCATACTATATATGCATGCTAGTGATAATTATTATTAAAGTCTAAGGTATTATTTATGAATTCAAGTTAATCTCTAAGGAACAGAACTTCAGACAGTAATGGGAGAATTTTGGGCCCTGGGGAGATCCCTTCCTTTATATCTTACCTTTGTGAAATGAAAGAGTGCGCGCACACACACACACACACACACACACCATGGAACAATAACCCTTCAGCCCTGTTCCTCTATCTGGGGGAAGAGCAAAGGAGACATAGGATGTGCAGAGGGGGCAGATCAAGAATTCCATAAAAGGGCACCATGGAAGAAATTCCAGTGCCTTGTGGGACAAGGGCTAGAGATCCAAAGGGCGAAACTTACCAGTTTCCATCTTCACATATTCCTTAATGAAGAAGGGGCAATTCTCACAGCAGGGAGGAGGCAGCTCAAGGCCTACCTTGAGCCACTTTATTCACAGCTCCCTTGGGCTTGCTATGGTGAAAACATTCATACTCCCCTGACACCTCTGGGTCAGGAAATAAAGGTTGAGGAAGAGTCCAAGAGAAACTTCCTGCCCAGTTCCCCTTCCCCTGTCCCTTCACGGAGGGCAGAAGTACTTGCTCTGTTGTTCAACAACAGCAGTGAGTATACAGGGTGATTATAAGACCTTACACTATCCCCTTACCACTTATTTCTATCTATATAACAATTATTCACACTAAATATACATCATAGTCATATTTTAAGATTTTGTTACATTATGAACTCTCCCTGGATATATCATCTTTGCTATTTGCAACTCATACAGCAACTATTTTTCAACTTTTTAAAAAAGTAAAGTAGGGGCGCCTGGGTGGCTCAGTGGGTTAAAGCCTCTGCTTTCAGCTCAGGTCATGATCCCAGGGTCCTGGGATTGAGCCCCGCGTCAGGCTCTCTGCTCGGCAGGGAGCCTGCTTCCTCCTCTGTCTCTGCCTGCCTCTCTGCCTACTTGTGATCTCTCTCTGTCAAATAAATAAATAAAATCTTAAAAAAAAAAAGTAAAGTATCTTATATATATATAAGTGTAGCAACTTATAACACAATGTTCAGTATTCTAATTCTTAACATTTCTTATTTTTTAAAGGTGCAGACTCACTCACTTTAAAAATAAACCTTCATTTCAGCCCTTACATCACACCTACACATGAAGCCTCACTAAGTGTATGGGCAGGAAAGGAGGGAATGGAATGTGCCCCTGGTCTTAACTACTTTCTTTCTAATCTCAACTTGAAACTAAAAAGACACAGAAGTTAGAAGAGAGCTTCCTCCTCTCTCCTCCTAACATCAACCCTAGAAAACAAACTTTACAAACAGATCCTTTAAACCAATTCCTCTTTTGTTTGGCTTTGCTTCCATAATGTTAAGTTATTAAAAAACAAAAAACAGGGGAGGTGCCTGGGGGTCTCAATGGGTTAAAGCATCCCACTCTTGATCTCCACCCAGGTCTTGATCTCAGGGTCATGAGTTCAAGCCCCATGTTGGTCTCCACACTGGGTGTGGAGCCTACTTAGGAAATAAATAGACAAATAAACAAACAACACCAGTAAACTTTTAACTAAATGGAATAAAGACTGGTTAACATGGGGGAAATTTCCCATTAATGATAATCTATATAATTTTAAAATAAATCTCTTTCCTTGAGAGCAATCAGATTTGTGCAGTGAAAAAGTATAATTAAGATTCTGAGATGAGGGGCGCCTGGGTGGCTCAGTGGGTTAAAGCCTCTGCCTTCGGCTCAGGTCATGATCCCAGGGTCCTGGGATCAAGCCCCGCATCGGGCTCTCTGCTCAGCAGGGAGCCTGCTTCCTCCTCCCTCTCTCTCTGCCTGCCTCTCTGCCTACTTGTGATCTCTATCTGTCAAATAAAATAAATAAAATCTTTAAAAAAAAAAAAGATTCTGAGATGAGTTAGAAATTACAATTCTGCAGCCAAAGAGGGAGTCAGGATTGTCAAAGGCTGTTCAATCAGCTCAGGTCACATTAGATATGCGAGGCGTCAATCCAGTGCTTCCCATGCACAAATCTCATTTGATCCAAATGGAAACCAGGGGTTACAGAGGTCAGACAATGATAAATATCCCAGGACATAAATAATAAACGTGAGTCACCAGGTTTCATAAGCTTACATCTTAAAATGAAAAACCCACTTACACTCAACCAAGGGAGAGAAAGAACCTTGGAACCAAGCAGCCATACTCTGATGGCCCTTGTCACAGCTCATTATCAACAAGCAATCAAACACAGCACACATGTGAGTGCCACAAAACACATCAGGCAGCTACCCCACAACCAAAAATAAAAAGGGCACAAAAAATTCACCAAGAACATAATACCCCACTTTTAAAAAAATTATTTATTTATTTGAGAGAGAGAGAACATGCTCACCACACAGGAGCAGGGGGAGGGGCAGGAGGGCGGTGGGGAGAGGCAGACTCCCCACTGAGCAAGAAGGGTGGGGGGCGGCCTCAATCCCAGGACCTTAGGATCATGACCTGAGCCAGAGGTAGATGTGGAACTGAATAAGCCACCCAGGCATCCCGACACAATACCCCAGTTTTAAGGCCCACATCCAGAATGTATCTAGACTCTAAACCTGGGTTATCATTCATTCAACATTTATGGAATACCCACCATACAGGTTCTTTCTATGTCCTGTCAGACCCTGTCCCAGGGCATACAAGGAAACAAAGACCCAGCCCTGAGGCACTCACACGATGTCAGGAGACACAGACACAGAATTGCAACAGAATATGCTAAGTGAGAGAATAATGTGTATGAGATGAGTATGTATGAGATAATAAAATGATGGGCTAAAAACATTAGCTTTGCAGGGTGATTGCAGGAAAGAATCACTGAATAGAGAAACTTCAAACAGCAGGCCATGAGTAAAAAACTTTTCCAAAATACAGGAACAGAGAACAGAGCCTTAAATTCTTATGAAGATGACGTCTATCAACTCAACAGCTCATAAAGCAATTGCATTTTTAAAATTTAAAAGCATTTTTAAGTGACAACACAGAACATAATACTGCAAGTCCTTTATAGCTGAGTACTACATTGGAATCAGTGCTGCCCAATAGCTAACAGACATTCAGCTAAGAAATCAAGTTCATAGAGGACTTCCAGAAAGAGGAAAGGTCCATTCAGTCTTTTTATCTGCCCTGGATCGGGGGAGAGGGAGCTATGGAGACCAGAGCCCTGCCCACTATGGTGCTGGGCTGCAGAATGGCTTTTCTCAATCGTACTTTCATATGAAGCCATCTTGTCTACCTCAACGGTCACATGGAGAGACAGCTTCGTGTCTCTCATTCTGTCTCAACATTTAAGCAGTTCATTCTCTAGAAAAGTCTCTCAATCTCTTTTCCCCCTAAATTCCCCCTACTGTGCTATTTCAAACTTACATGCTATAATGTGTTTAACCGCACAGGACAGATTAGATCCTTCTTTGTACGATGATAACAATTAACCAAAACTGAGCCCTCTCTCTCAACCTGATTTCTACCGACAGCTTCCTAACACAGGAGAATGTGAACAGACTACAACCCAAGACCCAATCACTAAGGAATCAAGACAGTAGCCCTCCTTGGCTCTGGCCCTTTGCAAAGGTACAAGAGGCAAGCAGTTAGGGGTCTCTACCTCTTCAGTCCTGTCAATCTTAGTAACAGCACTTAAGGACCCTGGGAAGAACTGACAGACAGGCACAAGTTCCTTCTGACTTCTGACAGTCTTGGCTAAATGCTCTGAGGGTCTTTCAGCCACCCTGGCTGATAATGTCTCAGTTTCATCAATGTCCTAGGTAACAGGCTCAGAATTAGATTTTAAAACTCTAACACTGTCCAGTAAATCAATATCCTAACCTTCAAAAGATATATATTAAATTCACAGTGCAACCTTTCATTTGACAACTGTTCTTTTGGAGTGTCCTAGACTTCTAACAATACAATAAGCCCCACAAATTTTTAGATAAAGCAAAGACAGCATAAAGTCATAAAAGCTTTGCTGTATCTTATTTCACACTGGCTGTAATGTTGATTCCCCTTTGGAGAATTTAAGAATGCTACAATGATATTTAATAACATCTCCTGGAAATCAAAAAAAGGCTTTAAAAGCACACATAGTTTTTGTCAGTATAAAAAAAGCTATCTCTTGATCTAAGGGAGTAGTATAAAAGAGTTGATCGTCCAGAGGGACAAAACAGCCACAAAGGTCTCAAAAAAAAAAAGACACTACAGCTCATTCCTAGGGAGTAATAGGACTCAACAATATTTGCACATATGTTCCAAGAAACTCAGGACTGGAGTGAGAGTTATTTGTGCTTTTCCCAATGCCTCTGTTGACAGATCCCATGACCTCTAAGTAACATTAACAGGACATGGTTTTAATTTGCTCCTTGGTATGATTCACGGAAGTTTTAGATCCTCAGGTAAAACCACCATAACAGAACTAATGCACAACAGGAACAAAAGCAAAGGCCTGTCATTGGGCAGTCTACATAGGGGTGCGGGGAGGGTGGGTTGTAACTGGGCTTCATTTTTCAATTAAAGAAGATTCCAATGTACCACTGCACCACCATCTGGCTTGGCATGAAGTGGCACTGGCCCCAGCGACCAGTCCTTGGTTCTCCTCCATGGACCCTGGCACCAATCTAAGAGTTCTAGAAATAATGATTAAAAAAGAAGAAGAAGAAGAAGAAACAACAGTAACAGCCAACACTTATTAAATGCTTACCATGTGCCGAGTGCCTCTGAAGACTTTGCATGTACTTACTCCTTTAATCCTCTGAATAACTCTATGATGTAGGAACTAGTAGAATTGCCATTTTGCAAATAAGGAAACTGAAACACTAACAACCTGCCCAGAAGTACAGAACAGAAGATCCAAGGAACTGAACTCCCTTCCATATTAACCTCAGGTTCAGCCACTCTCTGGAGCATTGTCTAGATATAAATGTATAACCTCAATTTCAAGATTCTAATCCTCAACTACCAACTCCTCTTTTCTCACCTCATTCCCTCTACAATTCCCACCCTGCCAGGACACAGAATTCAGTGATTCTACCAGCTTTTCTCAGTTCCTCCTCCCCACACCCACCCAGCTCCCCACTTCCCTCATGATCCACTGTAGCTGTCACTTTCCATCTTCCTCCTTTCTCTCCTGCAATCTTCCCTCCAGAAGAGCCACCCAAAAAACCCCACAATTCCATGCCTTCTCCATGCTGGTCAGAAGTGGAGATGCAGAGCGCACCACCCTTGATGGGCTGGCTTTAAACTCATCATCAATAACCCAAAGGGACACCGAGAATCCTATGACATTTTTTTCTTTCACTCGCCTAGGTAACTCCTTCCCACTTTCTCCTCCACTCCCATCACTTTCAGTCGACGATCGTGCTTATTTCATGGAGACCTGAAGCAACAGAAGACGATGTGCATATCTTACAACCTCTACTAAACCTGCCTACCTCTGTGCAGTGTCCTGTCTCCTATGACTGTGGATGAGGGGGTCCCTGCTCCAATGAATCCCATCTCTTCTCAGCAATTGAGGAACACGTTTCTGGTAACTTTCTGCTGTCTAGCCAGAATGAAAGTTTCCCTTTCTATAGAATTATTCCTAGCACAATACATGCCAGCGTTGGTGGTATAGTGGTAAGCATAGCTGCCTTCCTAGCACAATACATGCCTATACTTCTCCTGTAATTAAAAACAAACAACCAAAAAACAACACCTTTTTAAGCCCCTATACCTGCCCATTTCACTTCTGCACTTTAAAATAAATCTCTGGGGGGAAAACAGTTATTCCGCAGAATATTTGCCCTTTCCCCTCTTGAACTTACTTTAGAACACACTCTACCACCTACTGCTAAGTCTAGTGATGGATGCAGGGTCTTTACCCACTTTCTTCAAATGCATTGGTCATGTGGTTTCTAGGACACCTGTTCCTCTGGCTTCTCTTCTGACCCCTACCTGTTACACACACCTTCACAATGTCCTTTACTGGTTGTTCATTATCTCTGTAAGCAGGAGAAAGGCTAGATCGCTCCAGGCTCAGATCTTACATCAAGCTCATGCATGGCTTTAAATTCCATCTAAGTACTGACAAGTCCCCATGTATGGCCAGACCACAACTGTCCCCTGAATCCAGCTGCCCACCTGACATCTCCACTTAAATGTCCACTAGAATCTCAGACTTTGCATGCCCAGAAGGGAAATGGAGACTCTACTCCCTCCTAGAAAAACCTGTTCTCCTGTGGAGTCTCCCACATCTCCATGCATGATGCAACATTCTTCCATTGGCTCCGGTCAAAACCTCTTTAGCATCTATCTCTTTGGTCCATCTGCAAATCCCGTAGGCTTCTATGTTGAAAACATAAAGAGAATCAGGTAAATTCTCATCACTCCCAGATCCAAGCGGTCACTGAAGTCTACCTGGAGTTTGTAAACAATTCCTTTAATGGTATCCCTCCATCTGCCTGTGCATTGAAAGGAATTCTTTTAAAACATAGATCAGATCACTTCATGCTTCTGTTCAACATCCTCCATTGGTTTCTCTTCTCACCCAAAGTAAAACCCCAAGTCCTTATGCTGGTTACTAAGGCCCTGCAGGATCTGGCCTCATTCCTTTCACTCTCCACTTGTGTTTCTGGATGAGGCAGCAGGGAGGACCTTAAAGGAGAGTGTGAATGAAAGCTTCCGGGCCTCAAGGAGGTTGCAGGTAGGGCCTGCAGGAACAAAGAGAAAGCTGTTGGCAGCAGGAAGAAAGAGGATGTTACTCACTAAGGCAGACAGTTTAGCAATGCTGTTGCCTGTGGCAACATGGAAAATAAAAGATGTCCCTAATGAGGGGAAGGTCCAGATAAGAAGATGTACAGGCTGACCACTCAAAGTGCTGACTAACTTCTTTTCCTGACTCCAATAAAATCCAAGAGCAGAGCAACAAGATGAAAAGGAACTGTTAAATATAAGGAAGCCAGGACTTAACTGGGGTTAAAAAATAAAATTCTCTCCTCTCTCTTCCTTAGATGTATCAGGAGGCAAACAGTGCTATAATTAAGAAATGGCTTCTGGGTGAAGACTGAGTCTAGAGAGCTGTCAGGAAACCACGGATGTAACCGTAAAGTTTTATTAAGTCCTCAGAAGGATCAAATACAATTCTTTCAAACTAGCAAAAGTTCCTCTTAGAATCCTAAGGGCACCTGTTCCCAAAAGCCTCACAAAGAATTTAAAGTACAGAACTTATTTCATAGTCTGCGGTTGTTGCCTTTGTCTAAGAGAGCTGATTATAAATTGATTCATAAGAAATCCACAATGTTTTTTAAAAGAATTAAATCAGCTTGGGTTAAAAGGGATAGAAACACTACATGCTGGGAAGAGGCCTCTAGACCCCTGATCTTCTTTGGGCAAAAGCAGGCTGAGGACACTACATAGCTGCTAACACCTGCTACTTTTTATGGAAGGGGAAGGAAAACTCAAGAGAACAGAACCAAAAGCCCAGCCAAGCCAATCATCACAGTGAACACTCCTAGGCAGTGAGGCCAAGATCTAATTAAAGAAATGGCTCCTGCCTGGCTGGATCTTGGAACTCTTATGGACCAGTGACTGCCAGGTGCCTGTTACCCTCGTTTTAAAGATTTTATTTATTTATTTGTAAGAGAGAGAGGAGCGAGAGTGAGCACAGGCAGACAGAGAGACAGGCAGAGGCAGAGGGAGAAGCAGGCTCCCTGCCAAGCAAGGAGCCCGATGTGGGACTCGATCCCAGGACGCTGGGATCATGACCTGAGCTGAAGGCAGCTGCTTAACCAACTGAGCCACCCAGGCGTCCCTCATTTTAAATGAAGTGTCTCCACCAGTTATCCTACCCGATGTGTTGACTAGTAGTGGGGGAGAGGAGTGGGTATATCTTTCTTACTCCTTTAATTCACAAATCTTCATATCAAGAGGAACCATACTCAAGAGGTTGAATGGAAAGAACAGTACCAAAGAGTCTAATTTGAGGAGAACATGGACCTCAAGTAGGACCTCCAGGGTCACAATAAATAAGATCTGGGGAGACCTTGAAAGGACAGGTGCATTTTACATGTAGGAAGAATAGAAGTCACTTTTAGCCAGAGAACAGAGTCCTCTTTTAAAACCTCTCTGCAAATTGGCTGACACTCTTCCCATCAAAGGGTATAATCTCCTCTCTCTTCCTTTCCAATTTCCTAAAATGAAAATAAACGAGGTATCAGGGGGGACACAGCCCATGAGTAAAGTGCTAAATCCTGCGAGTGGACTATAAGACATCAACTTTGGTCAGCTCGGGAGATATTCATTCTTCTTTAGTCATTTTCATCTACATTTCAGATAACTGAAGTTGCCACCCATGCATTCCTAACATCTGGGTGAGTGAGGCATCACTATTCAGGCCATGGGATCATTTCATCTTGAAACAAAATCTTAAATCTGACATATTCTGGAAGTGTAGTAATTAAAGGATACAGGTGGTTAAGCTAAGGTTTGTTTAAACTCTGTTCTAGTAACTGTACACAAACACAGCCTTAACTAACCATGTTCTTTGGCACAGAGGACCCAAGCCAGCCCCAGGGGTGACAAAGTAAGTAGGATGTGGAGCCCATGCTCAGCGCCACTACATGGCCATGCTCAACTCCAATGTTCAAATTACAGTGAGCACGGCTGCACATGGCAGCCTTGCCCAGTCCTTCTGCATTTATAATCTATTTCTCACCAGTGACCTCAAAAACCCTAAAGTCTTGTGACTTTAAAAACCCAGGGACTCCTAAATGTGATGCTAGCTTCTAAGGAACTCTAAATATTCCCTGACATCTCTAAATGGGTGTCCAGGGGGCATCTTAAGCTTCATCCACCCCCCCCACCCCCCAAAAACTACTGGCTCCCTTCCCTCCAGCCAAAACAAAACAAACAAAACACCCAGCTTCTTAATCTCAGATCCTATCTTCCCAGCGTGAAACTCTCAACAAAGAGCCATCTTTGTAGCCTACTCCAGGCTGCGGATGGGCCCTACCATTCTCAATCACCCTCTTTCTTGATACCATCTAGCATCAGTGGTCTTCTTTCAGTTCTGGAACACCTCCTCTTTTTGGTCCCTGCCTCAGGGCCGCTGGCTGGCTGGCTCCTTCTACCTGCCTTCTTGCCATTCAAGATGCTTTTTCTGACTACCCAATGGAAGTAGCTTCCTCATTCTGGCACATCACCTTCTCCCAAGTATCCATCACTACCTGACATTTGCTTGTTGCTGTTGTTCTTTTAAAGATTTTATTTATTTATTTACTTCAGACAGAGAGAGAGCATGTGAAAGAGAGAGAGAAAGAATGAGTGAGCAGGGGTAGGGGGGCAGGGGGCAGGGCAAACAGAGAGAAGCAGATTCCCTGTTGAGCAGGGAGCTGGATGTGGGCTGGATCCCAGGACCCCAGGATCATGACCCGAGTGCCAAGGGCACATGCTTAACCTCTACCCAAGTGCCCCCCTACCTGATATTTGATCATATATGTATGGTCTGGAATATCAGCTCCCTGAGACAGAGACTCTTGTCTCTTGCTGATCACTGTACTCTAGTTCCTCAGACACAGTGGTCACCCTGTAAATATTTGCTGCATGACTGAAATGGAGATGAGAAACAGAAAATATTCTTCTTTTCTCACAGTCCTGAGTCAGGGATGCTGATGAGAATAAGGATATAACATTAAAGAATTTTAAATAAGAAATTCCCTCAATACAATCCTCTATAAAACCCTATAAACCCCAAATGGATGCATGTCTTTTTGTTTGTTTATTTGTTTTGGAGAGAGAGCGTGCATGTGAGAAGGGGGAGTGGCAAAGGGAGTTGGAGAGAAAGAATCTTTGAAGCAGGCTCCATACCCAGAGTGGAGCCCAACACAGGGCTCGATCTCATGACCATGAGATCATGAGCTGAGCCAAAATCAAGAGTCAGACGCTTAACCAACTGAGCCACCCAGGCACCCCCTGATAAGAAAAAACATTAAGCTTCTATGTATCATTAGCTTTTAAAGGGCCTATTTTTATTAACCCAAAAAAAAAAAGCAACTTGCACAGCAAAATTCACAGTCTAAGAGGGAAAGTGAGTATGTCTAGCCCTCTGCCTGTCCCAAAATCACCTGCCTGACTTTGCACAAGTACAGGGCACATCTTTCACTGGACTCAGTCACACAAAA
The DNA here is from genome assembly GCF_020171115.1 of Neogale vison. Classification (NCBI taxonomy): domain Eukaryota; kingdom Metazoa; phylum Chordata; class Mammalia; order Carnivora; family Mustelidae; genus Neogale; species Neogale vison. The sequence continues at coordinate 183,020,409 of NC_058091.1, read as the reverse complement.
GACAAACACCTAGTTACTTTAGCTTTGAGAGCATGCAATAGATTTGAAACTTCATCAAATTTAAGACAAAATAATGGAAGAATAATACACAAAATACATTTTATCAAGTAGGCTAACATACTAATCAAATCTTTTTATATTCATGGAGAAAATCCTCTTAAGATTCAGAATAAAGTCAAGTCAAGGTCAGCTTATCACAGGTTTGTATCGCAACTCTAAATTAAAAAAAAAAAAACTAGCTTCCAATGATAATCAAGAAAATGTCTAGAATCATTAACTCTAAAACCACTGCTTTCTCATTAGCCAATCAATCAACTGTCTGAAATTCCATCCTGCATAGTTTATTTTGATTTAACCAGGGAGAAGAACAGTCTAACTTAATAAAAGATTTTAGTAAAGAAATCAGCAATATTCCCATCACACACTTGCACAACTAAGATGTGGGTCACAGGAAGCCTGTTTCATTGATGAAACTACTTAGTACATCCACATAGCCACATACTTTATTTTGCATACAAGCATATATATGTACATATACATATACATATATACATATGTGTGTGTGTGTGTCTGGGTGTGTGTATTTTTAACACTGTGGTTCCTATGATTTCTGACAGTTTTGTTTTAACATCCTTTGTACCTTTATCATTTTCAACTCTTCCTCCTTTTATTCTATTTTTTGGTAAAAAAAAAAAAAAAAAAGAGGGGGGATCACTAGGTGCCATTAACGAAGAAAGAATTTTCTATACAAAACAGAATTCAATTCTTCACATCCCTAAACCTGGTAAACAACAAATTTATGAAAGCTATGGGATGAAATAGTTTAGTATACGTGACACATGGAAGACACATTCGTGTCTACTGTAATCAACCATTTAAGAAAAGGGGAAAAAAAAAAAAAAAAAGGAAGAGAATTAAGTTCAGAATGTACCGGGAAGCTGACTCTAGACAAAGCTAGGTCCTTCAAAAGCATTTCTGAATCCATGTCAACATCAACACAGGCAACAAAGAAACTGAAGAACAATGGAAGCGTGTTCTGCTTCTCCCCAGGTGCTACAAACTGAGGAAAGCAGGCCTATACTAAGCAGCTGGCGGGTCAGCAGCCTCACTCTCCCCAATTCCCGGGGTTCTTTCAAGCATGTCAGCTTCTGAATTCTCAGGATGCATCACATGACTATACTCAGAAGAGATCAGATCCACTCTCAACAGAAAATAACCCCAGAAAAACATCTTTTCCTTTCTAAATAAAAACCGTTCATCGACTGAAAAAAAAATAGAAAAAGCTACTGTTTTGTTAGAAATACTGTTTATTAGGGGCAGAGTTTTTAAAACTGTGGGGTTCACAACTATACAGCTCCCAGTGACATGACCTGAACTCAGATTCTCCCCCGACCACACGACCTATTACTACAGAATACTCTGAACAGCACCCGGCAGCTGCCAGCACGCTCGTATCAGCTATCCGGGGCTCCTTACGATCCCACACATGTCCCACCTAACTGCCTAACATCTCAGTTAAGCTTTTATTTTTTTAATATGGATGAAATCTGGATAAAATGAACAACAAAAGTCTTTCACAAAAGCAGCAAGGCAATAAATTCAAAGAACAGCAGACCAAGGAGATAGGAGACAGACACAGAAAGGCAAGATGGGGAGGTACTGTCATGGCCTCACCTCCATGTGCCTGGGCCACAGTCTAGGTGAGAGCTATTTTGTTCACTAATACCACAAATCACTCAGCTGCCAGCGGCAGAAGGTGATAACAGAATGAGGCATAGGACATCACCTCTCTCAAGCAGAATCCCATCAAGTGGGATTTGTTTTTTCAAAAGATGTATTCATTTGAGAGAAAGAAGGAGAAGGACGGAATCCTCAAGCAGACTCCTCACTGAGTGTAGAGCCCAACTAGGGGCTTGATCCCAGGACCCTGAGATCATGACCTGAACAAAAATCAAGAGTCCGATGCTTAACAGACTGAGCCCCCCAGGTGCCTCATGTGGGGGATATTACTGAAGCGGCATATATAATGCGATATTTGTAACGTGAGACAGGAATAAGACTAGGTGATTTCTGCAAAGTAAGGGGAAAGCTTTGGGAAGGAAGGGACACCAGAGACAAGTCCACTGAGATGGTAAGGAAGAACAGGATTTCGCCAAATAAAACAAAAAGGGGAAGAGCATAAGCAGAGTGTTCAGACAGGGCAAGGAGCTCACTCCGCTCTCTGGCGCACACGTGTGGGGAGGGAGTGGCTGGTAGTTCTCTTGCAGTTGTACAGATACCAGGGCTGTGGTTTGGGGCAGGATTGGAGTGGGGGTGGAAAGAAGAGTCACACTGCAGAAGAAGAAGCTCAAAAGCAACCAAGGGCCACATACCTTGTAACCCATTTTAAGAAATTCCAGAATTTTCAGGGCACCTGCAGGGAGCAGTTGGTTAAGCGGCCACCTCTTGGTTTTGACTCAGGTGGTGATTTGAGGGCTGGGAGATAAACCCTGAGACCAGTCCCTCTCCCTCCATCCCTCCCCGCTCAGCCTGTGCTCACTCGTGCTCTCTCTCTAAAATAAACATGCTATGGTGAGTGCTATGAAATGTGTAAGCCTGATAATTCACAGACCTATACCTCTGGGGCAAATAAAACATTATATGTTAACAAAAATAATTAAATAAGTAAATAAGTCTCAAAAAAAAAAAAAAAAAAAAGAATAGGAAAGAAATTCCAGAATTTTCCCTCAGGAATCTGTTAGAAAATTGCAAGCCACAGAGAAGAGACATCATTAAAATTGATGTTCTGAAAGAAGACTGCATCTACAGTGGGGCAAACACTGCAGGCAGCATGAGCCAAGACAGGAAGATAGGTTGGAAAGCTTTTACAGATATCAAGCTCATGTGCTGAATTCTAGAGATTCTAGAACTGGAATTCAGAGATGCAGGTGGATTCTGGAGAGGTTGAGAGGTGACCATAAATCCTGTTGACTACTGTCGTCCTGGCATAGGCGTCACTGTGGCCCTTTCCACTCTCCAAAGCATCCTGGCTTGGGTGGTCAGCTATACAGTCACTCTGTTAAGCAGCAGAATGGAAAGGGCCTGGGGACTGGTTAGTCATGAGGGGAGGGAGCGATGACAAGGTATGGCTCCAGGCACCTCAGGGAATCACATATGAGGATTTCCCAAAGGGACACAGGTAACAGGTAGTTATAAGGTGCTGAATTCCCAGACCCTCAGCTTCCATATACACTCCTTCCTGGGACTGATCTACCTAAGAACAGGCCTAAGACTGAGCTGCCATTCTAGTTCTCCCTTCCACTGCATTCCCTTCGCACAGTCACCCCTTCCCAATTTAATGCAGAAATACACCCAGCTCTCACCTACTTCAATCTCTCCATGGTGCATTGCCTCAGGGCATGAAAAATCCCAGGAGAAGAATCATGGCAACATTTTTAAATACCAGCATTAGCAAAGCTGACTTTAATAAAGATACTATAAATTATGTGTTTTCCTACACTGTATGTATTTCTTGTAAGGACTAAGCAAGGTGACAGAATCATTGGTATTTTGGTTGAGTTGCCTGATTGTCAGATACGGAGTAGGGACAGCAGAGAAAATGATGATTTTTGTTTAATTATCTAGCAATTTCCACCTTGCAACTATTATACAAGACTCATGAAGGTCCCCATAAGAATAAAACAAAGACTTGGAAAGGCTGCCTCATCTAAGTGACAAAACACTGTCTCTCATCTGTCTACCCATCTCAAATAAAATTCAAAAGCAAAATGCTTTTCTAGAACACGTTAACATTTTTATTTAAATTGACAAAAGACAGAAGGCAACTGGTTTGGCTGGGTGGTTTGGCAATGACGAGCTTTACCAAAGAATTCTATGTTGGATGTTTTCCATAAACTGAATGAACTAAATCTGCAGCTCCAAGACTCTGATGAAAATATAAAGTACATAATTAGATAAAGGGATTTAATAAAAAATCTTGCATTGGCAAATGTGCATTAAAATTAGCAATTTTTAATTTTCCTAATCCTTTCCAACTAAATTGGATGAAATCTGGCACCTCCAAGTAAAAGAGGAAAAAAAAAAACATAGCTAACACTCTTTTGACAAATCATGGTAAAGCATTTTTTAATACACTTCCCAGAAATTATAAAATTGAATTACTATAACGATCAACAAATTATAAGTCAAGTGAATTCATTGCTTACAACTAAACTGAAAGATAACCCAAAGAGTGGTCTGAGAAATCACAGCTCACAGAAACATCATGAGATTTTTGGCATGTAAGTCAGGAGTTCAAGGAAATAAAGAAATTGAATAAAATCTCTTTCTTTTCTATCTTCCTTTTGTAGCAGACAAGGTTGCTCAAGAGTGCATATTTTTCAAAAAACAAAAATAAAAATAAAATAAAATTGTTGAGTCCCAGCTCACTCCAGGAATATATTATAATCAACCAGGGGTACATGGACTAATCAAGAAGAAAAAAACCCCATCCATTTCATTAAGAGAAGCATCTCCAATAAATGTTCACTTTTTATTTTTAGTCATTATTAGAATGCATATTTTGCTTTTAATTATATAATGATAACCATGGTAATAAAAACTACTATTATGGCTCAGTAACAATTACAGCCTGAAGGTCTCATGAAGTACACTTTTAAAATTTCAATGTGTATGTAATATACTGTTATGGACAAATATATTTTATTAATAGAAATATAGGAAGAAAACTCTAGGGAGAAAGTGAAAAAGAATTCCAGTTTAAGGAGATAAAAGGAATAAAGAAAAATTTCTGACTTTGATGAAGAGCTTGTTCACATATATTTTTTTAAAGGTTGGTGAGTACAAAATTGCTATGCTGTATAGATTCACTGGATACACTTAAGAGTAATGTGACATCTGGGCTGAAGCCTTTATTTGTTGGTACAAGACTTGAGTGCTCTTCCTGCCTCAGTCATAAAAGACCATATAGAAAAAGGGGTCAGAAACTGAAAGTACTATAGAATACTGAGTGCCCTACATGGAGAGCAGATGTTCTGTGGAGAGTCCCACAGTCCTGTGATGGACTTGATGGGTTAAACCAAAAAAATAAAAAAAGTAATGTAATGGATTTTTACAATGTCAGTATTTGTAAACCCCAAATTTGCATCTATTTAAACTTATGATCCAATTTTTATTCTTGACCTAAAATTCTCAACACAAACACATAGTTTAAAAAAAAAAAAAAAACAACTCTGGAAAATCACTACTTTCAAGACAATTCTTTCAATAAGAACAGGTCCGCAGGGTGAGATGGTAACTTCAGGTTTAAATGTGTTGCATTTCTGGGTACCACCTGAAGGACATCCAAGTACTGAGTAAGAGCTGACATTACTGTTACACTTACCACCAGTTTGCAGCAGTTTCACGTGTTTTCTATAGACTCCTTTAATCCTTACTACCACCCTTCGAACTTGGTACTATTAATGTCACCACTTTATAAATGGGGATACTGAGGCACAGAGAAGTTAGGAGACTCACCCCATGCCACACAGCTTTCCCAAGGAGTATGTATGAATCCAGACAGGCTGGATGAAAAGCCTGTATTCTTTACACAATACAATGCCTCTTGAGATGTCTGGGTTGGAAATACCCATTTGAGGATTATTTGGGCCTTAGAAATTTAAACCGTGGAGCAGATGAGATTAAGTATAAAGAGTGACTTATATTTAACAGCAGGAAAACGAGAGCCTTTGGGCTAGGGGTCTCTATGAAGATGCTTCTGGCATTCCATGCCAGGCCCCTAGACTCCTGAAAAGGCTCCAGCCATAGTTTCTCAAGGTTTGTTTGTTTGTTTCCCAGGTACCACATGAGTTGTCAGCCCTCGCAGACTGCTGTACTGTTTATGATACTCTTTCTAAAAGATGTCTACTGAAGAAAATCTTTCTGCTTCCCGATCTTTGCCCTCTATTTCCCTACCAGATGCTTGAAGACATTTCAGATAGTACAAGGTTTTTTTCACACAATGTTACTGACATAATTGGCATATAACATTATATTAGTCTAAGGTATTCAATATAATGATTTGATACACGCATTGTGAAATGATCACAGTAAGTCAACAACCATCACCCTATCTTTCTTATGATAAGAAATTTTAAGAGCCACTGTCCTAGCAACTTTCAAATATACAATATTATTAAATATAGTCACCATGTTGTACATTAATCCCCAGAACTCATAAACTCATAACTTAAGTTTTCACCTTTTGACTACCTTAACCCATTCCATTCCCCCACACCCCTGGAACCCACTAGTCTGTTCTCTGTATCTATGAGCTTGGTTTTTGTTTCTATTTTCTATTTTTATGTTATTTTTTAAAAGATTTTATTTATTTGTTTGTTTGTTTGAGAGAAAGAGAGAGGTCAAGGGAGGGGAGAAGAAAAGAGAAAATCATCAAGCAGACTCCCTGCTGAGTATGGAGCCTGATGTGAGTAGCACTCTGAGATCATGACCTGAGTGAAAATCAAGTATCAGAGGCTTAACTGACTGAGCCCCTCTGTGTTTGAGATTCCACATATAAGGAAGATCATACAGTGTTTGCCTTCTTTTACCTTATTTCACTTGGCATAATGTACTCAAGGGCCATCCATGTTGTCACAAACTAATTCCTTATTTTTACAGCTATATAATATTCAATTTTATATACATACTATATATGTAATCAATATATACTATACATCTATACATAGATATATATAAATATATGCACTCACATTTTAACCATTCATCCATTGATAGACACTTGAATTGTTTCCATGTCTTGACTATAAAAGTTTTAATCTGTAATAGTCCAGCATGACCAACTTCTTGTCTTTCTTTGCAACAAACAATCACATCTTATCAGTCATTATGGATATTTGTCAGAACATAAAGTTACAGAAGGTAAACTTCACGCTGCAAAATACAGTAAATCAAGATGCAAAGAACACCATTTATACACAGAGCCTGGCTGCTGGCGCTCAGTGAATGGGGATCATTTTTGCTCAGTAATACTCTGAGTATCTGGGGACAGAGAGAAGGATACAAATATATACACAGTTTATTTTTATATTCTTAGTGAAATTATTTCAGAGACAAATAGTGCCCGAATTAGTCATATAAATAAACAGGTGAGCCAGTAACCAGTTAGAGCATTAGAAAAATCATTGACAAAATCTTATCACCACCATTTTTAGGAAGAGGCAAAGGAAAAGATCAAGACTGAACAGGAATAATGAGAAGAAAACTTGAAAAGTGGAAAACAGGAGAATGTGGTGTCTTAAGAGCAAAATGAGTTTGTTTTGTTTTTTTTTGTTTGTTTTTTGTTTTTTTAGCAAAATGAGATTTCAAAGAGTGAGTCATTAAGGGTCAATTCAACCCTAAGGTCAAGAAAGATAAGGGCTGAACTATCACTTGTATTTAACAATTAGAGACCCAGAGGATAGTTTCAGTGCCTTGATAAGTATCAGGGCTGAACCGTGAGAAGTTTAGGAATGAACAGGAGTTTTGAGAAGTAGAGACAATGAACTTAAACGTGCTTCCCGAAGGTTAGGTGTGACAGAGTCAATATGGCCATAGACAGACGAGTGCCTGGGAGTGGGGGAAGGGTGGTTTTAAATAGTAGAGATGTGAGCATGCCCAAACTCTGTAGGAAAGGAGTGGGGAAAAGGAGAGGTCTAGAGATACAAAAAAAAAAAAAAAAAGGTGGTAAGATCCAGGTCTGAGACCCTGGGGCTATTCCATTGTACCCGAAGGAAGGATGGGAAAGCAGTGACCAAGGGTGTGTCTGGAGGATCAAGAAGGTGGGAAGCGACCATTTGATCATTTGTGTTGTCTCAATGAAGCAAAAGAGTTCCCTGGGGGAGGGGGAAGAGGATATTCACAAGCTGGCTCCATCTCGGTGCTACACATCTCCTCCTTTGACCTTTTAAGTCCTACGGCAAAAGATCCAATATCTTCTTCTCAAAGCCAGGTTGAATTCCATAGTCTGAGAAAAGCTCTATATACTGAACTTCTGCCTTCGAAAGAGTAATTTGTAAAGGAGCCCCAAGTTCTCCCATTAAAGTAAGACATGATAACTGTTCATTTTAAAATGAGAATATTAGGATATCCCATTTCTCCTCATTACTGCTTTCAATACCAATTAGACTCATCTTCAAAAGTTTCCAGAGGTCTTAAAGAGTCTGAAACTTATTTGATTTTGTCTCTTCTACCCTCCAGACTGTTTTCTCCTTTCCCTTCTCCACCTTAAGAAAGTATCACCAGCAGTATTTTCCTCCATCCTAGCTTCAACATGAAAGGCTTTCTATAGATCTCACACCTTATAATCTACAAAGAGCGTTCCCATTTTCCCTAATTCAGTCCTGAAACAATCTTGAGAAGTGGCAGGACGGGAGCATTATTCTTCTCAACATTCAGAAAAATTAAGTAACTTGAACATTCAGCCTCAGACTCGTCTTGTAACTCCAAAGGCACTTCTCTGGCTCCACTGCAGTATATTCCAGTGACAGCAACTTCAGAACACCCAAAAGGTGGCTCAAGTTTCTGCCAACCTCAGAGTAATTTCACATTCATCCAATTACTTAAAGAAGTCTAAATTGTAATTTCAATTCACCTGCCTATCATGAACAGATCTCATCATCCCTCTCTTGTAATAAGGAACCTAACTCATCCTTTAAAAAAAAGCAACTAATATTGCTCGCTGACATCTGGGCACGCACACGCAGCCCTAATCATGGAAAAATCCTGATTATCTACAGGAAAATGTATATTATTATTACCCAGGGGAAATAACTCTCTTTCAGGTTTCTGCCTGATTGGTAAATCGAAACAAGAAAGCCCTTACATTTCCACTAAGCAAGCAAAAATAAAATGCTTCCCACTGTAACCATGTGTATTAGTTTCTTTTTGCAGCTGTAACAAATTACCATAATCTGGGCCTAAAACAACAGAAATTTATCATCTTACAATTCTGAAGGTCAGAAGTCCAAGATGGTCTCACTGGGTACTACAGACTGAATGTTTGTGCTCTTCCCCACCAAATTCGTATGTTGAAACCCTAATCCTAATCCAAATACCTAGTATGTTGGAATTTGAAGGTGTGGCCTTTGAGAGGTAATTACATCACAAGGGTAGAGTCTTCGTGAATGGGATTAATGCCTTTACAAGAAGAGATCATAGAGCTAACTCCCTCCCTTTCTGCCGTGTGACATTACAAGGAGAATTGGATTGTCCACAGCTTGGAAAAGGGCTCTCACCCAGTCATGCGGGCACTCTAATCTCAGGTCTCCAGCCTCCGAGGTATGATAAATCAATCTTTCTTGTTCATGTCACCCAGTCTATGGTGATTTGTTAGAGCAGTCCAAACTAAGACACTGAGCTGTATTTCTTCTAGAAGCTCCAGGGCAGAATCTACTTCCTTTTCTCTTCTGGCTTCTAGAGGCTGCCTTCATCCTCTAGATCAAGGCCCCCTTCCAGAAATCACATGATTTTGACCTCTGCCTCCACTGTTACATTTCCTTCTCTCTGATTCTCCTGCCTTCCTCTGTCATGTATAAGGAGACTTCTAATTACATTGACTCTGCTTCAGTAATTTAGGATGATCCCTCTATACAAGATCCTTAACTTAATCACTCCTGCCAAGTCCCTTCTGCCATGTAAGATGATGTTCACAGGTCCTGGGGATTAGGATGCTAAGCCAAGAGAAGGCTGGGAACCCACTCAAGGCAAAGACACACCAAAGTGAGCTGATGAGCCAGACACCACATGCAGAGAATGAGAAGGTGAGCTAGCCATGAAATTGATGACAGATACTCCTAGAGAGAGCTAACTTCTTTGAAAGTTCTGCTGCTCTAGATCAATGGTGAGTACTTAAGAGAATTTTAAATATTTATAACTAGGAAGTGGTAGGGTCCTTCAATAAATCTGGGTTTTTCTGACTCTCATGTGTGTTCTTGTAATCCCTCTCAACTACCTTAAACCGAGGCTGGGAATTTTCTGTTCAATTGAACCAAGGCCCTGGGCAGGGGGAGGGAAGAGCTACCTCCCCTGCACAGACCAGCCTGGATCAAGAAAGAAGCTGGATGATACAGGCCAAAGCAGAGCAGAAGGTAGGTTGTAGGCCCGGGCTAAGTGCTCTTCCCTATGTCTTTAGGAAAAGGAACCCCAAGTATGTGAATCCCACTGTGCATCTTTAAGGGACTGCTTTCTACAAGTAAGCCTAAATTAACACAGGAAGCATTGGGTTAATTCAGTCTCAGTAAGCATGTCTTCAGGAAGGAATGTTTTTACTTCTTAGAGGTCCTTTAACAAACCTTACCTGAAAAGTGAAGCAATTAAGGTGCCCAGAGCATTCCAAATCGAATCAGCTGCACTCTTTGGAAAGCGGTTTGCTTTACCAAGGTTTAGTTCTGCCTAGCTGTTACTCTGTACACATAGGTAACACCTAAATCAATGCATTCGTTGCATGAATTTCCCAGGACTTGGTTTTATGAAATATAGTTTGATAGAACGTCTATGTTTAATATTCCAGGCAGCAAATTCCCTTTCCCCAGAATTCCTGAGACTATGTGAAAAACAGAGAAAGCTCTAGCACAGGGCCTGCCCATATTAGGCCTTCTTTGTGTTGCTGCTGAAAGACCACATGAAGGCATACATACACAGAGGCCTAAATAAACTCTCTTGCCCCAGGTCAATCTGAGAAGTCTGTTTGTTGGAAAATACTATTTAACTCCTCTCAACAAACCTTAAGTATGTAAACTGCACAGAAAGAGAATTCCTCAGTATCCTCAGTCTGCACAACCGTTCCATCTTACATGCATTCAAGTCAGGATACTACAGTAGTTGACAGTCTTGGAGATGTGAAGACTTGGGTTTGAATTCTGATCTAATACTTGATGGCTACAGGAGCTTGGGAAGTGGCTTAACCTTTCCAGCGTTATTTCTTCATCTCTGATGGTAGGATAATAATATTGAGCTTGCACAGCTGTTTTGAACATGTACTGACAACACATGGAAAATGTTCCGCAGTTTGTGGTGCACTAATGACGAGGATGGTGAGGGATGGTGGTGATGATGACATGTCTAGATCCAGCCTCTGGGTTACCCTGCTCCTCCAGGACAGACAAGTTCCCTGCTATGTAGGTCCATGGGTCCCAAGGGACATGCTCTCCCAGTCCACCCCCACCCAGTTTAGGCATGGCCCCAAGGCATGATCATCTGTCAAGCGGAGGGAAGGAGGGAGTCTAGGGCTCCTCACTGTGGTATGTGAGTCACCTCTTCTTAATCTTCATCTTTCTTCCCTTTTACCCCCAGCTCCTTCTCCCACTTTCTTTCTTTATTTGCCTCAAGAGTTGACCTAAGAGGTCCCTCTTAGGGCCTCGAAGTCTTTTCCATGTGGATCTTACTTATTTTAAAGATTGTTACAAAGCATTCCCTCTTAAAAGAAAAATAATTTGGGGGGAAAAAAGTAAATATTTTGATGGAGAAAAAGCAAAGCAATACACAAAATCCAATCTAATGGACTGTAATTCAGGTAAATTCCTAGAAATCATTAAAGACAAAATGTTTTCCATTTTTTGTGTCCTGTGCCATTCTAACATAGAGTTATTCTTTAAATGTTTGCCTTAAATAAGTAAGGCCTATGTAGATCTGCTCCTACTAACACAGATAAAAGACAAAGAAGTAGGAATTTGGGTTCATCAACAATTTCCCTAGAAATAAAGTTGAGCCTTGGGTGGGTGCCTGGAATGAAAAACCTGCCAGAGCTACTGCCCCAGGAGAAATCTTTTGTTCTGCCTCAATACCTAAGAGAAGCAAATCAGTAATGGAATCACATTTTCTACCTAGATACACTATCAGCCCTCTAGTGTACTTTGATGAAACAATCTTCTAAAGAAGGGACAAATTTTCATAACCTCCTTATAGTTTCCTACAATTAAAAATACATGTAAGACAATCAGACCATACACTTGAGCATGAAAAGACTAAGGAATGTTTATTAATCACCTCTATTTTATCTTCATTCACTAGAAATAACTAAATTCAGGGGGCAAAAAGATGTTTTTTTCATGTGATTTACACACCTGGTGTTCTTACAGTATATATATATAAAAAAAAAAAACATGACTTAAGAGCTTTCTCCTTCTAACTGTAATGTGGTTATTTCCAAAATCTTCATTGCAAACACACCACAAATGCAGACCCTTAAGAATAAGGTTAAGAGAAAAAAAATTTTTTTTGGTTTTAATATAAGCCCTAGAAAACTCTGAATCAATACCAACTGCTAATTCTTTTTGTAATGATACAGGCCATTGTTTAAAATTCTCTGGCAGGGCGCCTGGGTAGCTCAGTTGAGATTGTCTGACTTTTCATATATTTTCTTCCTTTGCAAAATTTCAAAAAAAAAAAGAGAGAGAGAGAGAAAAAGAGATAAGGTCTATATAATTTTAGCAAGACAGTCAATCTTTCCAGGCGAAATCTGACATACTAGATAAGACCAGGAAACAGTAATTTTCTCTACTAAGAAAAACGTTCTTTCAAAAATATGAATGTAATGCAATATAGCTTCTAGAGCCTTCATTTAATCTTTCAATGTAGATTTACAGTTCTGCAGTATTCACTTATGGTCCATACAGGACAGAATTCAGGGAACCCCTGAAGATGTCCATTTCCCTTTCTTTGAAGTGTGCCTTAATGACCGTTTGCCTTTAAAAAGCTACTCCTTTCTAGGGAAAGCTAACCAACACACCCAATTTTTTATTCTTGCTTTGTGAAATCCTCCTGTAAAACAAAACGGAAACTAGCTCAGGAAAAATCACAAGTCATCACCATCAATAGGATTCCAGTTGTCTGTCTCTTCTCATCCTAGCACATTCCTGTGACCGGGACAGAAAAAGCCCACTCAGACAATCATGTGCCTACTGAATAGATCCCAGATGATGCACTGGAGGCTGGGAGAACTGATGAAGGAAGAAGCGGAACTCTTTCTTCCAAAAGGAGTTGAGTAACATGAAAAATAAAAGTCAAATGGGTCTTTTAAGGTAAGCATATAAGCACTCTGCATAATAAGACTGTGTCTGAGGTTAAGACCCTTCTTAGACTAAAATAAAAGGCACTAATGAATATCCTTTCATCTCCCAAACAACCACCTCCAAAGTCTTTTTCCTCGGCTCACCACCCAAGAAATAGCTTTTCAACCTTATAACCATATAGGATCTACCCTAACCAATGTAGTGAGTTTCTTCTCTAAGAAACTTTCCACCCATCAACCAGCTAAGAAGATGTCAGACCTTCATGAAGACTGACCCCAGACACCAAAAGTTTGGTTGCCTTTATCACTTACTCCATAAAGCTCATGAGTGAAAACTCCTACTTATTTCTTTTATAATTACTCTCTCAACTTCTAAAGCTTAGATAAGCACCTTTTCACACTGTATTTTTTCTCTTTAACCATTTATTTTCTTAAAAGGCAGTAAGTAGTATCTGTCCCTTCAGAAGACTAGCCACTCGCCTCCTAACACATTACCTGGCTTACTTAGTTCTCCTAACAGTATACCTGAAAAGTACTCCCTATGATACGGCTGTAAAAATGTAAACCAGGGAAGTCTTCTGCAAAGAGGAGTACACACATATAAGTTGTGAATCCTGCCACTCTATATAGATCTTTGGCAGAAGAGGGGAAAAAAAAAAAAAAAAGCTAAACATTTTAGCAAGGAAAAACATGTTTGAGGCTTTCAAAGTCATTTTCGGTTACAAAGAAACTACCTACTTAAAACCACATCAGCAAAGGCCAGAGAGAGAGTGAATTTTATAACCAGAAAAATTGAATGCGAAGTCATTGTACTCACTGTCTGATGGCTTCTGTCACAGTAACGCAGCCCGAAATAATCTATCTCCACGAGGTTTATGTGACGAAATACGTGGTCAAGGACAACAGAACCTTTTGTTGACCTCTGCAAAAATAATTCACAGTTTTATTTTTTTTAACATGGTGTCTCATCTTTCTCAGTGGGACATAGTCACAGCTTCTCATCTTCTCTTAGCTTCGCCCACAAGGGAAGTGATTTTATTAGCCCATGGTTCCTTCTTTGAGTTTTGCCTCAATTACAAAGAAAAGCAGGGTTGTAAGTAAAATGTATTAAAGAAATTCCTTTGAAAAAACCATTTTTAAATTGTAGTGGGTTTTTAATTAATATAAGCTTCTTTTCTTAGGGGATTGTAAATTATCTTCCAGACAAAATTCTTATCTTAATAAAGATAATCTTTTATATGAAGAGCAACTAATGAATTCATCAAAAACCACTCATGTTGGTTAAAAACCCACAGTTCTTTCACTTGAAAAAGCAATTTTCACCTACAGCGTTACTATCACAACACAGAAGATACACAGAATTAAAATAACAATAGCCAAAGCTTTTATTTTCAATCCTCAAATAATAAACCCACAGATTAAAGCTGCCCAAGTTAATGTTCTAAAAAGCCCTTGTGAAGAAATTTTACTTTATCTCTTTCACATAAGCAGAGATGTAAAGAGAACATTTCCCCTGCTTTCTAAGATCTAATATATAAGATCTAATATATTAATTACCAATTACCACACAGCTGAAGATAAACATTTAATCAGCAAACACTACTTCACTTATCATATTAATCTTGAAAACAATCCATTTCAGAGGCCCACTGATACAGACTTTTCCTTTCTCTTGCCCCACCCAGGCAAGTACAGCAGGGGAGCAGAAGTCCCCAAGAAGTCACACACTGCGTTAATGAAGTAGGGCTTTCCCCAGAGAATTACCATCACTCGTTTACTTGTATTAGAAGAGTACTCAGTATTGCACTGCTTTTAGGAAAGGAGTTGTGACATAAGGGAGATGTTTTGATTAATTGCATTGTAAAAAGGGGCACCTACGTGGCTCAGTGGGTTAAAACCTCTGCCTTCATCTCAGATCATGATCTCAGGATCCTGGGATCAAGCCCCGCATCGGGCTCTCTGCTCAGTGGGGAGCCTGCTTTCCCCTCTCCCTCTGCCTGCCTCTTTGCCTACTTGTGATCTCTGTCTGTCAAATAAATAAATAAAATCTATAAATGCATTATAAAATGGATGACAGGTGATAAAGGCACACACTGAGAGAAGACTGTTCTTGTTACAAATCCTAAAGGTATTTTTGTTTCCTTCTACTAAATTGCCTTGGTTAAACTTAATTGGTGTCTTTTTCAAAATCCAGTGGATAATTCATAAACAAAAATGCCTTCCGTGATGGACCTTTGGTTTGGGACATGTTCTATACTAACGATGCCATGTCCAGTCAATTATTTCTTTGTGCTCATGTACTTACACGTTTAACTAGGGTAAAAATCTGGAAGGAAAATTACTCTTTCAAGGATATGCATACTTAAAACTACAACGAGCACTGCCAAAAAGACCATTACAATTTATTCAATGAAAGTACATTTCCCCATACCCTTGCCAACAAATTCTCTCGAGCAAAATTTTCCCCATCTAACTAAACAAAAAAGAGTGGAGAGGGTAACTTTTAATTTGCATTTTCCTGACACTTATAAAAGTAGGTGCTCTATCATTTACCTACTAACCAACTGCATTTCTTGGCATTTGGGTTAGGTGTTCTCTGCCTTGAAGATTCACTCTCTCCTTCTTCCTTTGCTCCACCACCCCAAAAAATTCCATTATGTATATATACCACCTCTTCTTTACGCATTCATCTACTGATTGGACACCTGGGCTGATTCCATAGTTTGGCTATTGTAAGTAATGCTGCAATAAACACAGGGGTGCATATATCTCTCTGAATTAGTATTTTTTTTTTATTCATTGGGTAAATACCCAGTAGTATGATTGCTGGATTGTAAGGTAGCTTTATTTTTAACTTTTTGGGGAAACTTCATATTGTTTTCCACAGTGGCTACACAAGTTTACACTCCCACCAACAATGCAAGAGTGTTCCCCCTCCTCCACATCCTTGCCAACACCTGTTGCTTCTTGTGTTTTTGATTTTAGCCATTCTGACAGGTATGAGGTGATATCTGATTGTAGTTATGATTTATATTCCCCTGATATGTCTGTTGGCCATGTGTATGTCTTCTTTGGAGAAATGTCTTTTTAGGTCTTCTGCCCATTTTTAAATTAGATTTTCTTTTTTTTAAGTTGTGTAAGTTCTTTATATATTTTGGATAGTAACCCTTTATCAGGTATGTCATTTGCAAATATCACTCCCATTCTGTAGGTTGCCTTTTAGTTTTGTTGTTTCCTTCCCTGTGCAGGAGCTTTTTATTTTGATATAGTCCCAATAGTTTATTTGTGCTTTTGTTTCCCTTGCCTCAGGAGACATATCTAGAAAGTTGCTATATCCAATGTCAAAGAGGCTACTGCCCATGTTTTAGGACTCATATTTAGGGTTTTGTTGTTGTTGTTATTGTTTTTAAGATTTTATTTATTTATTTGACAGACAGCGATCCCAAGTAGACAGAGAGGCAGGCAGAGAGAGAAAGGGAAGCAGGCTTCCTGCTGAGCAGAGAGCCCGATGCGGGGCTCATTCCCAGGACCCCGAGACCATGACCTGAGCTGAAGGCAGAGGCTTAACCTACTGAGTCACCCAGGTGCCACACATTTAGGTTTTTAATCCATTTTCAATTTATGTTTGTATATGGCGTAAGAAAGTGGTCAAGCTTCATTCTTTTGCATGTTGCTGTCCAGTTTTCCCAACACCATTTGTTGAAGAGCCCTTTTCTCCACTGTATATTCTTTCCTGCTTTACTGAATATTAATTGACCACATAATTGTGGGGTTTTTTTCCAGGTTTTCTATTCTATTCCACTGATTTAGGTATCTATGTGCTAGCACCATACTGTTTTGATAACTACAGCTTTGTAATATAACTTGCGGTCCAGAATGTGATGCCTCCAGCTTTTCTTTGCTTCTTCAAGATTGCTTTGGCTATCCAGGGTCTTTTGTGGTTCCATACAAATTTAGGATTCTTTGTTCTAGTTCTGTGAAAAATGTTATTGGTTATTTTGATAGGGATTGCTTTAAATGTGTGGATTGCTTGGGTAGTATAGACATTTTAATATTTGTTCTTCCACTCCATGAGCACGGAATATCTTTCCATTTCCTTGTGTTACCTTTAATTTCTTTCATCAGTGTTTTATAGTTTTCAGAGTACAGGTCCTTCTCCTTTTTGGTTATTCCTAAGTTTATTCCTAAATATCTTATTATTTGGGGTGTAATTAAAAACAAAAATGTTTTCTGAATTTCTCTTTCTGCTGCTTCATTATTAGTGCACAGAAATGCAACAGATTTCTGTACACTGATTTGTAACCTCTGACTTTACTGAATTTGTTTATCAGTTCTAGCAGGTTTTTTGGTGGAGTCTTTTGGGTTTTCTGTACAGTATCAGGTCATCTGCAAATAGTCAAAGTTTTACTTCTTCCTTACCAATTTTGGATGTCTTTTATTTCTGTCAGTTGTCTGACTGCTGTGGCTAGGACTTCCAGGACAATGTTGAATAAAAGAAGTGAGAGTGGACGTCCTTGTCATGTTCCTGACCTTAGGGAAAAAGCTCTTCATTTTTCCCCATTAAGGATGATATTCAGCTTGCTAATTTAATAAATAACTCTATTGGGGTTTTGACTGGAATTAAACTGAACTGATAGACTGGATGACTTGGGGCATAATGATAGGGTATTTACAAAGTGAAACATATGTTTTTCTCTTATGTTCTTCAAGGATGTTTTATACTTTTTTTCATGTAGGTCTTACAAAATTCTACTCAAACTTTATGGCAAGCAAAATTTACAAAGTGCCCTCTCCCCCAGAATAAATCCTGTTCTAATCCCTGGAGCTGATAAAATGAACTGTCAATACTATGACTGTGTTATGTTATAAGTCACAGTTAGCCTTAGTATCAAGAGATCATTCGAGTGGATCTGACCCAATCACATGGGCCCTAACAAGCAAAACACTTTCTCCATCAACAGAAACAGGCAGAATGTAAGTCAAAGATTTTCAAAGCATAGAAACAACTCCACAGGTCCTTGCCACTTGAAAGATGGAGGGAGCATCTGAGATAGCAATGCTAGCACCCTCAAGGAGCTGAGAGTAGACTCCGAGTAAGGAAATGGGAACCTCTGTCCTACAGCCACAAAAACTGGATTTAGCTAACAACCTGAGTCTGGAAGCAGATTCTTCCCCAGAGCCTTCAAAGAAGGACTCTGATAACCAACACCTTGATTTTAGCCTTCTGAGATTAAGCACAGAACCCAGCCATTCTATCCTGGATTTCAGACCTACAGAATGGTAAGATAATAAATAGGGGTAGATAGATTTAAGCTACTAATTCGCAGAAATTTGTTATACAGCAACAGAAAACTAACATATGCTTATTCATAGTGATTTTACAGTTTTATTATGCTTTCTAATTTCTAACATATTAGCAATTAATTCTTCCACATTGGTCTATTCACAGCCATCTTGCTAAACTTGTATCAGTGAAAAGAATTTGTCCATGGAATCTTTTTACATAACCACATTTTCTACCAATAGTAAGTTGTTCTAGTTTTTCTTTTCCCAATTCCCCCTCCATACATTCTTTTCCTTACTGCATTAGTTGGGGCCTCAACCGAAGGATGACTGGTAGTTGTGAGAACATGATCCTAATCTTCTTCATAACTTTAACATAATTGCTTCTAAAATCTCATCACTAAGTATACTGGCTGCTCTGTACCCCTTGTATCTACTCTTTATCAAATAGAAGGTTCCTTTTATTTCTACTTTTTGGGTTTTTTGTTTTTGTTTTGTTTTATTCTGTTTGATTTGTTTTGATTTTTTAATTAAGAGTGGATGATAATTTTTTAAAAGATTTTATTTATTTATTTGAGAAAGAATGAGTGAGAGAGAGCATGAGAGAGGAGAAGGTCAGAGGGACCTTTTTTTTAAATTAATTTTTTATTTTTTTATAAACATATATTTTTATCCCCAGGAGTACAGGTCTGTGAATCGCCAGGTTTACACACTTCACAGCACTCACCAAAGCACATACCCTCCCCAATGTCCATAACCCCACCCCCCATTTCCCAACCCCCCTCCCCCCTCAGTTTGTTTTGTGAGATTAAGAGTCACTTATGGTTTGTCTCCCTCCCAATCCCATCTTGTTTCATTTATTCTTCTCCTATGCACTTAAGCCCCCATGTTGCATCACCACTTCCTCATATCAGGGAGATCATATGATAGCTCCCCAAGGAGCTGGGAGCCTGATGCAGGACTTGATCCTGGAAGCCTGGGATCATGATCTGAGCCGAAGGCTCAACCAACTGAGCCACCCAGGTGCCCGAAAAGTGGGTGATAATTTTATCAAGTCATTTATGGGAATCTGAAAGGACAAAAATGATGTAATCATCTATGAGTTACATTAAAAGACTTTCTAATGTCAAATATTCTTCATGAAGAATTTTCTAGTTTAGTTCTTTCATTCTAGGTATGTACTATCAAACCCCCTCCCTACTTGGAAAGAATCCCCCACCCTGCACATCTTCCTAGAGGCAGGAAACAGACTCCATACCCCAACTCCTGGCAGCTGAGACATAACACATGACCTGGTTTCAGCCAAGGACTCTGACTTCTGAGCAAGTGATGCAAAGACAGATGAAGACCTGAGAATTCATTCGTGACAATGGCTCCCATTGGTAGGGTGTCCAACAGCAGAGGCATGCAGAGGTGAAATCAAATGGGACAGGGTGCAGTGATGACTGATTCCTAACCCAGGTCTCCCAGCATCCTTGAGGTACTACAGGGAAGCAGCCAGGCAATCCACTGGCTTCCCTTCCCTTGCCCACAGGAACACTAATTGTGTACGTTTGGACCTAAGAGCCATGCCAGGGTCCTTGGTAAAAATTCTAGGAATGCAGAAAATTGGGTCCAATGGTATACTCAAAATATCATGAATACCAACAGTTTATCCTAGGGATGGAAGTGCAACAGGCAGACCTCTTGGTTGCCAACAGTAACAGATGACTCTGTGAAGTAACCAAGGAAGTTCACTGAAAGACACTGGTTTTATCTCACAGTCTCTACGGTGCTACCCTGATAGTGGGTCTGTATTCTCCTAATCCCAGTACAGCCACAATCACTAAGCATGGAGCCAACCTTCACCCATCACCACCTCCCTCCTGTGGTTCTGCCCAGAACCGCAGTTTTCACCAGTTGTTTCACCTACTTTAGTTTTCACCTACAGTTGCTTCACATTTGCCTTTTGCCTCAGGAATTTTTTTTTTTTTAATAATTTCTGGCTGATTGAGATCCACCTTTCTTACTGTCCAGGCTGCTGTGGGTAACACATGCCTAGCTTTCCTCTTACTTGAAAATACTTCTGGAAGGCTAACATATGAGCCTAGTGTTCCATTTCAATCTAATCCCTCCCCTGGATCCACTTTCCTACCCAGGCACAGACAGGAACAGATAGAGTAACTAAAGCAAGTAGAACCACATAACTCCACCTAATTCCTCTGTCCCAAGCAGATGGAAAAGTGCCTCATGAACAGAAGAGGAATGAATTCTGCTTGAAATTTCAGCACTGAGATGGGGTAGAATTTGGGGGGAAAAAAAATAAGTATATATATACACATATACATATATATAAATCAAGGGTATCTTTATGAAAAACACTTTATGCCTATAATTCCACAAGAAATGTTAGCTTCTTTATACATATAATCTATTTATAAATGGTAAATAATAGCCTACTCATGAAGAATACACACAAAAGCAAGCTTAGAAAACCAACTTAGCAGTTTGCAAAGTATATGAAAATAGCAGAAGTTTCATGCCCAGAAGGGAATCACTATTCTCCAAAACTATCACTCCAAAAATACCAGAGCAGAGTCTGTCGATCTTCTACGACAGCTTTTTATTTATACAGAATCTGGTACGGAAAAAAATTTTTTTTTCAAAGATTTTATTTATATAACACAGAGAGAGAGAGATCCCAAGTAGGCAGGAAGGCAGGCAGAGAGAGGGGGGGAAGCAGGCTCTCTGCTGAGCAGAGACCCCAATGCGGGGCTCGATCCCAGGACCCTGAGACCATGACCTGAGCCAAAGGCAGAGAGAGGCCTAACCCACTGAGCCACCCAGGTGTCCCAGGTACAGAAAATTCTTTACAAAATATCATCCTTTAGCTCCTTGTTATCCTCTATGGAGAACCACAAGGAAAACATGCAGTGTTCCACAATGAATCCAGATCTACTTAAGAAAAACATGGGATCTCATGATTCCCTCAACAGATTTCTGTTATGTTGTATGTCTATCATGAACCTGGAGCAGAGTTAGAGGAACCTCAGAAATACTGTACTTCTGTCCCTACTTCAAGCACATTTGTCCATGAAAACTTCTCCACTTCTCATTTCTCATGACAAGACTCGGAAACCATGGGCACCATCAGTCAATTAGCTACTGGGGTTGGGGGTACACATCACCAGCCTGCATTTCTGCCAGTCCTGCCCTAACCGGCCCCTTCCAATCACCCTGTCCCCAATTTGTATCCCATTATTTATGCCTCCTACGCTTATGGAAAATTGCACTCTTCACGTGGATTCTTCACAGAGATTGCTGTGGGCTGTATTTTTCAGTTCAGATTGATAGTCAAGTTCAGAGGAAATCATCCTTGAATAAAGAAATGAAGAAGGGACAGAGAATGGACATGAGAGCCAAAGTAATATTGAGAAGTGTACTAGGCAAGGAACAGGCCAACCGCAGGATATATTACTAGAAAAGGATAATACCATTGAGGATATAATGAAAGAAACATATGACTTCAAATATTTATTGAGTATATTCAAATATTTATTGAGTATGCACAATTCAAATATTTGAATTTTACAGTACATGTAAGCAAATGATTAATCTCCAGAAGATGGAAAAAGCATGCTAACAAATGCCACAGAACAAGATGCACCCCAGACTATAACAGAAAGAACCTCAATGGGGGAAGCAGTTCACTTCCCTATGAGAACCCTGGAGAAGTTCTGGGGCTATGGAGTGACTAAGAAACTTCTAGAAAGTAAGACAAGAAGGACCTGGTTATCATTAGGAGCATTTTTACGCATTTGACTGGTTACTCTGCATGCATTTTACTTGCATTAAAATGTGTTTTAAAAGAAAAGGTATGCCAAGTAAGAACTAGTCATTACTTGTTATTGTTCATAGAGTAATTGTTTTGTGGATCTGGTTGATTGCTGTGAGTATTAAGTAAGGAAGATGCCTGGAGACAAAATAGCGATATGGTGTTTCGCTGTCAATTTCTTGACAACATTTCTAAACAATTCATACTCTCCGTTCCTCCCCCCCTCAAAAACGCTACTTTAAGATCTTTTAATCCAAATTCTTCCCAAACTCCTTAGGGAGCTAGCTCTAATCATTACAGACCCATTATGTTCCAGTGTTGAGGCTACATGCCCCCAAGTCCTTAAAACATGAGACATGGGCTTTCACTTCTAAGTCAGATAGGTTAGTTTCATTTTAAGTTTAAAGAAAATCTTTATACAGAGATAGATAGTTTTCCTTGGGCAAGAAAATAAATCTGACATTTTTTTTAAAAGATTTTATTTATTTATTTGATAGAGATCACAAGTAGGCAGAGAGAGAGGAGGAAGCAGGCTCCCCGCGGAGCAGAGAGCCCGATGTGGGGCTCGATCCCAGGACCCTGGGATCATGACCTGAGCCAAAGGCAGAGGTTTAACCCACTGAGTCACCCAGGCGCCCCTGACGTATTTTTGTTTGCTATCATAAGGAAATCAAAAGAGAGTAGATACGAGGCAGTAAGAAGAAAATCAAGAAAGAAATATCTGAGTTTTTTCCAACTCCACTCAGAAAAAACGCATTTAATGTTACAAGATATTAATTTACTTTTCAATGAGAGTAAATGCCTGTGACATATTTCTGGATTGTGAATTAGATACCACGTAAATCTAAGCAAATAGAGATAGATTACTTTTATTACTGACACACTAGCAGCATTCTGGAAAGAACAGAGCTACAAGAAGCTTATAATCTTGAGAAATATTCCCAAATAGGACAAGTTTATTTGAAAATACCGTCAGTGAGGCTTTCAACCAGAACAAAGAATTTTTCGAATGAGTAATAACACCTTTGCAGATTAACACAACATTACAAACCAGAAAGGCAGGTTTTTGCCAGCTGCACAGAATGATAACTTTTACAGTTCAGACAGTTTACTCCTTCACAAAGAGGAAAAGAACCCTTTAAAAATTTCCTTAATGTTATGCCTTTAAAAATGCACTATATTTTTATTTAGTGTTTTTAACATAATAGATTCCAAGTCCTGTGGGAAAACATAAATCACGTTACTTTTTTTTTTTTTTTTCCAGCTCAGACCTGTTAGGATAAAGCAAAGGAGGAGCACAAAGGAGAGATTCTTCAGGCACCAACAGTAACTACTTCTCAGAACAAGTATTGTTAACCACCATCTGATGGTTTTTGACTAAGTTACCTTTATCCTCTAGGTGAGGAATCTATAAAAGAAACCCTCTTTTAGTCATTTAAAATAAAAAGTAAAATGTTTGCTTTTCAAGGTGCTGTCTATATTTTTCATATATAAAAAAGTTTAGGGGCGCCAGGGTGGCTCAGTTGGTTAAGCGTCTGCCTTTGGCTCGCTCGGGTCATGATCCCAGGGTCCTGAGATGGAGCCTACTTCTCCTTCTCCCTCTGACCCTACCCCCTGCTTGTGCTTGCTTTCTCACTCTCTCTCAATAAATAAAACCTTTTAAAAAAAAAAAAGTGTGCTCACAAAAAAAAGTGTGGGTTAATATGCTCACACATATTATGCAAAGTGTGCTCACACATTTTTCTCAGACTCATCTAATGTTTCAGCCATCTATTGCTGTGTAACAAATCACTTCAAAGCTTAGTGGCTTGAAGCAACAACAATTTGCTCTTGATTCTGCAATCTGGGTAGGGCTCAGAAGGGAAAGATGGCATCTGTTCCATCTGGTGTTGGCTAGAGAGGTGCACTTGAGCACAAGAACCCAAGATGGCTTCATTCATAGATGGACACCTCACCTGGGGTAAGAGGCTGGCTTGGCCTCTCTCCTTCCCTCCACTGTTTCTCATCATCTAGAGCCTCTCTCTTCAGACGCGTAGTCTACCATGGTGACTGAGGGCTCTGAGACCACAAGAGTGAAGCTGCCAGGTTTCTTAAGGCCCACACCTGGCACAGCCTCCCTCGTGCTACACTCTGTCAGTCAAAGCAATTCATCCGAGATGGAAAGGGAGGGGAAACTGATGCCATCTCTTAATAAGAAGAATAACAAGGAAGGATCACTGGCAGCCATCCTTGCACACAATCTACTACATCTCACTCCCCCATTTTTGTCTCTAAACTGGTTATATGCTTCATGATGTTCTTCCTCTGCTCAACTCATCTTTGCTGTAACAGTCTAAATTACAACAATGGAATAAATAAATAAATTACAAGAATGGACAGAGAATAAATCTTGAGCATCTGTATTGACGTGACTATGCTAGACACTTTCATATACTTTATTCCATTTAATCTCCACAAGAGCTATGAAAGCTTGGCGTTTTTATTACCATTTTACAAATGAGATTGCAGACATTGGGAAAGGATAAGCAGTTTGGTTACAGTCACATGGAACTAAGTGGTAAAGGCAGGACTCTGACCCAGAAATATCAGACCTAAAACTCTTGAGTTCATGCTCTTAGGTAACTGGTTCTCAAACCATGGTCTGAGGATCCCTGGGAAGACCTAGAGATGTATCCAGCAGTCCATGAGGTCAAAACTGTATTCTGAATATTTTGATATTTATCATCTTTTCTCTCTCACAAGTATACAGCTTTCCAGAGGTTACAGGGCAAAGGATCTCACAACAGACAGTATAGACAGCAGATGTGAGAATCAGCTATTTTCTATTAAAAGAGGTCTTAAATAAACTTGCAAAAATATTTTTAAAAAAAAAGGTCACTCTCCTCATCTAAAATTGTCTCATTTTGGAAAATACAACTATTTCTATAAAAATACTTACACTGAGGGCACCTGGGTGGCTCAGTCAGTTGAGTGCGTGCCTTCAACTCAGGTCACGATCCAAGAGTCTCAGGATGGAGCTCCTCATTGAATCAGGCTCCCTGCTCAGCAGGGAGTCTGCTTCTCCCTCTCTCTCTGCTCCTCCCCTCTGCTTGCGCTCTTTCTTTCAAATAAATAAAATCTTTAAAAAAAAATTTACATTGACATGTAATGCAATTTTTAAAATGAATTAGTTTTATTTCTTAGCTTTAACTTACAATACTGTAAATATACATAGGTAAAACCCTCATAGACAAAAGTTCTTTGAGGTCCTAAGTAATTTTATTTATTTAAGATTTATGTATTTATTTGAGAGAGAGAAAGAACGAGAATGAAAGACCGAGCGAGAGAGAGAATGCATGCACAAGAAAGGGGAGGGGCAAAGGGAGAAGAAAAGTGTTTCAAGCAGACTGCCCCTTGAGTGCAAAGCCCGAATCAGGGCCTTATTCCAAGACCTTGAGATCATGACCTGAGCCAAAATCAAGAGTCAGACTCTTAACCGCCTGAGCCACCCTGGTGCCCTGGTCCTCAGTTATTCTAAAGCATGTAAGGAAATTCTGAGACAGAAAAAGCTTGAGAACTGCCTCACCATACTAATAAGGGTGCATTTTGATGACACATATTATGAAACAGATTGTGTTCCTGATTCTCAGGTATTTGGGGGGACTTATAAAACCTTCTTCAGCTTATAGATGAGACACTGGGATCCACTAGATGAGTGAGCTGCTCACAGGTCACAGGACTAGCTACTGAAGTTCTAGAAATAAAACCAATGGCACATGATTGCCACTGTACAAACATCTGCCTCTGTCTCTTACGGATCTTGTTAGAACACGAGTTCACAAAAAATCTCGTCAGTAACAAAATAAAACTAAAGGAAAAAATGAAGCAGTACACAAGGAAGGTCAGAGATCAAATAATAGATAGCAGCATTCTTCGCCAAAAGAAATTAGAATCTCCACAATAGAGAACTATTTTCAAAACTATATGTAAAGCATACTCTTTAGTTTCATCCAACGTGCATTAAAAAATTCAGTACCAATAAACAGAAATGTCTGCAACAAAAGTCAATTTTTTATCTTTCTCCTATATGTCTCGGACATTTTCTAAATGTTTTAAATTCATGAATGTTATGAATCCCAAAAAATAATTTTCCTAAATGTAGTATGGTATCCTGAATTAGTTTCTGGGACCAATAAGAGGGCACTAGTGGAAAAACTTGAAATCCAAAAATAATCCACAGTTTGGTTACTAGTATTGTATACAACCAATTGGCTGTATTATTTCCCAGTTTTGACAAATATAACATGATTACGTACGATGTTAACATTAGAGGAAGCTAAGCGAAGAGCATTTAGGAACTCTCTTATTGTTTGCAATTCTTCTGTAAATCTGATCTGAAATTTAACCTCTGATCTATAATGAACAGAATGGAACAGAAACCCTATTAATGTATTCTACTCATTACAGATCAGAGTAAAATCAACAGCGAAATATTAGGTAATATAAGACATTTCACAACCCAAGACTTTATTTTAACAAAAAGGAAAAATGGATTATATATCTTCAAAATAAAATCCCTGAGAATTCATTAATAATCTTGATTTAGGACATTTAAGTGATGATATTTTAAAGGTCATAAGCCTTGTAGAGGAGAACATGTTAAGCCAAAGATCTGTTTTACAAATATAATCTCTCACTTAAGATATAATCATTTAGGGATGCCTGGGTGGCTCAGTTGGTGAAGCGGCTGCCTTCAGCTTGAGTCATGATCCCAGGGTCCTGGGATCAAGTCCCACATCGGGCTCTGTGCTCAATGGGGAGACTGCTTCTCCCTCTGCCTCTGCCTGCCTCTGCCTCCCTCTGCCTGCCTGTGCTCGCTCTTTCACTCTCTCTCTGACAAATAAATAAATAAAATCTTTAAAAAAGATATAATCATTTAAACTTGAATGATGAAAAGATGATTTCAAAACTTTAACTGTACTGTTTATTATTTTAAGTAGGCTCCACACCCAGCATGGTGCCCAATGTGGGCTTGAACTCATGACTCTGAGATGAAGACCTCACCTGAGATCAAGAGTCAGATGCCTAACCAACTGAGGAACCCAGGTGCCCCTATACTGCTCATTATTAGCAACTATAAATTCAAAACTAAAAACAATATCCTATTTTATATAAAAGGTTTATTAGGGTTTTTTTCCTCTCCTTTTTTTAAGGATTTTATTTATTTGAGAGAGAGAGAGAGAGAGCACGTGAATGCAGAGGGGAGGGGCAGAGGGAGAAGGAGAAGCAGATTCCCTGATAAGCAGGGAGCCCAGTTTAGGGCTTGAGCCCAGGACCCTGAGATCATGACCTGTGCTGAAGGCAGATGCTTAACTGACGGAGCCACCCAGGCACCCCAGAAGGTTTAAGTTTTAAAAATCTGTTCATCTCGGGGCACCTGGGTGGCTAAGAGGGCTAAGTCTCTGCCTTTGGCTCAGGTCATGATCCCAGGGTCCTGGGATCGAGCCCCACATCCGGCTCTCTGCTCAGCAGGGAGCCTGCTTCCTCCTCTCTCTGCCTGCCTCTCTGCCTACTTGTGATCTCTCTGTCAAAAAAATAAATAAAATCTTTAAAAAAAAAAAAATCTGTTCATCTCAGGGCACCTCGGTGACAGTCAATTAAGCCTCTGCCTTCAGCTCAGTTCTTGAGCTCAGAGTCCTGGGATCAAGCCCTGCATCAGGCTCCCTACTTGGCAGAGAGTCTGCTTCTCCCTCTGGCTGTTCATGCTCACTCGCTCTCTCAAATAAATAAATAAAATCTTTAAGTCTTAAAAAAAATAAAAATAAAAATAAAAATTTGTTCATCTCATACTCAGTTTTTTCCAGGTATGGTTCAGTGAAGATTGCTGCCAACTTGTTGACTCTCTTCCCATCAAGACATAGGACTAATTCTCCTCCTTGATTCTGGCCAAGCCTATGACTGCTTCCACTGATACGGTATTGTGTGTCACTAAGCCAGTTCCAAGGTAGCTTTTAAAACAACTAACTGCTTCACCGATGGTTCCTAGAACACTTGAACTACCATGAAAGAAGTATAACTGCCCAGCTCAAGAGACCATCTGGAGAGAACCTGACTGGGCCCCAGATATCCTGCCAAGACCCCAGGCCTGTGAATGAAGACATCCAGAACAGCACAATGGTATGTATGATCAATACCAAGTGTCCCCGGGCAACACCACATGGAGAAAAACTGCCCAGCTAAGCCTTGCTCAACGTTGTGACCTATAAAACATGAGACATAATTAAGTGGCTGTTGTCTCAAGCTACTCAGTTTTGGATAGTTTATTATACAACTCAATAACCACAGATAATTAGACAATGGTAAAACTCAGTTGTTCTCCCCCTAGAAATGCAGATCTCTATGAATAGTCAAAGCCTACTCCCAACAACACTGTTTATTACTTCTTCTGTCATCCCATCACAAGCTAGACAGGTAAAACATGTACAGTAGAGAGGAAAGCTTCAAAAACTCCTGGTGACTAGCTGTTGTGTAGCCACCTTTAAACTCCCAGCACTGGAGCTCTTCCTGTCACCTTTGTCTCTGGCTTACCTCAAAGCTTGTTCTGCCTATCATGGCACTAGCTTGTTATCTAGAACTCTTAAGAGTCTCTCCATTGTTAACATAATAAATATTTGGTTTCCTTAACTAGAAATTCCCATTTGTTAACAATGTTTCTTTTTCCTGAGTGGTGCTCCCTTTGGGTAAGACAAAGCACATGTTCCCAGACTCCTGTGTTTGTTTCAATATATTATCGTGATCGAGCCCTTATTTTGCAGGAATTCTTGCTGGGATTGGGAACAGGGATTTGTTTCTTTATCTTGTACAATATCCATCCGTATAATGCAAAAATGCTTACATTTACAAAAAATGGAATTATAAGGAAGTGAATAAAGTGCTGTAAAACCTAAACCCCCTCACACAAAACACAGTATGTGCTGGGGAGAGCCGGTCACCTTTTCTTCTGTCAGATGATAACTCCATTACAACTGAGACACGTGCAGCTGTGAGTCCAAAGCTCAGTGGCGAGAGGGGAATCAGACTTAAAATGCACAGTCCCACATGAATGATGATTGTTGCTTTCATCTCCCCAACAATTAGAGAAGGCCAAGAAATCAGTCCTGCCCTCTCTTCCTTCTTGCCTGAGTAACTGAAAATTTCAGCTGAAAAGCCACAAGTGCCCTTTCCTCTTCCTGAGTATTCATTAGAGATGGACATTAGACTCAGGGCTGGGCAAGGGGTCAATTGATGGGGTTGGAGGTTGAGTCAGACAAGCCAGGATGGCTGCTGAGGAAGGCAGTGGCCATGCAGAGTTGGGGGACTGGTTACATGGTGAGGAATGAAGTATGATGTACATTTATCAAGAAAAAGAGGAGCTGGGTTTCTCTAGTTAGAGAAGGGAGTGACACATGTGGGAAAGGAGAAAACAAGAATGAATGTGCGCTTTGGATGTGGAGGTACTGGTTTGAGTATCTGTTCGAATGTATTTAGATAAATAAAAGTTTTTATACACATACATACTTCAGCTATCTGCCAAGAGGTTACGGAAGCAATGCTATCTCAGTAGCCAAGACCACACCTAGTGCCCACATCTTGAATTTCTAAATACCATTATCCTCCACCTAGAAAATAGAGGAATTTGAGGCTAAAACAGCAAAGTAAAGAGCCCAAAATAATTTTTTGTACAGAAAAGGAAAGTCGTAACAGGGTCCTTTCAAAAGAACACAGGAGCTAACTTGAAGGGACTCTGGTGAAATCTTGGACAATATAAACAACAAAATAAAGGAAAGGAGTGGATTATAACCCCAAGAAGAATCTTTAATATAAATATATAAATGAATAAATAGAAGAGAAAGTGCTTCCTTACGGTAAAATGCCAATTCATCAACATCCAACAGGAATAACAGAATTAGATGGTAATCATCCTTGTTATAACTGATTCCGTCAAGAACCATCAGTAATGCTAAAACACATGGGTGAAAAAGTCAGAGGAATGGGATATTTACCAGGTCTTAGAATATCTCCCCACAAAATACTTATTCACTACAAAGGATAAAATAAACTTCGCAGTGGAAAAACCTTAACCAAATCAGCAGATTGAGTTTTACCAGTAGTGGGCCACGCTGATAGCATGTACCACCTGAAAGGATGTAACCAACAGGCAGTACCACTTCCACATTCTTCCTGCCCAAAGTACTTCATATCCTGAGTTAATAAGGAGGCAGTATCAGACAAGCCCAAATTGAGAGACACTGTACAAAATACTCAAGCTTTAGTCTCCTGAAAAATAGTGAGGTCATGAAAGTATTAAATGTTCAAGATTGAAGGAAACATAAACAATATTCTAATAAAATTCTATGAGTAAATCTGGATTGGATTATTTTGCTCCGAAGGACAAAATTGGGAAAACAGACAACAGTCAAGTGGGGACGGTGGACTGGACGGCCAGCCTGCACCTCATTTCCCCATGCTAATAGTTGTGCCCTGATCATGTAGTAGTGGGTACTTGTCTGTAGATAATAAGCACTAACACATTCAGGGGTAATGAGTCTCAGGTTTTCAACCTACAAATAATTCAGTTAGAGAGGAAAAAAACAATGATAAAGTTTACATGGTAAAATTTTTTTTTTAATAAGATTTTATTTTATTTATTTGAGAGAGAGAGACAGTGAGAGAGAGCATGAGCGAGGAGAAGGTCAGAGGGAGAAGCAGACTCCCCATGGAGCTGGGAGCCCGATGTGGGACTCGATCCCGGGACTCCAGGATCACGCCCTGAGCCGGAGGCTACATGGTAAAATTTTAACACCTGCATTTGCGCATGAAGGATATGCAAGAGTTCTCTGCATTGCTCTTGCAACTCTTAAGTTTGAAATTATTTCCAAATAAAAAGTTCAAGGAAAGATCTTACCCTCTCCCATTCAAGGCCCCCCCAAAGCTGCAGGCCTGTCATTCTTCCACCCCCCCCCCAGAACTTCTTGGTCCCACAGTGCCTTCTTCCCACACTTTCTTGGCTCTCAGTCCTTTTCTTGAGGATAAGGGGGAGGGAGAAATGTTGGGGGGGGTAATGGGAGGGGTAAGGTTGTGAATGCCTTACATGTCACTAGCCCATGGTCTATCCTACAACCTAGCACAGAATTCCACTCAAATACGCAATGTTATGACACTTTCTAATTTCCCCTTAAAAGTTCCCAGAGTGACCCAAGAAACGTAAGTCATTTTAACATTACAACTATTCTTACTCTTTTTCTTTTGTTAAAATATTTTTCCTATAGAAGAGTAATTCTTCAGAATTACAGCAGTCTTGGAGCAAGAGGTTGGCCGGTCATCCTGTTAGGAGTCTATTTTCCTCCTGTCAATTCTCTGGAAATAGCCTGGGAAGTCAGGTTATCTCTCCTGAAAGATAAGAGCCCTGGAGGCAGAGAGGCTGAAGGAGACAAGTCTGAGTCCAGGGTCAAGTAGGGACAGAACAAGTTGCTTGCTCAATCTGTATTTGCCCATAAGCACTTAACACAGAGTCCACAAACTGGAAGACCGTGTTTCACTCACTAGTTGACAGTAAGAGGACAAGGCAGGAAATGTTACAAATGCCTTCTCTGGCAACCCGAAGCACCAAGCAAAAATCAGCAGGGGCATCCCCTCAGCTACCCTGTTCCGTGGGAATGAGTTCTTCAGGTTCTAAGTCCCTGGAAGTCCCTGCCCTGTGTGGTCCTCCCAGTAGTACCCCTACATTAACACTATCAGAAAAGCTAAAGTGACCTTGAATTTCCTGAGGTTCTGAAAGGAAAAGTTATAGATCACATAGACATCTCGCTACAACAGGATGGATGCAAAGGAAACTCATAATCATGAGTCAGATTGCATCAGGGTGCTAGATGAAGAGATGGGTCAAAAAGCTTGGGAACAGAGAGGTGATAGCATGACCAGAGGAATCAGAAAATCTACAAGAAAGGACCAGAAGATGGATGGCATGAGGCACTGTGGGGGTGGAAATCAAGAGACCGTGAGAAGATGACAACCACAAGGCACGTTTCTGACCTGCTTTTTCTTCCTACCTTCTCTGTAGCAACACAATGACCAAGGCAAACATCTTGTGCAAGGGACACATTCCTTAAGGGATCCCATCATCCAAAAACTCATTTTCCCCCAGGAATAAAAGAAAAGCAAGGAATGCTCTCTTAGGGCACATAAATCTACAATAACTGCCAAAATTACTAGTTTGTTTTATAAAAAAAAAAAAAATATTGATTATCTGTATTATTTGGCACAATGGTCTCTCCTGAATTAACAGTATAGTATACCATGATGATTTTTAGCTATTTTAGTGTTTATCACATCTAATGTCATCTTCAAGTTACTGATTTGGGGAAGATTTCTGCTGTGGCCCTAATACACCACAGATAAAGCAATACTTGGAGGATACCTTTTTCTCAAAATAAAAAGAGCTTTTTGAAAGCTCTTTTTGAAAGCTTTTTGAAATATAACAACACATATTTTTTAAAAAAAAAACAGCACAGTAGTTGCTAAAATCTGCTGACGTTCCAATGCACAGGGGTTTTCAACTGATATGAAATAAAGATATTTAGGGGTTTTTTTGGGTTGTTTTGTTTTGTTTTGCTTTGTCTTTGCCAGGTATAGCAGCCGAAAGTGTGGCTGTAGCATAAACACTCAGGTTCCCAACTTTCAAATTATGTGATTTTTTTCTGAAATTCCTTTATTTGGGGGGAAATTCCAAGTTTAAGAGATTAAGTGAGGCTTTGGTAATATTTTCATTATGTCATAATATTTCAAGGTCACGTAAATCAGAGTCCCATAAAATAATAAAATTGGTAATACTGACATTTACTGGTACATATTAGTAGTTTACATACACTAACTCACTTAGCTCACAGCAGCCCTATGAGTTGGAGATAATAATAGCTAACACTTACTATTTCTGTGTGCCAGGCAACATTCTAAGAGCATGAGAGACTATGAACTCTGAAAAACAGTCTGAGGGGTTTGAAGTGGCGGGGGGGGGGGGGCGGGAGGTTGGGGTACCAGGTGGTGGGTATTATAGAGGGCACGGCTTGCATGGAGCACTGGGTGTGGTGAAAAAATAATGAATACTGTTTTTCTGAAAATAAATAAATTGGAAAAAAAAAAAAAGAGCACTGTATCTTTCCATAATGTGACCATTCATTTAATTTTCACATCAGCTTAAGGAAATAGGTATCATTTTTTCCTCATTTTAAAGATTTGTTTATTTATTTGAGAGACTGAGAGTTGGGGGAGGGACAGAGAGAGAGGGAGGAGAGAAGATATTCTCTGCTAGCACAGAGCTGGAGGCGGGCTTTGATCTCATGACCTTGAGATCGTGATTGAGTCGAAACCAAGAGTTGTCCCCTTAACTAACTGGGCCACCCAGGTGCCCTTCTTTTCCTCATTTTAAAGATAAGATCACTGGAACCCAAGTGTTATTTTCCCAAGAACACACAGACAATAAATGACAGAGGCAGGATTAAAACCCAGGCTGTCTAGATCGAGCAACTTATGCTCCAAAATGCTCTCATACTGGACTGGCTAGAGAATGAGTCTGAAGCCAGAGTGCTCTCGAAACTCCTAGGCATTTTAAGAGTACTTTCCCCATTTCATAGACAAAGGACCCACCTGAATTAACCACAGATTTTAAAGTGGCCTGGTCAGAAATCAAAGTTGGTTGTACTTGGGAAGACACTGTGGCTGGTCCTTAGACAGGCTATCCGAAGCTAGTGACACCAACAGACCTCAAGGGTCACTATCCAGGTGAGCTAAACTGCTCCTAAAGACCAACTAGTCTCCTCTCCATTCCTCAACTGATGGGTCCCAGTTTGGTGGCTTCTACTTATCCATGATAAAAAACACACTTATTTCTTCCAGTATTTGATGATTTACCACTGCCCAAGAGTCCTCTTAGCGTGCTAGGAAGAACTCATTAAAAGACATCAAGAACGGGCACCTGGGTGGTTCAGTGGGTTAGGCTGCTGCCTTCGGCTCGGGTCATGATCTCAGGGTCCTGGGATCGAGTCCCGCGTTGGACTCTACTGCTCAGCGGGGAGTCTGCTTCCCTCTCTCTCTCTCTGCCTGCCTCTCTGTCTACTTGTGATCTCTGTCTGTCAAATAAACAAATAAAATCTTTAAAAAAAAAAAAAAGACATCAAGAACAGTTACAACCCATGTAAGAGGTCTCAGCCACTTCAACAAGGAAGACTAAAATGAATAACCAGAACAAACATTGAGAATGAAAAAGACGAAAGAAAATCAGGGCGGTGAGCAGGGGAAGCAATGGGGACTTTGAAGAAGATACTTTGAAGAAACACACACACAAAAGGCTTTCTAAAACCAAATAACATGACTTCTAAAATTAAAATTTCAACAGACAAATGGAAAGGCATGGCCACTATTAAGAACATTCAGTGTCCTCAAAGATCAAACATTTTAAGTAAAACTATGAGATATGGAAGACATAATCAGAAAACAGAACGTGCAGAAAACAGGTCTTCCTGGAGGTGAAACAGTAACAAATGGAGAAGAAATAATTAGAAGGGAAGGAGGGAGGTGACAAAACAAATGAAAATCTCTGAAAGAAGGGATAAGGGCTCCCAAGCAAGCTCAGACAACATTAATGAGGAAACAAAAGGCATCTGCCTAGGCTTGTGAAACACTTAAACCGAGAAGGAAAACCATATGCAACCATACATCCTAGTATCTGCATTAACATGACTTCACTATTTCAACAAACTCTTACCCAGGAAGATGAAGTTTCTCATAATTTTACTGTTTGTTTCAAGAACTTTCCAAAAACCCCTTTATCTGATAAATAGCTCAACTAACCCACATTTGAGTAAACACTCCTTACTTAGTCCACCAGTCTTAGATTATTTTATCAAAAATTTAGTCTAATTCCATGTCCTTGCACTGAACAATATGTCTCAAAACAAACCCTAAGAAACTTCATAAATTCCCTATCCCTGTCCTTCCTCCTCTGAAAGGCTCAAGGTCATTACCTACCTTAGTGCAGTACGTAGTCAACCTGGTTTTGCTTTATCTACAGGTTATTCTTCAGTCTTGTCAGAGTCAGAAGAAGATTATAGAGTCATTCAAACCAACAGAACAGAGAGGACTGACAGAGGAAGAAGAATCAGGTTAGCATCAGATATCTCGATGACAAGGCTGGAATCTAGAACAGTTAAACAGTCACTACTGACAGAAGCAACTCAACCACCGTGTTCTTCACCTCTCTGGGAAAACAAAAACCCTTTTCTGAACATGCAGGAACTATAATATTACTTAACCAATAAACCCAATCTAAGGAAATCTTGAAAGTCGTGCTCTAACTGGACAAAGAGCTCATGATATGGAAAATGAGAGAGGGGGAAGTGAAACAATGTAACAAGATTAACAAGTTAACATGACTAGGACCTTACAATTTGTCATTTAAATGTTTATTCAAAGATATACAGGGAGCCCTTGGGTGGCTCAATGGGTAAAGCCTCTGCCTTCGGCTCAGGTCATGATCCCAGGGTTCTGGGATCGAGCCCCACATAGGGCTCTCTGTTCAGTGAGGAGCCTGCTTCCTCCTCTCCCAATCTGCCAGCCTCTCTGCCTGCTTGTGATCTCTCTCTGTGTGTCAAATAAATAAATAAAAATCTTAAAAAAAAAAAAAAAGATACACAGTAAAAAATAACTGAAGAGTCAAGAAAAAGATCCTAACCTATCTAGGTAAAACCCAAGGTGAGGAAACAGTATTTAATTTGTATATGTTAATACAGACTGTTTAATTATAACTGCTCTGAAAACATCAGGTGAGAAAGTAACCACAACCAGGACAGAAAAACAAAGAACCCCTTGTTCATGATGAGATGGGTAGAGAAATTTGACCATGTAGCAAAATGAGAAGAATAGACAATAAAGTGTAATGAACAGTAAATGAAAAATACATGGAGAAAATGAAAACAAACATCGCCTTCATGGTGACAAATATGAGTGGTGGAGAAGTCAAAGCAATCTTTGAGAAAAGAGTCATCAGACAGTAGGTATCCATACACTGTTAGAACCAGCTCACTTTGGGGGAATTTATCCTTACGGGAATAAAGGCACCAGCCAGTCAGCCATGGATGTTTACTGCAGCATTATTTGAGAGTGGTGCAATAAAATCCCCTAACATGCACAGTCATCAACAGAAGAATTACCGAATCAATGACAGTCATCCACACTGAGAAATTTCGCAACAAGTGAACAAAAAAAGTTGGATAAATGTGCGGAGTTCGAGCGATGCCTGTAAGGTCTCTTAAAGATGAAAGCAGAGCAGTATTTTAAATGGCTGATGAGGAATTATGAATTTTTCTCTTCAGGCATCTGTTTTTCTGGGTGTTCTTACTGTCATTTTTAACTGAGTACAACAGCATGTTTTACTTTGGTAATTTCAAATTTTTCAATTTCAAAACCATCTGAAACAAGGCAAGAAGCGGTTGCAGGGAGGTCACTCCATGGCAGGAGACCAGCTCAGAACAGTGTTCAGGGGCAGGTGAAGAGGAGCGGGGGACCTGGGTTTAAGTCAGCTCTGCTCCTCACTCACCCTGCAACCCCAGGCAGGCTGCCGAACCACTCAGGGTTTCTGTGAAGGGGAATAACGGGACTAAGAACAATCCCTTCCCGCTCAGGCAGTCATTGAGCGTGCACAAAAAAACGGCACACTGAGTCCTTTGGAAACCTCCACTTAGCACCTCTTTCTCTGGGAACTTCTCGGGATCTGGCTGAGGGTCCCCAATACACCGTGAGGGCATGCCTAACCCCGTGCCCCAAAGGAAATTCCACCAAGGGGTCATCAAGAGGACCACCGGGCCTACATGAGCCACAGCACAAAACTGCTCAGTGGAGGCCTTTCATCTGACAGGCCCTCCCAGTCTCAAAGGAAAGACACTAACCAACCCCCACGCCCCACACACACACCTACAGTATCACTGGCTATACAGTAATTCAGAAAAGATTTTAAGAAGAAAATATTTCTTTTCATCTCCAGTTTCTGAAAAGACATAAAAAGGTAATACTACTATTAGAACGAAAGTTTTATAAATGGGCTGCAGTCTAGACTTGCAAGCTTTCCGAACTCACCATACCTCTGCAGACTGGGTCTTGTTCCAGTGCCCTGCTGTTTCATTTCCGTTCCTTATTTCAGCACCGCTGCAAAGAATGCGACAGGCAGCAGTTCATGGTGCAAAAGGCTGGGGCTCCACTCAACCCATCCACCTCCTTCGTTTTCATTCCTACTTCCTTTATTCCTTTCCCTGTTCTCTGTGTTTAAGAATCAGCCAGATGACTAAAGCCACTTACACACTGATACTATATAAATTCTACATTCAGTGAAAAATCTTCAGAGGCAGCCAAACGCAGTGCGAGTCATAGCAGAACCGATTATTTATCTATCCACTTAGCAAACATTCTCTGAGCACCATCCACATATCATGCTAGAGACTTTCAAGACTTCCTTACACAGCAATTGTGTCTGACAAGGTAATAGCAGCCTCACTTTTACCAGTCGGGAAACCAAGGCTCAGGGAGATGAGCTGAGTGACTTTCCAAAGCCATGGATCAGTAAGTGCTGAAGCCCAGAGGTGTACCCTGGGCTGTCATGCTCATGGTCCTCCCTGAGTGTGATTTCTGGCTGAAATTATTAGAAAAGCCTTCCTTAAAGGAAAAAAAGTCAATTTATTTTTCTTTTAAAGATTTTATTTATTTATTTATTTATTTATTTATTTGAGAGAGAGAGCATGAGAGGGGCAAGGTCAGAGAGAGAAGCAGACCCCCTGCTGAGCACGGAGCCAGATATGGGACTCAATCCTGGGGCTACAGGATCATGACCTGAGCCAAAGGCAGTCACCTAACCAACTGAACCACCCAGGCACCCAAGAAAGTCAACTGATTATGGACCCAACAAAACTTTTATAAAGAAAGAACTCTATGTTTAAATTCAATGATTCTAAAAATTAGTTATTTTCTAGAGCTACTTTTAAGGGTAAACTGTTAAAACTACATGTACCTACTCAGTAAGACATTTCCTTCTATTTTAAGAGGAACTGCAAACTACAAACTTAAGTGATTAAGAGAAGTACCTTGACCATAGTAAGCAACCAGTAACTATTGCTCAATAATGGAAAGAAAGAAAGGAGAGCAGGCAAGCACTGGATTTGCAATGAGGTCTGGCTATCCAGCCAGTCCACTCTTCATGTCCACTGCAGGTGTACAAATTTTCATTGTATGCTGTCTCCATTAGCAATTCGTTTTGTTTCTGGTTCATATTTTCATTTTATTTCTAATTTTTGAACAAGTTACCAGTCCTTCTAAAAAGGTGCTATAAATTATTAGAAGGGGAAGATTTTGTAAATTAAAATAATCTTTTTAAAAAAATATTTTTATTTATTTATTTATTTATTTATTTATTTATTTATTTATCTCAGAGAGAGAGAGAGAGAGAGAGAGATAGCAGGGGGAGCAACAGACAGAGTAAGAAACAAGCTCCCTCCTGAGCCAGGAGCCTGACACGGGACTCGATTCCAGGACTCTGAGATCACGACCCAGGCGGAAGGCAGATGCTTAACCAACTGAACCACCCAGGCGCCCCAAATTAAAATAATCTTAGTTGAGTTTGACTTTCCTGAAGAAATAGCATAATGAATAAAGAGCTATAGTCCTGAGCATAAAAGGTTGTATATTGGACAACCATTTCCTAAATCCATTTGTTTAAAAAAATGAAGTGACTTTGGATATTGTTATGTAAGGAATGAAACAGATCTAACCTAACCAATGTGCCCTAGATTGATAACCAGAACAGAGACTATAATCCAATTCTTCTAACTGCTCAATGTTTATCATGCTCACTGATTTTAAAATGCCATTAAGATAAGGAATCAGCTCCCCTAAAAAGTTGTTGGGAATCAATTCCCCTAAAGAATTGTGAGAAAAATCAAATTTAAATCAAACTATATTATACCACTGAATGAACTTTTTTCCCGAAATTTTAATACTTACTCATTAATCCTCAAGTAGCAAAGCACCTACTAAAACTTTTTTTTTTTTTAAAGATTTTATTTATTTATTTGACAGAGAGAGATCACACAAGTAGGCAGAGAGGCAGGCAGAGAGAGAGAGAGAGAGAGAGAGGAAAGCAGGCTCTCCGCTCAGCAGAGAGCCCGATGCGGGACTCGATCCCAGGACGCTGGGATCATGACCTGAGCCGAAGGCAGCGGCTTAACCCACTTCTTAATTCCTTGGATTTTTTGGGTGAAACAGTTAATACATTAGAAGGAAACACAAATGTACCAGAGGGAATTTATCACTTAAAAGTCCATACAATAAATTAGCTTTACAATGAATTAGTTTTATAATGTGAAATCACCAATGCCTAAGGCACAGATTTTAAAAACTGATTTTTCTGTGGTACTAATGAAAACAGTTCATCCAGTTTCTCCATTCTAAAGGAGTTTAGCCAAAATGTATAGTAAAATGTTGACAAAGGCCAAGAGGCATGGTCTTTCAAAACAACTTGGAAAATGTGCTTTTCATCAGTCCCTACCCTCTGAGAGCTATGGGGCCCCGTACATACCCACGAGGAACATGGGGTGCTGAGTCCCCAAAATGTGCCTCATCCAAAGTGAGCTGTGCTGTGTTAAAAACATACTGGACTGTGAAAACAACAAGAAAGACAGAATTATGTTTATCTCGATGACACGCTGAAGTATTTTAGATATATTGGATTTGATAAGATATGTTGTCAAAATTAATTTATTTTGGGGGGCGCCTGGGTGGCTCAGTGGGTTAAAGCCTCTGCCTCCGGCTCAGGTCATGATCCCAGGGTCCTGGGATAGAGCCCTGCATCGGGCTCTCTGCTCAGCAGGGAGCCTGCTTCCTCCTCTCTCTGGTTGCCTCTCTGCCTACTTGTGATCTCTCTCTGTGTGTCAAATAAATAAATAAAATCTTTAAAAAAAAATTTTTTTAAGGTGGCCACTAGAAAATTTAAAATTACCTACGTGGCTCACGTTATGTTTTGATTGGACAGCACTCTGCTAAAATGTTTCTCACTGATGGAACACAACCACTGGAAGCTGGTTGCTGGGATTAGAGAAAAGGCTCTGATAGTCCCGATTACAGATTCTTTTATTCCAGGCCCTCCTTAGCTAACTTAGCTAACTGTTGGCTGTGCTCTTAACTAGCTGAATGACCTGGAACTATTGCTTCACCTCTCAGCCCTAAATCCTCATCTGTAAACCTGGAGAGCATCTAATTCCAGGGCATAATAAATAATAATAAATAATAAAAACTGAGACTACACTTCCTGCCTTCCGGTTCACTGCTCTTTTCCCACACAACTGCACCAAAACCCCTTCCTGACTGTATCTGTTCAGTGACCCCACAGTACATCGGTACATCGCTAATCTTAGGGGCCGTCCTGAAGTGTCACTCCTCACAGGAAAAGAAGAGAGTGGGTGCATCCGAACAAATCTCTCCCACTTTGGGGGAATCACACTCAACACCACCACCCCCTCCTCGGCTGACGGTGAGGACTTTCCCTCAGTAGGTGGTGGCCCATAGGGTTATCTCCAGTTATCAAAGGGAGACAGCTTTCTGGGCCTCCCCACTGCTCTAGGCAAGGCTGTGGGACCTAAGAGCAAGTCCATTCGATCTCGGTTTCCTTATTTGCAAAATGCATTAATAATACCTGCCCAACATACATCACAGGCTGGCTTGGAAGATCAAATAAAACATACCTGGGAGCTGTCTTCAAAAGCACAAAGCACCACATACGTGGTTAAGGTCAGTGCACAGTCCCAGCACGCTCTGTGCGATCCAGGCTTTGCATCACTTAACAGGAAGGGCACCTTTTGGTACATTTGCTAAATTAATTTATTTTTTAGGGGAAAAAGTAAATAGACATAAATCCCATACTTTAAGTTAAAAAAAGAAAAAAAAAACCAGGAAGATGCAGAGTAACCAACAGCTTACATGCATTCCGTATTTATTATGTGCCAAGCATTGTTCTCCATTCTTAACATTATCAGATAGGGGCACCTGGGTGTGGTTCAGTTGAGTCATGATCCCAGGGTCCTAAGATCAAGTCTTGCCTTGGGCTCCCTGCTCAGCAGGGAGTCTGTTTCTCCCTCACCCTCTGCTGTTCCCCCTGCTTGTGCTCTCTCTCTCCTCTCTCTCTCTGTCAAATAAGTAAATAAAATCTTTAAAAAACCCCAAAACTTTAACATTATCAGATTTGATCAGAACAACCCACATTACATACCAGGAAGCTGAAGCACAGAGTGTAACTAATCCAATGCCTTAAACACGACAGAAAGAGCCCCAATAGAGCCTAGACTGCCTGGCTATGCTTCCCATGTGCCCCCCTGGCCTGAATATGCACAATATACCCTCCTGGTACAAAAAATAAAGAAGGGCTAATACTTTTGGGTCTGTGAATATATGTATATTTTATATAGTTTGGAAGAAATTAACAGTGATTGCTTTTAAAGAGAGTAATTAGTGATTGGGCAGACAGGGTAACAGGCTCATCATTCTGTAAACTTCTATACTGATTCAATTCTCTGACCTTGTGCGTCTTATGTCAAAGGCTATTTTAAGTAAGAGACGTCACCTTTCAACTTACTAAGCAACTACTTTCTACTTTTGTAAATTCGTAAACCAGCATGGTAGGAGAGCCACAGACTCTTATCAAGCAAATCCAAGCCCAAATTCCACTTACCACTACAGAATACTCCTGTGAATTAGGAAAAGTTTAACCCTCCATGCCCGGCATCTTCTTGGAAAAGGAAAACACTCCCCCTTTCTCACAGGCTTGTTGTGAAGATCAATGCACACTGAAAACCTGGTTCCAAATTGTTGTCCTGCCTTTGCTCAAAAACATTACTTCGGCTCCATCCTCCCTTACTACTACTCTGATCCACTGTTTCCAAACATAAAGCCTTGGGAAGTGCTGACCTGCTGTACCAGATCAATGGCCCCAACCTGGTGGTTAAACGTTGCTTCCTGGCTTTCTTGTTTATCACAGTCAGGGGACACACGCCCGTGGGGATGCCCTAGCACTGGAGAAGTGGGGGTTTCAGAGGGCTGGTGTGTCCTGCTAGCATGACTCAGCCCCCAGGAACAAGCAGCCACCAGTCCCCAAACAGCATGGGTGGTGGCAGCAGCAGCTGGGGAGGTCCTAACTCAATACCGGCTCCCATGGGGTGCCCACTTCTGGTTGCAGGTGAGAAACAGGCTGCTTTTTCAAAATACGGATTCCTCACCCCCCACCCTGCATTGTCCAGGTGGCTGCCAAGGGCAGCCAGGCAGAAGATGCACAGCACCTGTTTCTAATTAGGACACAGGCTTGCTACCAAGCAGCTCCCCCTCAAGACAGGTGGATTGAGAATGGAAACTCAAGGAACCTAAAGGATCCTGTCTGTGGAACCAGGCAAGAAAGCAAAGGGCATTTGTGACCTCCACGTCTACCCTCAGGGAGGCAGCCACAACGTGACAGGACTCCTGCCTCTAGTGTTCCAATCCCAAAAGTTGAAGGACAGGGAGAAGAGTAAGGTGGTCTTTTTGTTTTTAGTTTTCTATTCCAAACGGTCTTGTCAACTGTCCTTTTTCTACCCTTTAACCACTCTTGCTGAAACACAGCCTTAGGAGGGGTAATACTATTTGTTATTTGGAGACATTATCTCACTTGGGGACCATGCAGGACCATTTTAGAGTGTGAAAAGGTCTGCCAGGAGATAATCACTTCCTGCCTTTTATTCTTAAAGGGCCACAACCCCAGGCCACAAGAGATATATGGCACAGGTGCTCCTGAAGGACACCCCAACCCTGTCCATACTCACTCTTCCACTCCTCAACCTTGGCACATTCTTCTCTGTCCATCAAGGATTCTCTGCAATTTCTCTCTTGTTCTGTGCATGCTTATCTTTCCACAGTCTTCTATTTGACTGACATGCCCAAGTATTTTATGCCCCAGACAATTCTCAGAATAACCAA
Source organism: Neogale vison (assembly GCF_020171115.1). NCBI lineage: Eukaryota > Metazoa > Chordata > Mammalia > Carnivora > Mustelidae > Neogale > Neogale vison. The sequence continues at coordinate 182,977,213 of NC_058091.1, read as the reverse complement.
GGTCACCAACAGTACAGTTACAATTAGGAATTACGGCTTTTAAAGATTGACCCCTCTTTTCCAAAAAGCATACTGTTGTATCCTATAGTTTTGCTTATGTATTTTGTGACTATTTAGAAAAGTAAAAGGCTTTTCTTCCTTTACTGTTTCAAAAAACAACACAACATGCCCATCAGGAGATTACTGTCCAAGGTTCGGAAAAAGATTCTTCAGAGACTTTGATCACACACAGCGTGAGGTATCAGAGAGCAGGGAGATTGTAGGTATTCATATTTAAGCATAACTCGAGGTTTTTCTTACTACTACAGAGTCCTCAACATGAGTAAATACTACAAATACTGAAATCATTAGCAGCCACGTTGCTGAGCAACAGCTTCCAAATAACTCCAAGACTTTTTTTTTTCTCCATCAGTTTACAATGGAGGCACCCCGTCAAAGGCTTTAAGCCTATCCCAGGTTTGGGAGCGAGCCTCTGGCTAAGGAGCTGCATCCCGAAGCAGGTTTCATTTCTCAGGCAAGATTCCTAATTCCTTCTGGTTCTGCTGGACCTTCACCTCTAGGAAATATATTGGGGAGATGGGAAGGTGTCAAGAAGAGGGGGATGGTAGGAACGTGCATGTCAATGCTGCTGACCCTGCCAGCCAATTAAGGGGATGCACTGCTGGTCTCTGCAGGAAGCTGCAGCCAGCCTCAGATGGAAGGATAATGGCCGTGACACTGAGCCCCAGGAGATGGGCTGTTGATGAATATTAAACACACACACGCACACACATATACAAAGCAGAGACCATCCAGGACACTATGCTTGCAGTCTCTTATTCGCACAAATGGATGGCTCGGCCACGAGGGGAAAAGTGTCTTCCCCAAACTGCCTGACTTGCTCTGGTCTTCTTTTCTTTCCACACACTCCCCTCCATTCACGTGTTATCTCTCTCTGCTAAATAGTGACAGCAGATCTGATGTCACTCTTCCCAAGACACATGTCACCAGCTCTCCTTTTGCATAAATGCTTCTCTGGCAAGCTGGCTGTCTGCCCGAGCCTCTGATTATTAGCCAGGAGGGATATCACATTGAATTATTCTATGTTCACACTCGATGTTGTTAGCAGCAGTTTCCCTTGGAAAAAAATACACAAACAGCTTGCTCGGCACCCACTTCAGGTGACCTCAAGGACTGCAGTGCAGGATTAACAGGGAGTTTCAGGAAAGGAGAAGATGAGGAGAATAGGTGTCGCACAGGCGCCCAAGCAAGAGCCAAACATTCAACTCTAACAGAGAAAAGAACTACAAAAAAACATTCGGAACAAAGGATTTTAGGAAACAATACTGAATTCTGGCCTAGAATGGGGTAAATCCTCACAGTGAAAGTCATTTTTACCTCTATTAAGTAGCACAAAAATAACCATTCTGTCAGTTAGAGGAAAGAAGCCATGAGGCTTTGCACTGATTGGGCAGAGGAGCCTTGGGTATCTGATGCTTCGCTAGGACCTGGCTAAGGCTCTGCACAGGGTAGGTACATGAGGGCAGGGCAGAGATTTCCATCACCAAAAGGCATAAAAAACAATAAAAACAAACAAACAAACAACAAAGGCACCTCCACCAGAGTCTAAATTCACTCAGGAATTTCTCTCCTTGAACTCTCCTTGAAGGAGACTCCAGAAGGACTCTCCTTGAACATCAGGAATCACTTCAGGTTTGTTTGTTTGTTTGTTTTTTTACCCCAGATTATTAAACTTTTTAAAAACAAATTTTTATTTAAATTAACTTCAGTTAACATAGAGCATATTATTAATTTCATGGGTAGAAACAAATCATTACAGACACATGAAAAAATGTTCAACATCACTGGGCATCAGGGAAATACAAATCAAAACCACAATGAGATACCACCTCACACCAGTCAGATGGCTCAAATGAACAACACAGGAAACAACAGATGTTGGCGAGGATGCGAAGAAAGGGGAATCCTCTTGCACTGTGGGTGGGAATGCAAACTGGTACAGCCACTCTGGAAGACAGTGTGGAGGTTCCTCAAAAAAGGAAAAATAGAGCTACCGTACAATTCAGCAATTGCACTTCTAGGTATTTATCCAAAGGACACAAAAAGAGTGATTCAAGGTGGCATTATAGCAGCAATGTCCACAAGAGCCAAAATATGGGAAGATCCCAGATGTCCACTAACAGATGAATGAATAAAGATATGGCATACATAGACAGTGGAGTATTACTCAACCATCTCTTCAGCCTTCTAAGAGGAAGAATTAATCTACTATCTTAACAGGAAAAGGTAGGCTTAACATAGATTTATAGTCAGAAAATATCACCACTACCTTTATTTATCTTTTGAAATCTTGTGGGTTTTTTTAGTCCTCTCTCTCTAATCAAAGGAAATGAGAAAAGGTGCTTCTAGACTTTCAATCCATTAACCCAGTCCCACAAATTAGCATTTTCCAGATGGTTCATTTTACCCCATTATACCAACCAGATATTGTGATGACCAGATAAGATCAGTGGCCAAATCTGCCCATGGCTCTCCAACTCCACCACCCAATCCAACTCATCTAGACCAGGCAACTGCCTCCTAACGGGTCTCTTCCCCACAGCAGCCAGAGTATCTGAAGATGTAAACTTGACCATAACACCTTCTTATTTAAAATACTTCAATGGAGTCCCAACATTATAAAGACAAAGGCCAAATTACCTTCACCTTGCTCACCATAATCTAGTCTGGATCAGGCACAACTGGTGTTTCTCTTCCTTGATCTTAAGGTCCGGCCACATTGACTTCCTTCCTTTGGTCCTTTGCACCTGCTACCCCAAACAGGACCCTTCCCCAGTCTTTTTTGATCCATCAGGCAATACCCTTAAATGTCCACAGAGTTACATTTCCTGATTTCCTGCACTCTGGAAGGAAAGGTGCCCTGGAGAAAGTCTTAATGAAGGAGGAGGACTGGATTAGTGGATAGAAAAGAAAGACCTTCTGGGTAAGAGGAAAACATGAGTAAAGATACAGTACAGGATTCAGAACAGACAACACTGGTAGTTCAAAGAGCTATGCAAAATCTGGAGACCACAAATTTAAGTTAATTTTAACAACAGAAACTGGATGAGAATGGGTAGTAGAAATCTCTGCATAATGGTAATAAAAGTAGAGTTTGGGTTAGAATTTCCTCAACAATAGTAATATACTAAGAAGCTAAGTAACCAAAATAAAAGCTGAAGGGCATGGGTGTCCATTACCTAGAGAAATGAGACAGTATGGACTGGCATTTGCGAGCATGAAGGTCAAAAAGCTCCAAAGGTGTGACTTTCCTTCTACAACACATGTTCCTGGGGTACTCGCTACAGCTGCTCACAGAATATCCCCGGTGGGGGGTCACTTCCTGGTCCCCTTGGGGGGACTAACTGTAGGGTTCAATTAGGGCCTACCACTGTGCTGATCCAAAGATCAAGGCCAGAAAGCTAGGCAGAGGCAGGGAAGCAACAGCTCAGAAAGGAGATGACCACAAGTTGAGGAGACTAGATGGTTGGGCCACTGAGGTACCATGAGTGCAACCTCCTGTTAATGAAAGCCAGACAGGAAAAGATTTTCGGTTCAGGTTTAACGAGTGGGCTTTTAGAGCTCACAAATAACCTAGAGGTACTGGGGAACAATTAAATGACTTTCAACTTTTTCAAGGTCATGTCTCAAAACTATTTCTGATCTCTCTGGCGCAAAGAGATCTATGGCTGATCTTTTCAGTAGAGGCTTCCCTTGCAGAGTCTGCTCACACATTGGGGTCCTCATTTTCTGAGCAATGCAAGACATAGCAGATGTGTGTATAGTTAATTGCTGGGGCCACTGAGAACCCCAACAGAGAAGCTAGCTCTCTCAGTATGGACATTAATTTTTACCCCTCAATAATTTGTCTTTCAAACTTGGGCAGATTTTATAAGATGCAAGAATACTTGATCATGAATACTGATAATGCATGTGTACTGAGATTTTGCACTCATCTAAATGAAATTTTATCAGCTTGTCTTCTGCAATAGCTTTCTAAGATATCTAGCTATATTTTAGTTTCTCTGCAATCCCATAACTGGATAGTTATAGAGACCAAACAGACCCATTATAGTCAGCTTTGTCACCATTCAAGGTGGTCTGTATCCACCTACCATAAGCTCTATCTGTACTACATTCCCTCCAACAACCAAGGTTTTTTGAGCATTTACTCTATTCCAGGCATTGTGCTAAACTTTACTGTAATGTGGCAATAATGCTAACAATTGACAGAATGCATTAGACACATAAAACGTGCAGACTTGATTTTAAGTGCTTCTGTACAGGATCTCCACTATCATGAGAGCCTTGAGAGGCTGATAATACTGCCTCCTTTCACAGATGAGAAAATGCAGGTTAAGAGCAGCAAAGTAATTTAAGTAAGGTCAAGCAGTTAAGTGGTGGGACAGCAAAACTCCTGAGTCCCTATTCCCCACCCTCCTATATACTAAGACCCCAATTTCAATAAAGCATTCCTCGCCCTCAAGAAGGTTACAATACCTAAGAAGTGATAAGATCATGTTCCGAACCCCACGAAAGAGAAGTACCTAGAAGAAGGTACTAGGAGAATAAGGAAGAGGAAGTGGAGCATCACTTGGGAGTGATCAGGGTGGGGAAGCCTTTAGGCCATTCTTTCCAAGTAAAGGAGCAGACATTGCAGGAAGGAGGAAGGCCAGGAGCAGAGACACCACTGCAGGAAGGCACTGGCGCCTGAAGAGACACAAGAGGACTCCACAGGCCGAGTGTAAGATCTCCCATGAATTCATCTCCTCTTCCCTCATCCTTCCCCCTCCCACACCCCTACCTCTCACCCCCACACTGCCACCTCTCACCTTTTCTAAGACAAGCTGACAATGTTCCCCTCCCTAAAAATCTCCCACGAATAAAGCCAAAACTCTGCGGCATGATATTCAAAGCCGACTTTACCAGCCTCGGGTCCTTTCACTCCCACGAACCCCATCCAACCTGTTCTCCAGGCACACCTGGCCTCTTACTTTCCCCGCACACATCATGCTCTCACACTTCCACACCCTCACACAAGCTACCTCCTCTCCTCTGTCGGTGAACTCCTACCAACCTGTCCTTTGGCAGCTGCCCCAGAGTCCCCGCCCATTCTCACCCTGGCTCCCCCCAGCCAAACTGGCTTCCCTGTGGTTCCCTGACTGAACCCAGTAAGCAGCCACGCCAGGAGCACTACACTTGTGTTCCCACCCACCACGAAGCCCCTTCCACTGCATGTCCCATGTTGTGTCCCCAATTTCTGCAGATGAGGGGGCTTCCTCATCCAGCCTGCGCTAAATAGAACACCCCCCCATTCACACACTCCCCAGCTTCCTCATCCCCTTCACACTGCCTTTTTCTCATAACACTTAACCACAAATGGATACATGCATTTTTAAATTGTGTATTTGCTAGTGGTCTGCCTCACTTTCTGCATCAGGGCTGGCAGACCATGATGCATGGCCAAATCTGGCCTCGCCTGAAAGCTTTGACTGAAACGAAGGCACACCACTGTCTCATGTACTGTCTACAGCGGAGTCTGATAGTTGCGACACAGACCTTATGCCCCTCAAAGCCGAAAATACGTCTTACCCGATCCTTTAAGGAAAAGGTTTGCCAACCACCCCTGCTCTGCAAATGCCCCATCTCTGCTGCTGTGCTCCAGACCTTTTAGTGCCTTACCTAGCACAAAGCAGGCATTGAGAAACCATGAGTTCAAGAAATTGGCGTGGGGGGGGGGGAGTTGGGGGTGGGAGGCAGAATGTGAAGGGCACGGAGAAGACAGATACAAAAGATGCTGAAGGGAAAATCAGCAGCCGTGGTGCTTGGGGCCGAGCAGGGGGGAAGTGCCATAGAAAAGAAAAGAGGAGAGGGGCGCCTGGATGGCTCAGTCAGCTGAGTGACAGACTCATGTTTTCAGCTCACGTCATGATCTCATAGGTCATGGGATCAAGACCTGTGTCAGACTCTGCACTCAGTGGGGAGTCTGCTTGAAAGAGTCTCTTCCTCTGCTGCTCCCCCTGTCTCAAATAAACCTTTAAAAATAAAAAAAATTAAAAAAAGGAAAAAAGGAGGAATCACACCACAGAAGCATTTCACATGTTGCTGTCTCCCCGGTCAAAGGAGGAGATCAGAACCATCAAACCACAAATACAAGTTCTGCATCAAGGCTGGCGATCTTCCCACTGATGGGCAGAAGATGAAGGCGTCAGGCTCCTTGGCAAGCTGAGTCACTGTCTGACAGCACAGCTCCCGTTAATGAATCGGCCTCGTTATTATGGGGCTGAAATACATGCTGGAGATTCAAGGTTTTGGTGACCACTGACAACATTCTTAAATCTGAGTGGCTAATGACACAGTAGTAAGTAAATATATTTGAACAAATTGATTAATTTAAAATTTTCAAATGCTAAAATGTTCCTAAGAAATAGAAAAACTTAGATTTGATGGAAGAGATCCTTTAATGATTAGCAAATCTCACTCTGGGTTAACAAACAAGAAACTGGGGCCTAGACAGGTTAGCCACTCACATCAAGTTCCCTGGCTGGTTGACAGGGCAAGACTGGTACAGACCCACAACTCCTGATGGGGATCCAGGGCTCCTCCGGTATCAGTGCTCACAGCAGCACAGAGGTCAGGGTCCTGCTGACCTAGAGCACACTCCCTGAAGCGCTGGGGACAGAAGCAAGACTGCCCAGGACTGAGAAGGCCAAGGAGAATACAAAGAACTGCCCAATTAGAAACTCCAATAGGGATTTCCAGCCCTTATTTAACTTGACCTTTCTGTCGCACAGGGGTCCTCAAAATGTAGGAAGCATCACTATCAATTGGTGACGTAGCTTCAACTGATGGCAGAGTTTCTAATTTCTGGGGCCCAAAAGTTAGAATAAATTCTAATCTGGTTGGTCTGGGGTCGGTAAAGGGGACAGTGAGGTTGTGGGTCCAGAGATCACACTCTGGGAACCACTGCTGTAGCATCTGACCATGGCCTGTCCTGTGGCTTTCTGGACACTCCCTCACCTGGCTCTTCACCTCCCTCTCTGGCTACAAGTTCTCTTCTACAAAGAGAAGATGGGAAATAGAGTGCTGGCTGGGTCAAGTTAAAAAATAAAAAACAAAGACTTGAGCTTGTTCACGTAGAAGGAAGAGCCACTCTCAGTGAGCGTACAGTGAAAGTTGAGGACAGGAAAGGACGGCAGACGTCAAAACAGAAGTGGACAGGATCTATCCAGACACTACTGATGAGCCCAGCACTCTGGAGGTCAAGCAATGAGTAACTTCACGAGTGTGCCAAGACGAATATCTCACAATGAATGCTACCCAACTCAAAACAATTCCTGGGATTATTATGCTGTTTTGCCAACAGGGCAGACGTGTCAAAATAGTTTAGTGCTTCCTCTAGAACTGCCTTCTGAGAATGCAGTACGTTCTTTATATAGCCTCAACATTTGCACATTGCCATTTGAGGGCAGCTGTAAGCTGGGAAAAAGCCAAAAATCATCTGAAGACCAGCCTTAATAAAGGTGTTGAGCACACCAAATAGCACAGTATTTTTTTTTTTTTTTTTTGACAGAGAGAGATCACAAGTGGGCAGAGAGACGGACAGAGACAGAGCGGGGAGCAGGCTCCCTGCCGAGCAGAGAGCCCAATTTGGGGCTCGATCCCAGAACCCTGGGATCATGACCTGAGCCGAAGGCAGAGGCTTTAACCTACTGAGCCACCCAGGTGCCCCAGCACAGTATTTTCTAGTTAAAAATAATACATAAATTCAAAGTGATTGATCTTTAAAAGGTATTTATAGGGCTCAAAGTGGTTCATAAAGATAAATCAGGAAATATGCTATGGGTAGTGCTGTGAAGTGTGTAAACCTGGCAATTCACAGACCTATACCCCTGGGGCTAATAATACATTATATGTTTATAAAAAAATTTTTTTAATTATTTAAAAAAAGATAAATCAGGAAGAAAAGTCCCCGAAGTTCTTTAAGTGGAGTACCGTTACAGTATATACAAAGTCTACTGAAAAATACACGTAGATACATAGTTCTGATATGTTTTCTTAAAATTGGCCTCACAATATCACAACTGTAAGATCAATGTTTCAAGTCATCAAAGAAAAATTATATAGTAAAGAACAGATGCTAGAGACTGACTTGCCAACACCTTCCTCTTGTTATACTCCTCCCATAAAACCAACAGTATTGGGTGACCAGATCTAGGTCATCACCTCCCTGCCTGGGCAAGGGTTCTTTGATGGTGAACCAGATGCTGGGAAGGGAAAGAAATAAGCATGATTCTCCCAGAGTTAAAGGCCCTGGCTCTGTTGTCAGATTCAATTCCAATCCGAGCGCCACAACTTCCTTCACATGTAACTTTAGACAAGCAACCTTCCAAAGCTCAAAATTTCCCATTTAAAAAACATGACTAATAATAAGAACTGCCCCACAGGCCCGCTCTGAGAATTAAATGACCAGATTCTGTACTGTGCTTGGCTGGCACTTGTGATTCATTGTAAGGGTGTCTTCCATGCTGGCTAACATCATTATCACACCAATGGATTGCCCAAGGTCAGGATGCCCCAGGGAGCCCGAATGTACCCATGCTCCATCATCACCCCCCTCTCCTATCATGATGGCTAAAGCCAACTCAGAAACCAAGAAGAGTCCCTGAGTACTTTCACAAATCCTCCATCTTCCAGACAGGATTGAGAACCAAGAACACCTCTGTTCTTCAGCACTGGGTACAAGCGTCTTCTTCCTGAACTCCTTCTAGCCAATGCACCTGAGCCACTGCCTCTCTCCCCGTGATAGAAAGACAGAGGAAGCCTATTTTATACTTTGTCTCCTAACTTGATTTTCTATTACTTCTAATACTAACAATGTCTATAAATTACAGAACCCTTAATGTGACCAGACACCATTCTAAAGCACTTAACAAGGATCATCTCATTACCACGGAAACCCTTTGAGGCCGGCACAATGGTTCCACCAATTCTCAGAGGAGGGAAAAACCAGACACAGAGATTAAGTAACTTGCTCAAGGTCAAACAACCAACAAGCCATGAAGTCAGGAATCAAGCACAAGCCATATTGCTCAGAGCCCACTCTCCATACACATCCTCATACAAACGCACAGCCTGATTTCAAGGATCCAAATCATAGGCATCCTAAAACTGCCTGACAGAACTCCAGCAAAATGCTTCCTCAGCAGTGACCCTGACCTCCACTGCCCCGCCTTCATCTCCCAGTACGAAAGCCTAACGATGTACCTGCGAGTTTTGTTTTTAAGAAAACTTCCTCAGCTTAGTACTTTCCCCCTCCCTCTAAGAGTCCTAAGCCAACTGCCCTTTTCAGAGGGCATGTCTGTGTGCTGCAGTTTCTCAACAAGAAGGAAGCTTATTCACTTCATTCTCCTCACACGTTACTGTAACAGAGCAGCCTTATAAAGCACTAAAAGCAGAAAACAGAAAAAACATAATATAGCAACAACATTCTTGGAAACACATTACACTTCCATTGGGGGAATCTTTTCCACTGTTGCACATTTTATGTGGCTGCCATGTTGCCAAAATCCCATTACTCATTTTAGATAAAGAAATCAACAACCAAATATGAAGTATTCATCAGATGGAGGAAGACCCTGAGGGTGTGGGGGTGTGGGCATCTATATTTGCCCTATTCTTCACCTGTCAGGTTGCCAAAATACAGAAAGTAGGTTAAGGTTTATCCTCTCATTTCATTTTTGACAGCTTTATAAGAAAACAAAATATTCCTGGGGTGTCTGGTTGGCTCAGTAGGTTGAGCCTCTGCCTTCAGCTCAGGTCATGATCTCAGGGTCCTGGGATCGAGCCCCGCATCGGGCTCTCTGCTCAGTGGGGAGCCTGCTTTCCCCTCTCTCTCTGCCTTCTTCTCTGCCTACTTGTGATCTCTCTGTCAAATAAATAAAACTTTAAAAAAAAAATATTCCTTAATGCCCACAGTAGTTTTCTAGAGCACCACCAACACGGGGTGGCCTATGCAACAGAAGCTTATTGTCTCATGGTTCTGGAGGCTCCAAGTCCCAGGTCAAGGTGTTGGCAGGGTTGGTGCCTTCTGAGGCCCCTGAAAGACTATCTGTTCCATGACTTTCTCCTAGCTTCCAGTAGCCTCAGGCTTTTCTTGGCTTCTGGATGCCATTCTCCCCATGTCTTCACATTGCCTTCCCTCTGTGCATGCCTCCCTATGTCCAAATTTCCCTCTTTTTATAAGGACTCAGTCATACTGGATTAGGACTCACCTTAATGACCTCATCTTAACTTGGGCATCTGCAAAGACCCTATTCTCAATTAAGGTCACATTCACAGGCACCTGGTGTTAGGACTTCAGTATCTTTTGTAGGGACAAAATTCAACCCATTACAATGCTTAATAGGGATTATGTCTTAGATCACCTCTTTCAATAAGGAAAGATTTTCTAGTTCTTGTGTGAAGATTAAATAGTAATAAAAACAGATCCCTGCTCTGAATATAACAATTCATATTATTATATTATTATTATAACAATTAAATTATAACAATATTATTATAACAATAACATGTTAAGGTTTTATTTTTACCTTTTACCTTTACTAGTTCTGATACAACTACATATACCTTTCTGCCAATTTCATTTTGTGATGTGAATTTTGTTTACAGAAGATCCACTTAAAATGATATATAGTTTAGTCCTTTATCTACTCCCTGGAAAAAAGATCCAGTTTAGACAAAAAGCCCAAAATACTGACCCAGCACTATAATAATCTTCAATACTGTTCATAAATAAGTATCCATTCACACATACCCAAGGGCCTCCACACCTACTGTGCACTCTCCAGGAACAATTTCTTTCTCTTCATCCATTAGTCAGATGGCTTGCTCCTTACTTCATTCAGGTTTCTATTCCAATGCTAACTCATCTGAAAGGCTGTCCCCAACCACTGCTCCATCCTCCTCACTCCCAACACTCTTACCCCCTTCAACTGACTTTTTCTTCTTAATTTTCGGTGTATATTAATTTTTTCTTTGTGTAATGGTTTCCTCCCATCAGAATGTAAGCTTCACTGTAACAGGGACTTTTAATTCATTTCTCTGTCCCCAGAGCCTAATATAAAGACACTTGATAACTTTTAGTCCAATTTGTTCAATGAATCAAGTTCCAAAAATCCCACACACAATTCATTGTATTTGATTATAATCTTCCTACTTGAAACTGATACAAATGTTGCTTACCTCCCTCACAATCAATTCTTCAAGGAATAAGTCTACAAACATCTACTTTGTGTGTCTGTGTGTGTGCACATATAAAATTATCTTAATAGTGGAGGTCAAATGAAGCTTTAAATTATAAGATGCTTTAGCTGCCAACTAAAAATCACAGTAATAGGACTCCCTAATACCTATTTCATAACCTCACAAATTAACAAGGCATGTAAACCATTATAAACATTTCTGTTGATGGCTCACATCCAACAAGCCAAAAGGAAGTAATTTTAAATGTTAAAAGCTATATTGTTCATTCTTAACTATTACTACTACTGTAGTTAGTTCATACTAACTACAGACTTAAAAAATAGAACATTCTAAAGATAGAGCCCTGAATCTAAAAAGAACCGCTGAAGAATATTTTTGCACAGTAACCAAAATTCTATGTATCATCTTAGCTTAGGTGAACACAGTATAAGGGTATTTTGTATGCAAATAAAAAATCAATATTCCTTCAAATAGCTTTATTTAAAGCCAAATATCAATTTCACCTCTAGAATGGGGCAAAACAACTCATAAAACACCATCCAAAACTATCTGGAATTAGAAACTATAAAACTGTCAGACTCACATTCTTAGAAGACACATACCTAAAAAATGGTCAAAAACTTCACTTTCTAAAAAGAGAAGTTAAGGCACCTGGGTCTGCCGTGGGCTCAGATCATGAACCCAGGGTCTTGGGGTGGAGCACCTGCATCAGGCTCTCTGCTCAGTGGGGAGTCTGCTTTTCCCTCTTCCTCTGCCCCCCTCCCAACTTGTGCATGCTATCTCTAATAAATGAGATCTTTTAAAAAACTAAAAATAAAAAATTAAATTAAAAAGGGGGGCACCCGGGTAGCTCAGTCATTAAGCATTTGCCTTTGGCTCAGGTCATGGTCCCAGGGTCCTGGGATGGAGCCCAGAATTGGGCTCCCTGCTCAAGGGGAAGTCTGCTTCTCCTTCTCCCACTCCCCCTGCTTGTGTTCCCTCTCTC